>NC_045451.1:9516299-9591495 GCF_002776525.5 Piliocolobus tephrosceles
TTGCTTTTGGTGTTTTAGACATGAAGTCCTTGCCCATGCCTATGTCCTGAATGGTACTACCTAGATTTTCTTCTAGGGTTTTTATGGTATTAGGTCTAACATTTAAGTCTCTAATCCATCTTGAATTAATCTTCGTATAAGGAGTAAGGAAAGGATCCAGTTTCAGCTTTCTACTTATGGCTAGCCAATTTTCCCAGCACCATTTAAAAAGAAAATCTTTATCTCAAAACAAGCATAGGTTAACTAGGAATGAGATCTATAACAACTATAATTTATTAAGAGTTTTCTATATGTCAGCCACTATTGAAACCTTTCATATTTATTGTCTCATGAACAAACACTCATTACAGCACAGTCACACAGTTGGTAATCGTTGGAGCTAATATTTGCCCCATACCTGGGTGGTTGCAGAGCTGATATTCCTCATCTCTGTTTATCTCCTTCTGTGCCTTCTGAATATCTCCTCTAGCATTGAGTCTGCTGGACTCATGTTTAAACTCAAAATAACATAGTTATTATATAATACCTACGGTTAACAATAACTACAATAACAGTAACTTCTGTGGTTAACAAGATTTGCCACCCACTTATTCAGCAAATGAAAGTGTGTGAATAGTATAAATATATAAATATACATATATGTGTGTAGGTAAGGCCGTTATAGCAGCACTCTTTGTAATAACTAGTTTCTACTGCCTTTAATAAGAAACCAAGACAAAGTCTTATTTAATAGTGTAATTGATTCAGGAGATTGTGTGTTTATCAGTTCTTCAGTTCTTTTTTTTTTTTTTTTTGCCTCTTTTCCTCTCTAGCCAAAGGCCCTTCATCATTGAGAAAGTCAGCCAACACCTGATATGATTGAAAACCTGTCAGTATCTGCCTCACTTTATTGAGATGAAACATGGAGGCTATCATATATCCGAGTTCCTCCATGCTTGATAGAACAGAAATAGCTTTTTCGTGGTGAATGTGCTTCTTGAGATATGGTCATCTTTCAGAGATCATTAGCCTATCAGTTCCCTCAAAGTTACAGTGGTCAGGCATGATTAGAGCACACCTGCATTGTACTGTGACCCAAAGGGGAGGGAATTACTATACACAAAAATGGAGTATGCTGTTGCATTCACAGTTTTCAACTGCTTTTTGTTTAAATAGGAGGATGGTGTTATCAAAGAGTTAAGCATTGCCATGCAGCTCCTAAGAAACTGTCTTTATCAAAATGAAGAATGTAAAGTAAGTAGAGCTACTTTTCAAAAGTTTAGTAGAAGTACTGGTTTTAAGCAGTTTAATTTTTATATGAGATAATGTAGTAGGAAAAATGGAAAGCTCTGACTTTTAAATTTTTAGACACACAGTTGATTGGTCCTCAAACTCAGTGTTAATTGTCAGAAATGTGTGTATCTAGTCTTGTTATTCATCACTGATTATGTTTCTTGTGTATATCAGTGTTTTATCATTGAAACTTTAACTTCACAAACTTCAGCCTCATTCTGTACTCTTAGGCATTTTAAGTGTTAGTTTCCCACCTATTTTAGGTATGGAATGAATGGCTGGATGTGTCTTATAAGGTAGATTCTTTCAAAATGGGTTGTCAAAACAACTGCAAGGAAATAAGTGAAGCTATCTGTGTCTATAAGGAAATAAGAGTTTCCTGCTTCAAAGGAGAAAAGAGTTAGAACTGCTACCTAGTGTGGCCACATCCACTGAGAGGAAGTTGCTTCTGGCTCTGCTGACTCCCTGTGACCATTTACACAGCCCCTCTGTCTAAAAATCACTGAGCTATTTTGCTTTGTCTGTAAGCATTGATGATGTTTTAAACCATTGTATCAGTACTGCTATAGAGGATATAATCTTTTGAACACTATGATTTGCTTTGTCTATAGTTTTACAACACTTTTGAAATACTAGATTAATGCTTTAATGCAGAAATACTAGATTATTCTCTATAAGAGCTGGCCATGAAAATAAAATTAAAAAAAAATACTAAATAAAAGCTTTAATATAGAAAGCAAAGATCAATTATAGAAGTTTTTATTGCCTTTTAAATTTTTACCTGTTTTGCTCTTGTGGTAAGAGCACAACTGGAAAAACCATACCACATCTGGAAAAGGGACATGTTAAACACACTTATTCCTTACACGATGTTAAAAAGCCAGAGCCATGACTCACAATTAATATTTCAGAGTAGTTTGATGGAAATTAAGTATTTATTTATACATTTTATTAAAATTCCCCATATATGAATTTATATGAACTTTTTCTCAAAACACAACTGCCATTAATAAACTTATGATTCCTTCATGCTTATGATATTATGCTTGTGACTGGATGTACAGTTAATATTGATGTGTATATGTAAATATATAAATTTCATGTGTGTGTGCAGTCAATATTCATTCATGACACCTTATTCAGGGAAATACTCTGGAATACTTTACGTGTAGGATCTACCTATAAAAATGTATGAAATGCTCACCTGGCTACTAGTTATAAATATGTGCTCAATTTGTATCATATTAGCCATTTATAAAAGTATAATATCTCAATAAGTCAAAGCATTTCTATATTTCTAAGTTGGTTAATAAGAAGTAAATCCAAAGAATATTTAGATTATCCTTGAGTATAAATATAATCTTATACAGGTAGAGATTCTTAATTTCAATTTGAGCTTTTATCAGGTATATGGCATGTTCTCATTATTAATAGTTGACCACTATTGGGTAATTCATCAGGTCACCCACTGCCACCCCACCCTGCTGTTTGCATATGCATAACATTAAGGGGTTTTCATACTGGAAGGATCATACTGGAAGGCTGTGAGGTAAATGAATTAAACAGTGGATAAGGTTAGACGGAGGAGACTGTCATAGTCCAGACAAGAGATGATGACACCTTAACTTGAGCAGGTAGAAAGGAGAAGAAGGGTAGGGAGTAAATTTGAGGCATTGAAAAGAGGAGGAATGTAGAATGACTTCCAAACTCCAGTTTAAGCTGCTGCATTATGATGCATTAAGAGTACATGATAGAGCAGAGCACAGGTATGAGAGACCTGATACTCCTGCTTGCACGTGCTAGCCTCGAGTCTTAGGGGCATCCAGGTGAAAAATGGCTTATCAATGTGTAAATGGTGTTTGTGGTCCTCACTGTTGTTGAAATTTCCCAAGAAAGTATGTAATGAAAACCAAGGTCAAATCTTTGGAAAATAGGAACATTTAAGAGAGGGCAGAAAACAACTGAGAAGGGAATACTGGAGAAGGGATTTGGAGATTGCATTAGGCCATTCTTGCCTTACTATGAAGAAATATCTGAGACTAGGTAATTTATTAAAGAAAAGAGGTTTAATTGGCTCACAGTTCTGCAGGCTATACAGGACGCATAGTGGCATCTGCTTCTGGGGAGACCTTAGGAAACTTCCAATCATGACAAGAGGGCAAAAGGGGAACAGGCACATCACATGACTAGAACTGGAGCGAGAGAGAGAGAGCTGGCGAGGAGGTGCTGGACACTTTTAAATGACCAGATCTCATGAGATCACTCACTGTCTTGAGGCAAGCACCAAGCAATGAGGAATCCGCCCCCAAGATCTACACACCTCCCACCAGGCCTCACCTCTAGCACTGGGGATTACAACTCAGCATGAGATTTGGGCAGGGACAAATATCCAGACTGTCAGAGATGATCCAAGATAGAGCAGCAGCATGGAAATTAAGAAAGAAGAGACAGACAGCAAATGCCACAGGGCTTAAGCGTTGTTGGCAACCACAAAAGTAGGAGTGGCCTCAGTAGAATCTTTAGGGCAGAAAACAAATGGAAATGACCTAAGATTAAATGTGAGACGGGGAAATTATAGCAATAATGATGTAGAAGTTTGGTCATGAAAAGTGGCATTAATAATTTAGGACATATAGGATGAAAGGAAATGAGTATGTTTGTTTCTCTTAACATGTAAACTGCTTGAATACAGGCACAGAAATGAGCAAATTGGGGACGAATTGTTTAAGAGATAGCAAGAGGAGAACTAATTGGTGGATTAAGATCCCTGAGGAGGCAGGAAGAACACAGATGAATGTATGAATCTCTGGCAGGCAAGAAGTGGAACACCTCTTTGTCACTGCCAGGCAGACAGGAAGGGTGAATGGATGAAAATACAGATAAGCTATGTGGACAGAATGGCAGAGTAGATACAGGAGTTTGTACTTAATCGTTTCTGTCTTCCCTATGAAATAGTAAACAAGGTCATCTGCTGCAGATGGAGGGCTGTGTGCCACAGAGAGTGGTGACCATGGGGAGAACTTTAGGGAGAGCACTGGGGGTGACTTCAGTGCTTACGGGGAGTGTCAAACATTGGGAATCACTTCTCCTATTCTGCCACTTGATGCTATGCGAAATTGTATAGGGTGTATTTATGCGCATGCTCACATGCATAAACATGGGTCTACGAATTACCTCAGGATTCTTGTTCATTTAAAACAGATATTGCTGCACTTAAACAGCTATATTTTATCTGCAGTATTGTCCCGGGGTAACTGATCTTTGTAATAAAGACTCTGAGTTACTTCGGAATTTATTGATTTATCATAATATTTAGACTGAATTTTATATATTCAAATTACTCAAAAATTGTGATTTACTTTGAGTATATACACACATACACACACACAGACAGAGTGGGGGAGAGGGAGAGAGGGCAGGCAAGGAGGACTCAGAGTTGATCAGAATGTTTAACCAGAAATTCTCACTTCTTGGCCATTTCATAGCATTTACAGGAATTTATTCAGTGGTGTAAGATATCACTTTGCTGTTTAACTTACATGTTACAAAGGCTGTTTTCTATGCTTCCTACCTTAGTGGCACATCTTAATCACTCTGGTGTTGAAGGGACTTCCTGAGATTGGTCAGGCTCGTGGTCAGGGCAGCCATGTGTGGAGCCCAGTGGGGGTGGGGCAGGATGCCGCAGACAGCCACAGGATTCTCCTTGTGTCTTATGTTGGTGGCTTTTTGTTGTTGTTTTGATTTTAATGTTATATTTTCATATATTCAGACTAATGCTGTCTTTTTCCCTTCCTTCAACAGGAAGCAGCTCTTGAAGCTCACCTTGTGCCTGTCTTGCACTCTCTCTGGCCTTGGATTTTGATGGATGATTCATTGATGCAAATTTCTCTGCAGCTCCTTTGTGTCTATACTGCAAATTTTCCAAATGGTAAATAGGATCCAATACTGCCTTTCAATAATACACCAAAATACTAGTTTTATAAATGTCATTAAGGTGGACTGGAAAAAGTAATACATATTTTGAAGTATTTCTCTGATTTATTGAGGATATGATGGGCAAAGGCAAGCTTTCTCGTAGGTATTGTGAGAGCAGACAGATATTTTAGTGTGTTTGTTGACACGAGAGTCACTGGCAGTGCAGGCAATAGAGAGGGAGGACTAGTCTGATAATCTGGCAATGGGAAATTGAGTTTAGTAGGAAAACTGAGAGGATAAAAATTATGATATAAGACCTCAAAAGCCAGGTGAAGGTTAGAACTTTTTATAGATTCTAGAGCAGGAGACTGGCACGATGAAAGTTAGTTCTCACAACAGTTGTTCTGATGATACATGATATCACTAGGGCTCCTCTTTCGCTCATGCACTTGATAGACATTTTATCAAGAGCCTGCGGTGGGCCATGCATTGTGAGTTCTGGTGAGAGTGATCTGAAATGAGATAGGAGGACAGGTCATGTAGCGCCTCAGGGGCCACAGTAGGGAGTTTGGATTTTTATGTGAGTGTAACAGGATTACATTGGCAGTTGTAAGCTGGGGAGTGGCATGATTTAATTTGTGTTTCAGAAAGATTAGGCTAGGTGTGGTGGTTCATGCCTGTAATCCCAGCACTTTGGCAGACCCAGGCAGGCAGATCACTTGTGGTCTGGAGTTTGAGACCAGCCTGGCCAACATGAGGAAACCCTGTCTCTACTAAAAATACAAAAATTAACCAGGCAGGATGTTGCGTGCCTGTAGTCCCAACTACTCAGGAGGCTGAAGCAGGAGAATCACTTGAACCTGGGAAGCGGAGGTTGCAGTGAGTCGAGATCACGCCACTAAAACCCCAGCCTGGGCAACAGAGCGAGACTCTGTCTCACAGAAAAAAAGAAAAGAAAAGAAAAATTACCCTGGGTGATACGTGGAGAATGGATGATTGGGAGCAAGTCTAGAAGCAGGGAGACTTCTCATGGAGATATAATGGTGGCTTGGGCTTGAGTGGTAGCTGGAGATATTGAGAGAAGTAGACAGATTCAGTATGTAGCTCAAAGATAGAGTCAATGATATCTGTTGTGAGAGGTAGGAAGGAAAAAAAAGGTGTCCGGGGTGATATGCTTTGCCACTTAGTGTCTTCAAAAACTAAACAGGGAAACTGAGAAGACATTGTCACAGGTTATTATTTTTGAAGGTTGCAGTTCTCTTTGTTGGTCAAGTTGTGGACAACACCCTGTTCAAGCTACACATAGAGGAGCCCTGAGCAACTCTCTGATGCTGTGTGTCGTCAAGCTGGCTTCCCAGATGCCACTGGAGAACACCACGGTTCAGCAGATGGTTTTTATGCTTCTTTCAAACCTGGCCTTATCGCATGACTGTAAAGGAGTAATTCAGAAGGTAAGCACTTAAACTCCCCTCGTATCTTAAAAGGGTATTCAGTGAAATAATCTTTCCAATCAAAAGTTTACAACTCAGTTTCTAAGATTAATATATTATGATTTTGAGGCATTTTATTTTAAAGGATTATAAAAGGGTTAAGAGGTTCACTTTGTTTAAAGCCTGTTGATAGATGACATGTGCAGAGGGACAGGAGCTAGAGTAGAGTCATGCCATTTCCTTCTCATTGATCTTCTTAGCTTTCGGATTGTATTTTATCATTCTCAAAAATGAGGGTTTTAGAAAGATAGCTGTCTTACATTTATTGGAGATAATAAAAGTAATATATTGGTCTTTAAACAGACCAAATTGAACAGTAACAATTTCAGTTTAATTTCATTGACAAAATGGTTTATGAAATCACAGCCCACTTCCCCCAGTTAGACCTTAACTTCCTTATGGCATATTAAGCAATTTTATGAGTTCTCTAGGACTCCAATTCCCAAACTAGACTTCTCATCACTGATATTAACTTAAGGTAATTTAAAAGGGATGTAATGAGTTAAATAAATTCTGGTACACATGTGCACTCAGATTCTGTATTTAGATGTGTATAAACAGAATCCCTAATTAGCAAAATCCCTTCAAATTTGAATGTAATCAGATTATGTATTACTTAATAGTATTGTAATTTGGGTGCTTCCATTTCTTTTACTTGAAGGCCAAGATAAATTGTAAAAGTTGAGAAGATTTACAAGAATTGAGTCTCGTTTTCCTCCACTGTTTCTTCTCCCTGAACTCCTCAGAAGATATTTTGTTATCACCACATAAATAGAAAGATAGGTTTTTCTAAGGAAATGGAAAGATCAATCTCACCAAGGAAAGATGTTTTCAGTGGCGCGTTAGAGCCAGCCTCCTACTGACTCATGAGTATCATCTTAAATTTGCAGGAATTTTATAAAAATTCCAGTTGGTGTTACATTGTTATTTTGAAATCAGCCACAGTGAGAGTGTCACACCATGTAATTCTGTGAACTGTACAAATTATGGATCTTTTCTACCCTCACCACAATCCGTTGTTTATTTACCAGCACATGGCTGGATATTTTCTTCATGTATATGTTCATGTATGTCATATATGTATATATATTTGAATATATTTTCTTCATATATGTATTCATATACACACATCATTTCCAAAATGAGACATTCTCTTGAACTGGATATATGTGATTAGCATCCATAAGAATGAGAGATTCTGCATATGTGAGAGAAGAGCGGGGGCAGTGCTTTCCACCGCTTCCTTATGGAGCATGTCAGTGGGAAGCTAAGTGGGAGCCCCAGAAGGAATGTAAGTACCAGTCTCGATTCTGGTCTCTGACCTTGAGCTGGAGACCTGTTCTCTTTCAGCTTCGTTTGGGTTAAACAAAATAATCTCCAAGATATGTTCAACTCTTAATCTGTTATTCTAGTGCTATACTTAAGAATATTTTGATGAAGTGTGATCAGACTCTCTTTCCAGGGACAGATTAATCAAGTCTTTTTCCTCTGCTCTAATTAGGAAACGCCTGAGACTTCCTCTGCTGCATTAAGTAATAATGAGCCCAGACATTTAACACTTCTACTTCTTCATTACTCATCTATAGGACATAGAAAATGCAGCAGGTGCTGTTGTGCAGCTCAGGCTCTGAAATACCCTGTTTTGTTTTCTACCATGGTATACATATTCTACCTGGTGTAGGAAATTGTTTGAAAACATCTTTAGAAGCAGCAAAAAAAAAAAAAAAAAAGGAGTGCCCACAGCACATTTACATTTGAGAGCACTGACATCTACTCTATCACCCTTGTCAGTCCCAAATCCAGCCAGGGTTGAATCTAAAAACTATCAATTTGGCTGAGAGTAGGTGTGAGTGACAGCAAATGCAGCGGAAAGTGGGCATGTAATTTTACAGTTTGCTTATTGTGTGGGTAATGTTGATAATACTTCTGTATGTAGCTCATTTCATTCTTAACACTTAGAGTCCTTTTGTGTAAAAACGTTAAGTTTATTTTATAGATTAAAGCCAACATCTTGATTTTGGTCTAGGAAAACCTAAGAGATAAACTGGAGTAGATTTAAACAGAGAGAAAGAAGAGTTATTCTGTGCAATCTTAAAAGTTCAGTGATTGCATTTCATTTCTAAAATGTCCACCTAACTATGGTTTCCATGCTGCCGTGGGCTGCAGCTTCATGTAGCACTTTTATACTTCGCATATAGATTAGTCTAAATAATTTATTATCTTTCTTATAGTTAAGGGTTTGGTGGGGTTTTGTGGAAGGGGCTTTATTTGGAGGTTGAAAAGACTCTTATGGTTCAAGTAATAGAGCTTTCTCATCTGTAAGCATAATAGAATGACATGTAGCCATCAGAAATTCTTTCTTGTAATGGTGAGTACCTGGGATAAAGTGAATGTAAGATCTCTCTATAGATTTGATAAAAACAATAACACCTGTAGCTACAATGATTCAAAATACCCTCACTACTTCCAGAGTTGTTAACTAGTATTCAAGACTGATTTGGATTTTTTTCCTTTTTTCCTTCCATAGGGTAGCTTTTAATGACTAGCAAAATCACTAGAAGGCAGAGAAAAGAGAAAACTCAAGAGGCCTGAAATAATCTCCAAACTTAATTATCAATTCTAAATAATTAAGAGTTAACTATAGTATACTTCATCCATCATGAGGAAAAAATTAGCAGGAATTAAAACTTGAGCACTATTTTGGTCTTCTTACCTTTTTCACTTATACTTGGAAATAATACAGATGGAGTATTCAGAAGGTATTAGAAAGGAGAAATTAACGTATGGGAAGAGTATATCAGAATGTTAGTTAATCGTTCACCAAGGGACTAGGAAAATAATGAAAAAGATGAGAAGAAAATAATATTCTCTCTATTTATCCACAGAGTAACTTCTTACAGAACTTCCTCTCTCTAGCATTGCCAAAAGGAGGAAATAAACATCTCAGTAGTCTGACTATTCTTTGGTTGAAGTTACTCCTGAATATATCGTTTGGAGAAGATGGGCAACAAATGATTCTGAGGCTTGATGGCTGTCTAGACTTACTAACAGAGATGAGCAAATACAAGCACAAGAGCAGCCCTTTATTGCCTCTTCTTATCTTTCATAATATTTGCTTCAGTCCTGCTAATAAACCTAAGATCCTGGCTAATGGTAAGTATTCACACACACATATGTTTATATATGTAGTTATTCATAGACTGTTCAGATCAACACCAAATAATTTTATAAATAATTTTCTAGGTATTTAGTAAGCACCCACTGTGTTCAAGGCACTGTGGAAGGCATGGGAATGAATCAGGTATGGCTTCAGCCTTCCGTGGGCTGCCTGGAGTCTCCTGAGGTTAGCAAATCATGTCATTCCAGTGCACATACTGGACACCTGGAGGAAGGGGAGTCGTGGACGAGGGCTCCCTGGCCTTACCTTCTGCTCCCTGTCCTCTCTCCTTGCTCTTCCTCTAACTCCCCTACCCCTCCTCTGCATCTTCAAGCAAATGCTACTATGTCAATGAAGCCTCTGTAGAACCATGTGTTAATATAATAGCCCCAACCCCTTCTTTCTGCCTTCTCCTTCCTCCTCCTCACTATGTCCTTTCCTGGTTTTATTTCCCTCCATAGTATTATTGCCATCTGATAAGACTATGTGTTTCATGCATCTGTCTATTCCTAGTCTTCCCACACTAGAAAGTAAGCTCTTATGGGGTCAGGAGGTTTTTGTCTGCTTTGTTTGTTTATGTGAAGCACCTAGAATTGTGCCTGCAACTAGTGAGCACTCAGTAAATATTTGATGATTGAGAGAGATCCTAAGCAGACCAGAGAGTTCAGGGCTTGAGATCAGATGGTGCAGTTAGCCTTGCAGAGACTCCATTCTCTGAGATGTAGGACAGATGGAGGCGAGGATTGGTAAGGATTCAGAAAAAAATTGAAGCAAAAAGAATTGGAAAGATCTTTTTCTGCAACCATGTGTTATCGCTGTGCGGAGTATGTGAATTTCACGGGGAGTGAGTTTTATAAAAGACATGTGTTCTAGTGAAAAACAGAAGGTGGGCTGCAGACCCCTACACGCCTGGTCTTGAATGCCAGCCCCAGGGTATCACTCCAGGGTCGCCTGGCACAGCCTCGCTGGGCCCAGCTTCTTCATCTATAAAAGAAGCCCACTATTCTTGGTTTGGTTAAGAATCAGTTTATAAACACACATTAAGTGCCTAGCACTATTTCTGGTACATGATAAATGTTTAAGATAGATTCATTCTTGTTCTTTCATGTTTTTCACTTAATCTTTTCTCAGAGGCATTTTTCTGTGAAATCAAGGGTTTTCTAAGTGTATGAAAGTGATTCTTCTTACATTTTGTGGTGTATATAGTTGTGATTCTATTTTTCTGACAAGCATTCTGATAATCGACTGCTAGATATGATATGGAAAGATGTTTAAAGTTCAGTTAACTTGTACCAGACCTAAGCTTACTGTGGATTTTGCACTCTGCCTTCCACTGGCTGCTGTGCTGATGCTGCGCTCTCTTTTGCTGCGTGATGTACATCACTGGTTTTATTTCCATCCTCTCCCACTGTATCTGCTTCAGTCCTCACATCTGTAAAATGAGGGTAATGGTAATCCCTCCTCAGGGCAATGAGAGAGCCTGTGAAGTGTCTGTGGCCATTCTTGGTATATAGCAGCGACTCAGTAACATCTGATATTGTTTATTCACCTTTCTTAGAATGATTTTTTTCTTTGGGGACTGCTTACTCCAATTTATTATTGAGAGTTGGAAAATGGTCAAGCTTTTTGGGAACTGAAGGAGATAAGTATGCATTTTCCACTTCTAGACCCCTCTAGAATTATTTTTACCATTTCTTTGTAGTCAGCAATGCTTTTTCTCCTTCATTAGCTTAAAGCAGATGGACAAACTTTGGTGAGAAGCTTCCCCTACCCTCACAGACTAGAGATTAGTGGACTTGAGGCAGGGGTAAGATAATAGACATCAGCTGTGCAGTTTCTTTTTTTTTTTTTTTTTTTTTTGAGACGGAGTCTCGCTCTGTCACCCAGGCTGGAGTGCTGTGGCCGGATCTCAGCTCACTGCAAGCTCCGCCTCCCGGGTTCACGCCATTCTCCTGCCTCAGCCTCCCGGGTAGCTGGGACTACAGGTGCCGCCACCTCGCCCGGCTAGTTTTTTGTAGTTTTTAGTAGAGACGGGGTTTCACCATGTTAGCCAGGATGGTCTCGATCTCCTGACCTCGTGATCCGCCCATCTCGGCCTCCCAAAGTGCTGGGATTACAGGCTTGAGCCACCGCGCCCGGCCAGCTGTGCAGTTTCTGTAGGCACTATAAAGGGATGTCACAGGCTATGCCTCCCTTTCCACTTGGGGATCTACAGAGGAGGCCTAGCAGAGTCAGCCAGCTTAAAAGTCTCCCAGGAAAGGCTGCCTCTGATTGGTAGCACCCACCCATCTGGTTTAAATCATCAGGAGTGGAGTGTGCAGTGGAGCTTGCCCTTGCTGGTAAAAATTGATCTAGGGCTGGGCACGGTGGCTCACAACTGTAATCCCAGCACTTTGGGAGGCTGTGGTGGGTGGATCATTCGAGGTCAAGAGTTCAAAACCAGCCTGGCCAACATGGTGAAACCCTGCCTCTACTAAAAATACAAAAATTAGCCAGGCATGGTGGTGGGCACCTTGTAGTCCCAGCAGGAGAATTGCTTGAACCAGGGAGGCAGAGGTTGTAGTGAGCCAAGATCATGCCACTGCACTCCAGCATGGGCAACAGAGTGAGGCTCCGTCTCCCAAAAAAAAAAAAAAAGATCTGGAACATTCCTTGTTTCTGGTAATGCCACACTAAGTCTCCTCTGAAAACAACAGTAACATGCTGCTAGAGAAGCTGTATTGAAGTGTGCCTCAAAATAATAAAAAAATTGAAAAGATACTGAGAAACTTCCAGGTCAGTTTTGATTGAAAGTCTTGCCCAGACAAGTAAGAAGTGTATAGAGGCCGGGCGCGCTGGCTCAAGCCTGTAATCCCAGGACTTTGGGAGGCCGAGATGGGCGGATCACGAGGTCAGGAGATCGAGACCATCCTGGCTAACACGGTGAAACCCCGTCTCTACTAAAAAATACAAAAAGCTAGCCGGGCGAGGTGGTGGGCGTCTGTAGTCCCAGCTACTCGGGAGGCTGAGGCAGGAGAATGGCGTAAACCCGGGAGGCGGAGCTTGCAGTGAGCTGAGATCCGGCCACTGCACTCCAGCCTGGGCCACAGAGCGAGACTCCGTCTCAAAAAAAAAAAAAAAGAAGTATATAGGAAATTATTTTGCCCCAAGTGCATTGGCCAAGATTGTGTGCTTGGCTTTTGTTGAGGAGTATTGAGCGGTGAGAGGACAGAAGCCGCGATTCCCCACGGTGGGGATTCTCACTGGCTCTCCTGCTTGTATTAAGTTGGACCTCCAAAGAATCATTCTCTTAATAGATGGATGAGTCAGAAATAAGTTGGTTTCCCAAACTTCATGAAGGAGACTGTAAAGAAGAGGAAAAAAAATGTGAGAATGGGTACTACAGACTGCTTCTGACAGGGCTCTGCACCCAAATTGGGCCATGAACTTGGCTTGAGGTGTCTTCGATTGATGGTGCCTCTGGGTACTTAGCAGAAGCAAACTGCCTTAGTGTTGGATGAAAGATAAGTTCATACTGGGCCTCAGGGAACCTCTACAAATAATTTTTCAAAAGCATTAACCAGTACAGAGTTAGAGATAATCAAGCACATTAGGAGACATGGCAGCATGTAGTAAGAAACAGCAGAGGGATAAAAATACCAGCCTATCTGCCCAGACTTTGAATATGGGAATTACAAAGCATGGGTTTAAAAATAACTTTAATTATACCATATTTAGATAAATAAATGACAAGCTTGAAAATTTTAGGAAATGGGAAACTGACAAGTTGAAATATTTGAAAAGAACCAAACAGAACTTCAAGAACTTTACTGTGCGGTATGATAATCAGCCACATGTAGCTATTTAAATTTAAACTAATTAAAATTATTCAGTTGTACTCACTACATGTGGCTAGTGGCTATCTTATTAAATAGCACAGATATAAATATTTCCATTATTGTAGAAAGTTCTGTTTTACAACAGTAACCTAGAACTTCAGTAGCCAAAATTGAAAACTTAATATACATGTCTGACAGCAAGTTAGGTATAGCAGAGAACTTAGGAATTAGAAGATAGATTAGAAAAATATTATCCAGAATGCAGCAGAGAAAGCTAAAAAGATGAGAAAGGATTACAAGAATCACAGGTAAGTGACACAGCAGATACATCAAGACAGTTTGTGTGTTTAATGAAGTGTCCTAGGAGAATGGGAGAGGAAATAGTTGAAGAAATGATGGGTAAAAACTTTAAGAACTTTTCTAAGACACTAATTTCATCATAACTGACAACGCGTTGTAATTGCCAAACTGACATCCCTAAACTTATAATTAAACCAATTATCTTAAGAAAGTAATATGCAAAGCTCATTACTTTCTAATTATTTACAATTTACTACTGTATATTTGCTTGAGGTTATTTATTTATATGAGAATTCAGACCTACTTGTTAAACCCAAAATTGTTTTATTGCTTTGTAATATGCGTGTTTCACAATAACATTTGTTTTGTTAAAAAAGTCAGTCCACTTGCATTATCAGAGGGGCCCACCACATTAATTGACCTATATATATATACACACACAATACTTTATTAAAAATGCTTTAAGAGAGGCTGGGTGCGGTGGCTCACGCCTGTAATCCTAGCACTTTGGGAGGCCGAGATGGGCGGATCACGAGGTCAGGAGATCTAGACCATCCTGGCTAACACGGTGAAACCCCGTCTCTACTAAAAAAATACAAAAAAACTAGCTGGGCGAGGTGGCGGGCGCCTGTAGTCCCAGCTACTCAGGAGGCTGAGGCAGGAGAATGGCGTAAACCCGGGAGGCGGAGCTTGCAGTGAGCCGAGATCTGGCCACCGGACTCCAGCCTGGGCGACAGAGCAAGACTCTGTCTCAAAAAAAAAAAAAAAAAGAAAAAAAAATGCTTTAAGAGATAGCAGCTGGTTGAAGGAGTTATAAACTTACTTAGATCATAGGAGTTATATATTCTGAGTGTTTGGGACAACATTTAAAAACATCACTTGATGCTATGCAGATAAGTGAACATTTGATTAGTAAGGGGACATTTGATGTGCCCTAATGAGTAGCACTTGCAGCTATAACCTCACGTGATAAATTGCGTCTGCAAGCTACTTACATGGCTTGTTTCTGGGTAGGTTATGATACAGGAAAACCAAAGGGCATCAGGTAGTGCAGATGAGGTGTTCAGGGAGTTGGCTGCAGTGTGCCCGAAACATCACTGCACCTGCCTTTCACATTGTCCTGCTGTGCATTTCCAGTTCACGTTAGAGAGCAGCTTTTTTATTTGTTTTGGTTTTTGTTAAGTATTTAAAATCCCTTAAAAAATGAATTATGTAGACAAAATTTTTGTTTATTTTATTCTGGAATCTTTCATGCAACAAGTATTTATTGAGCTCCTAAAATACACTAGCATTGTGGTTGGTCTAATACCAGTGAACAGACAGTGCTCTCCGACTAACACCAGTGAGCAGACGCTGCCCTCCAACTGACACCAGGGAGCAGACGCTGCCCTCCAACCAATACCAGTGAGCAGATGCTGCCCCCTAACTGATACATACCAGTGAGCAGACGCTGCCCCCTAACTGATACCAGTGAGCAGATGCTGCCCCCTAACCGATACCAGGGAGCAGACGCTGCCCCCTAACTGATACATACCAGTGAGCAGACGCTGCCCTCCAACCGATACCAGGGAGCAGACGCTGCCCTCCAACCGATACCAGGGAGCAGACGCTGCCCCCTAACTGATACCAGTGAGCAGACGCTGCCCTCCAACCGATACCAGGGAGCAGACGCCGCCCCCTAACTGATACCAGTGAGCAGACACTGCACTCACAGACCCTGCCCTTGAACCAGTTACAGTTTAAATACATGTATTTTGCAGATTTCGGGGTGTCGAATGTATATATGGAAAGAATTCCCAATAGTAAGTGTTTCACCTTTAAGAATGCAACACATTCTTGAAATCACAAAATTTAGAGGAAAAATAGTTCGATAAAATTTAATGACATGTAAAATAGGTAATAAAATAGGTTCAAATGTTGTTCCAAAACACCCTGATAATTTCCTTGGAACTAGACTTCTGGAAATCTTCACTTAGTGAGCAGATTGCTGCAGATAATTAGTGAGTCTTGATTTACTACTTGGGCTCACTTTGCAAAAAGGGTATACTTATGTGTTGATATAACTTTAAAACACTTTTTCCTCTGAAACATAAACCTACCAATTTCTCTAAAATGTTTAGTCATTCCTTTTTGTATTTATTATTCTTTTATTAAGTTAATGCTTAAGGGAATTTTGTACATTTGTCTTCCTATCCTTTGATCATTTTTCTGCTTTTTTTAAAAAATTATTATTATACTTTAAGTTTGGGATACATGTACAGAACATGCAGGTTTGTTACATAGGTATACATGTGCCATGGTGATTTGCTGCACCCATCAACCCATCATCTACATTAGGTATTTCTCCTAATGCTATACCTCCCCTAGCCCCGCAACCCCCGACAGGCCCAGTGTGTGATGTTCCCCTCCATTTGTCCATGTGTTCTCATTGTTCAACTCCCACTTATGAGTGAGAACATGCAGTGTTTGGTTTTCTGTTCCTGTGTTAGTTTGCTGAGAATGATGGTTTCCAGCTTCATCGGTGTCCCTGCAAAGGATATGAACTCATGCTTTTTTATGGCTACATAGTATTCCATGGTGTATATGTGCTACGTTTTCTTTATCCAGTCTATCATTGATGGGCATTTGGGTTGGTTCCAAGTCTTTGCTATTGTGAATAATGCTGCAGTAAACATACATGTGCATATATCTTTATAGTAGAATGATTTATGATCCTTTGGATGTATACCCAGAAATGGGATGCCTGGATCAAATGGTATTTCTAGTTCTAGATCCTTGAGGAATTGCCACACTGTCTTCCACAGTTGTTGAACTAATTTACACTCCCACCAACAGTGTAAAAGCATTTCTGTTTCTCCACATCCACTCTAGCATCTGTTGTTTCCTGACTTTTTAATGATCGTCATTCTAACTGGTGTCAGATGGTAGCTCATTGCGGTTTTGATTTGCATTTCTCTAACGACCAGTGATGATGAGCCTTTTTTCATATGTTTGTTGGCCATACACATGTCTTCTTTTGAGAAGTGTCTGTTCATAACCTTCGCCCACTTTTTGATGGGGTTGTTTGGTTGTTTTTTTTTCTTGTAAATTTGTTTAAGTTCCTTGTAGATTCTGGATATTAGCCCTTTGTCAGATGGCTAGATTGCAAAAATTTTCTCCCATTCTGTAGGTTGCCTCTCTTCACTCTGATGATAGTTTCTTTTGCTGTACAGAAGCTCTTTAGTTTAATTAGATCCCATTTGTCAATTTTGGCTTTTGTTGCCATTGCTTTTGGTGTTTTAGTCATGAAGTCTTCGCCCATGCCTATGTTCTGAATGGTATTGCCTAGGTTTCCTTCTAGGGTTTTTATGGTTTTAGGTCTTACATTTAAATCTTTAATCCATCTTGAGTTAATTTTTGTATAAAGTGTAAGGAAGGGGTCCAGTTTCAGTTTTCTGCATATGGCTAGCCAGTTTTCCCAGCACCATTTATTAAATAGGGAATCCTTTCCCTGTTGCTTGTTTTTGTCAGGTTTGTCAAAGATCAGATGGTTTTAGATGTGTGACGTTATTTCTGAGACCTCTGTTCTGTTCCATTGGTCTGTGTATCTGTTTTGGTATCAGTACCATGCTGCTTTGGTTACTGTAGCCTTGTAGTATTGTTTGAAGTCATGTGGTGTGATGCCTCCAGCTTTACTCTTCTTGTCCAGGATTGTCTTGGCTATGCAAACTCTTTTTTAGTTCCATATGAAATTTAAAGTAGTTTTTCCAGTTCTTTGAAGAAAGTCAATGGTAGCTTAATGGGGATAGCATTGAATCTGTAAATTACCTTGGGCAGTATGGCCATTTTCACGATATTGATTCTTCCTATCCAAGAGCATGGAATGTTTTTCCATTTGTTTCCTCTCTTATTTCCTTGAGCAATGGTTTGTAATTCTCCTTCAAGAGGTCCTTCACATCCCTTGTAAGTTGTATTCCTAGGTATTTTATTCTCTTTGTAGCAACTGTGAATGGGAGTTCACTCATGATTTGGCTCTCTGTTTGTCTATTATTAGTGTATAGGAATGTTTGTGATTTTTGCATAGTGATTTTGTATCCCAAGACTTTGCCGAAGTTGCTTATCAGCTTAAGGAGATTTTGGGCTGAGACTTTGGGGATTTTTAAATATACAATCATGTCATCTGCAAACTGAGACAATGTGACTTCCTCTTTTCCTATTTGAATACCCTTTATTGTTTTCTCTTGCCTGATTGCCCTGGCCAGAAGTTCCAATACTTCGTTGAATAGGAGCGGTGGAAGAGGGCATCCCTGTCTTGTGCTGGTTTTCAAAGGGAATGATTCCAGTTTTTGCCCATTCAGTGTGATATTGGCTATGGGTTTGTCATAAATAACTCTTATTATTTTGAGATATGTTGCATAAATACCTAGTTTATTGAGAGTTTTTAGCATGAAGGGGTGTTGAATTTTTTTGAAGGCCTTTCTGCATCTATTGAGATAATCCTGTGGTTTTTGTTGTTAGTTCTGTTTATGTGATGGATTACGTTTATTGATTTGTGTATGTTGAACCAGCCTTGCATCCCAGGGATGAAGCTGCCTTGATCTTGGTGGATCAGCTTTTTGATGTGCTGCTGGATTTGGTTTGCCAGTATTTTATTGAAGTTTTTCACATCGATGTTCATCGGAGATACTGGCCTGAAATTGTCTTTTTTGTGTGTGTGTCTCTGTCAGGTTTTGGTATCAGGATGATGCTGGCCTCATAAAATGAGTTAGGGAGGATTCCCTTTTTTTCTATTGATTGGAATAGTTTCAGGAGGAATGGTACCAGCTCCTCTTTTTACCTCTGGTAGAATTCGGCTGTGAATCCCTCTGGTCCTGGGCTTTTCTTGGTTAGTAGTCTATTAATTACTGCCTCAATTACAGAACTTGGTGCTGATCTATTCAGGAGTTCGACTTCTTCCTAGTTTAGTCTTGGGAGGGTATATGTGTCCAGGAATTTATCCATTTCTTCTAGATTTTCTAGTTTATTTGCGTAGAGGTGTTTATGGTATTCTCTGATGGTAGTTTATATTTCTGTGGGATCAGTGGTGATCTCCCCTTTATCATTTTTTATTGTGTCCATTTGATTTTCTCTCTTTTCTTCTTTATTAGTCTGGTTAGAGATCTATCTATTTTGTTAATCTTTTCAAAAAGCCAGCTCCTGGATTCATTGATTTCTTGAAGGGTTTTTTGTGTCTCTCTCTCCTTTAGTTGTGCTCTGATCTTGTCTTCTGCTAGCTTTTGAATTTGTTTGCTGTTGCTTCTCTAGTTCTTTTAATTGTGATGTTAGGGTGTTAATTTTAGATCTTTCCCCCTTTCGCCTGTGGGCATTTTGTGCTATAAATTTCCCTCTAAACACTGCGTTAGCTGTGTCTCAGAGATTCTGGTATATTGTGTCTTTGTTCTATTTGGTTTCAAAGAACTAATTTATTTCTGCCTTAATTATGTTATTTACCCAGTAGTCATTCAGGAGCAGGTTGTTCAGTTTTCATGTAGTTGCGTGGTTTTGAGTGAGTTTCTTAATCCTGAGTTCTAATTGGATTGCACTGTGCTGTGAGAGACTGTTTGTTATGATTTCGGTTCTTTGGCATTTGCTGAGGAGTGTTTTACTTCTAAGTATATGGTCAGTTTTAGAATAAGTGCAATGTGGTGCTGAGAAGAATATATACTCTGTTGATTCGGGGTGGAGAGTTCTATTAGGTCTGCTTGGTCCAGAGTTGAGTTCAGGTCCTGAATATCCTTGTTAATTTTCTGTCTGTTGATGTGTCTAAAATTGACAGTCAGGTGTTAAAGTCTCCCGTTATTATTGTGTGGGAGTCTAAGTCTCGTTGTAGGTCTCTAAAAACTTGCTTTATGAATCTGGGTGCTCCTGTATTGGGTGCATATATATTTAGGATAGTTAGCTCTTCTTGTTGCATTGATCCCTTTACCATTATGCGATGCCCTTCTTTTTCTTTTTTGATCTTTGTTGGTTTATAGTCTTTTTTATCAGAGACTAAGATTGCCACCCTTGCTTTTTTTTTTTTCTTGTTTGCTTGCCATTTGCTTAGTAAATCTTCCTCCATCCCTTTATTTTGAGCCTATGTGTGTCATTGCACATGAGATGGGTCTCCTGAATACAGCACACCAGTGGGTCCTTGACTGTATCCAATTTGCCAGTCTGTGTCTTTTAATTGGGGCATTTAACCCATTTACATTTAAGGTTAATATTGTTATGTATGAATTTAATTCTGTCATTATGATGCTAGCTGGTTATTTTGCCAGTTAGTTGATTTAGTTTCTTCATAGTGTTGATGTTATTTACAATTTGATATATTTTTGCAGTGGCTGGTACCAGTTTTTCCTTTCCATATTTAGTATGTCCTTCAGGAGCTCTTGTAAGGCAGGGCTGGTGGTGACAAAATCTCTCAGCATTTGCTTTTCTGTAAAGGGTTTTCTTTTTCGCTTATGAAGCTTAGAATGTCCAGATATAAAATTCTGGGTTGAAAATTATTTTCTTGGGCCAGGCGCAGTGGCTCATGCCTGTAATCCCAGCCTTTTGGGAGGCCAAGGTGGGCAGATCATGAGATCCAGAGTTCGAGACCAGCCTGGCCCATATGGTGAAACTCAGTTTCTAATAAAAATACAAAAGAATTGGCCAGGTGTGGTGGTACCCGCCGGTAGTCCCAGCTACTCGGGAGGCTGAGACAGAAGAATCACTTAAACCCAGTAGGCAGAGGTTGCAGTGAGCCACACAATAATAACGGGAGACTTTAACACCTGACTGTCAATTTTAGACACATCAACAGACAGAAAATTAACAAGGATATTCAGGACCTGAACTCAACTCTGGACCAAGCAGACCTAATAGAACTCTCCACCCCGAATCAACAGAGTATATATTCTTCTCAGCACCACATTGCACTTATTCTAAGTGCAGTGAAGTGCAGTGAAGATCTCACCACTGCACTCCAGCCTGGATGACAGAGCAAGACTCCATCCCCCTCCCCCTCCAAAAAGAAAAGATAAATTCTTCAAGAATGTTGAATATTGGCCCCCAGTCTCTTTTGGCTTATATAGGGTTTCTGCAGAGAGATCTGCTGTTAGCCTGATGGGCTTCCCTTTGTGAATACCCCAACCTTTCTCTCTGGCTGCCCTTAACATTTTTCCTTCATTTCAACCTTGATGAATCTGATGATAATGTGTCTTGGGATTGCTCTTCTCGAGGAGTATCTTTGTGGTGGTCTCTGTATTTCCTGAATTTGAGTGTTGGCCTGTCTTGCTAGGTTGGGGAAGTTCTGGATAATACCTGAAGAGCGTTTTCCACCTTGGTTCCATTTTCCCCATCACTTTCCGGTACACCAATCAAATGTAGGTTTCTTCTTTTCACATAGTCCCATATTTCTTGGAGGCTTTGTTCGTTCCTTTTCATTCTTTTTTCTCTAATCTTGCCTTCATGCTTTATTTCATTAAGTTGATCTTCAGTCTCTGATATCCTTTCTTCTGCTTGATCGATTTCACTATTGATACTTGTGTATGCTTCATGAAGTTCTCATGCCGTGTTTTTCAGCTCCATCAGGTCATTTATGTTCTTTTCTGAACTGGTTATTCTAGTTAGCAATTCCTCGAATCTTTTTCAAGGTTCGTAGCTTCCTTGCATTGGGTTAGAACATGCTCCTTTAGCTTGGAGGAGTTTGTTATTACCCACCTGCTGAAGCCTACTTCTGTCACTTCGTCAGACTCATTCTCCGTCCAGTTTTGTTCCCTTGCTGGTGAGGAGTTGTGATCCTTTGGAGGAGAAGAGTTATTCTGGTTTTTGGAATTTTCAGCCTTTTTGCGCTGGGTTTTCCTCATCTTCGTTGATTTATCTACCTTTGGTCTTTGATGTTGGTGACCATTGGATGGGGTTTTTGTGTGGATGTCCTTTTTGTTGATGTTAATGCTATTCCTTTCTGTTTGTTAGTTTTCCTTCTAACAGTCAGGCCCCTCTGCTGCCAGTCTGCTGGAGTTGGCTGGAGCTCCACTCCAGACCCTGTTTGCCTGGGTATCACCAGCGGAGGCTACAGAATAGCAAAGACTGCCATCTGCTCCTTCCTCTGGAAACTTCATCCCGGATGTCACCCCCCAGATGCCAGCCAGAGCTCTCCTATATGATGTGTCTGTTGACACCGGTTGGGAGGTATCTCCCAGTCAGGAGGCACGAGTGTCAGGGACACACTTGAGGAGGCAGTCTGTCTCTTAGCAGAGCTCTAACACTGTGCTGGGAGGCCCACTGCTGTCTTCAGAGATGGCAAGCAGGAACAGTCTGTTAAAGCTGCACCCACAGCCGCCCCTTCCCCCAGGTGCTCTGTCCCTGGGAGATGGAAGATTTATCTATAAGCCCCTGACTGGGGCTGCTGCCTTTCTTTCAGAGATGCCCTGCCCAGAGAGGAGGAATCTAGAGAGGCAGATTCTAGAGGGTACAGTGTCTTTGCCGAGCTGTGGTGGGCTCTACGCGGTTTGAACTTCCTGGTGGCTTCGTTTACTCCACGAGGGGAAACCGCTACTTAATCCTCATAATTGGCAGATGCCCCTCTCCCCACCAAGCTCGAGCATCCCAGGTCGACTTCAGACTGCTGTGCTGGCAGTGAGAATTTTAAGCCAGTGGATCTTAGCTTGCTGGACTCCATGGGTGTGGGATCTGTTGAGTTAGGCCACTTGGCACCCTGGCTTCAGCCCCCTTTCCAAGAGACTAAACAGTTCTGTCTCGCTGGCATTCCAGGTGCTACTGGGTTATGAAAAATCCCCTGCAGCTGGCTCGGTGTCTGCCTAAATGGCCACCGAGCTCTGTGCTTGAAACCCTGGGCCCTGGTGATGTAGGCATCTGAGGGAATCTCCTCGTCTGCGGGTTGCGAAGACCATGGGAAAAGCATATTATCTGGGCTGGAGTGCACTGTTCCTCAGGGCACAGTTCCTCACGGTTTCCCTTGGCTAGGGAAGGGAGTTCCCTGACCCCTTGTGCTTCCTGGGTGAGGCAATGCCCCACCCTGCTTCTGCTCGTCCCTCCATGGGCTGCACCCACCGTCTAACCAGTCCCAATGAGATGACCCACGTACTACCTCTGTTGGAAATGCAGAAAACGCCTGCCTTCTGCATTGATCTCACTGGGAACTGCAGACTGGAGCTGTTCCTATTTGGCTATCTTGCTAGCCACCCTAGTCATTTTTTTTTTTTTTTTTTTTTTTTGAGACGGAGTCTTGCTCTGTCGCCCAGGCTGGAGTGCAGTGGCCGGATCTCAGCTCACTGCAAGCTCCACCTCCCAGGTTTACACCATTCTCCTGCCTTAGCCTCCCAAGTAGCTGGGACTACAGGCGCCCGCCACCTCGTCCGGCGTTTGTATTTGTTAATAGAGACGGGGTTTCACCGGGTTAGCCATGATGGTCTCGATCTTCTGACCTCGTGAACCACTGGTCTCGGCCTCCCAAAGTGCTGGGATTACAGGCTTGAGCCACCGCGCCTGGCCCCTAGTCATTTTTTAAAAAGATCAACCAGTATGATATTTGATTGTCGTTTTTATATAGTAGCTCATTCTATTGATATATTTGTATGATAGTCTATAATTTATCATGAAAGCAGATCGGTTTTTCTGCCTGCCGAAATGTTAGCTATAATTGAGTAACTCATTAATATAACTAATTGTATACTTATTTTTGCACACTTGTGGTCTTTAAATGAACGTGCCTTTTGTTGAATTCAGGCCAAAAAATGAGGCAACCTCAGTGTCTTTGACCCCTCTGTGCCTGACATGAAAACAATGTTCTGAGGTTGTCCTCCCAAATACCACATGACGTAAAAGATTGGTTTTGCCATAGTCTAGTGATACTAACTTTGTGTATGCATTCTAATGGGACAGGAGGCGGGTGTCTGACTACTCCAAGATAAGAATACAATGCAGTGTCTGGGACTGAACTTTGTAAAACTATATGTTCATTTTTAGAAAAAGTCATTACTATGCTTGCTGCCTGTCTGGAAAGTGAGAATCAAAATGCTCAGAGGATTGGAGCAGCGGCGCTTTGGGCTCTGATTTACAATTATCAGAAGGTCAGTTTTAAAAATCACTGTTACACCTGGGGAGCAGACAAGCAGGTATAACCCAGGTATAAACTCTTAGAATACATCCAAAGGTGTCAAAAGAGTTACAGCAAAAGAAAACAGACATAAAGTCAAAGACCCGTGTTCCCTCTGCTCATTCATACAATTAGTTAAACCATCAGTTGAAATATTTTTATTTAATCATTTCAACAGAATGTCTCAGTTTAGAAGAGAATCTCTGAATTTTTTCCTCTTAATTTAAATTGATTTCCTGTATTATTGAAATTTTAGTATAGATTGTTTCTTCTAAAAGATGTATCAAGGGAAAACACATCTTAAAGTAAAACTGAATAACAAAAGTTTTATCCAATTGTATAACTCCCGTTTCTCTGGCTCAGTTCTTGTAAGACTGCAGCACAAAGCCTGCTCTGAGAAAAGAGCAGGCAACGTGGAGATGTGTGTTCCACTCTTTCTCTGGCCTTTGTACTTCTGTTTTATTGCAGACATCTCATTCCCAAGAGAAATACCCATAAGTATCTAGTGATTAAATAGCCAAATGACAATAGGATAGACAACCATTCTAGAATGGTGTTCTCTCAGCTGACTGTCTCTGCCTGGGCTAGTTTTCTCCTTGCTGACCGGAGTCACATACACAGGACAGAGGCTGTTGCTGTCATTCTCACCTGGGTATCCCCAGAGCTTAGCACAGGATTTGGCACTTTGTAGTCACTGCATAAATATTTGTTGGCCAACTGCTAATATTTGGTATACGTGATCAGAAATCTGAGGTTCGAGGGAGTATGAAAAACTGAAACCAAGGTTGACTAGTTTAAAATAACAAATTGAGATTAGGGGAGAAGGAGTAAAAGAGAAAGGAAGAAAGAAAATGGGAATAGAGAAAGAATCAAGTTAGGTAAGAGGATATGGGCAAGACTTCAGAATGTGCAAGGGGATTGGCTCAATAGGATGTATTATACTAAGATAGAACTCTCTAGTTATATTATTCTACTTCATAATATTCTGTCTAATACTCTAGTTAGCAATGGGCAGAATTAGGGTTTTGCTATCATGATCCATAACACATGGCAAGAAACCTAATTAATGGGTTGTTCTGTATTATCTCTAGGCAAAAACAGCTTTGAAAAGCCCATCAGTAAAAAGAAGAGTGGATGAAGCATACTCCTTAGCAAAGAAAAGTAAGTTGCAATAAGAAAGAGATTATAGTTAAACTTGGAAGCTATTAAGTGAATTTTCTGATTAATGAGATATTTGGACAGGCTACAGCAAAATGGCATTGTAAAATGTGCCAATATTCAGTATGTGCTTTAATTATATCATTTTTAAAAATAATAAAATAGATAGATGAAGGTTTAAGATGTGATCGTTTCTAAAAATGCATCTATGATCTTCATCTTATTTTTATACTAAATTTTCTTTGCCAACAGTGACCGCTGTGCTGAAGTGTGTTCTTAGTGATAAGAACTGGCCCAATTAGAATTAACTGTGAGCAGAAAACTTGGATCTAACATCAGGGAGCTAGAGGACAGTCTTCTAAGAGTTGATCCTATTACCCCTATATCCATGTTTCCTTGTGATGTGGTCACAATACTAGAGATGGCTTTCTTTTCAAAGCACATTATTCATTTTTAGCTATACCAAATTTCAGTGAGCGTTATTCTCTGAACATTTTTTATGCTAAAACACTGAACTGTGTCTTCCCTGTACTGTAATATATCTGTTTGTTATTTGTGTTTTTATAGTCTGATTTTTTTTGTTGTTGTTAAGCAGGGGAGGTTTTAGTTTGTTTTAGCTGTGACCATGAATTTCCGGAGCTGGTGAATAATTGAGTTAAAGTTTGTGCTTTAGGAAGGATGGTAGATAAGAAAGAGTAATGGCGTTCATTTGGAATTATAGTTAATAGTATCCATTATGGGGGGTACTTTTTAAAAAATACTCTGGGTAAGCGATTACTTTAAAAAATGTATTAATTTTGTAACTTGTTTATTTTTTAAAAAATGCAAAATATTCTAGAATACTATTACATCAAGAACTTAAATAGAGCTTTAAATTATATATAAATCCTGTTCATATATATTTGTTTATGTGTGTGCCTGTAAGTATAGTACCAAGCTTCAAAAACTAGTATTTCTGTACTCTTATTTTTCTATTTCAGCTTTTCCAAACTCAGAAGCAAACCCTCTGAATGCCTATTATTTGAAATGTCTTGAAAACCTCGTGCAGCTCCTTAACTCTTCCTGATTGCCATGAGATGCTACACCTTGAAGCTGATAGCCATCAACAGAGGAGCTAAAGTTGAAGCCAGCTGTGTGTAGCAGCTGTTACCTGAAGAGGCAGTTATGCTGCCTCTCTACAAAGTGTTGATCCCCTTCTTTCCCATGAGAGAGAGAACTGGTGATACTCCAACACCGTCCGGTCATGGCAGCTTTCCAGAAGTAATAGCAGCTGACAACTATCTGTGCCTTTTCCTTTCTGTTGAAAAGGCATATAAAGTTCTGGGAACATAAACATTTTTACCCTTTTTCTTTGCCATTTATTTTGTAAAAACCCTATTTAACAGTTATTTAATAAAATAATATTTTTAGAAACTAAAAATTAATAATTGCTGCTTACAGACTTTTATTAGTCTCATGAATATTAATTTTAAGAGTTGAAAGAAGCCATTGTGTCCTGGTTTTTTCTCTCTTTTTTTAAAATTTTAACTGATGTAAAATTTGGCTCTGTTAGTACAAATCCTTATTTTCAAAGCTTTCTGTTATCCAGAGCATCCACACTGGAAAAGGGCTATGTAGAAGTTAAGTGTGCATTATTTGTAAAGGGCTGTGTGGAAGTAAGTGTACATGATTTGTAAGTAGCTTTCTTAGGCAAGTTTTAGTGATGTTACCTTCTTTCTAGATGACTCTTAAATCATTACATTTATAATCTTCACCTTTGGCTTCTGCAAGGCTGTATAATAAAGAACGAAATAGAGTTGGGGCTATATAAGCCTGGGTTCAAGTTTAGCTCAACCCAAAACATCATGAAGAATAGAGTAAGACTGAAAAATGCAGAAGACGGCCGGGCGTGGTGGCTCACTCTTATAATTTCAACTTTTTGGGAGACCGAGGTGGGTGGATCACTTGCGACCAGGAGTTTGAGACCAGCCTGGGCAACATGGCGAAATCCCATCTCTCCTAAAAATACACAAATTAGCCATTCCTGGTCTTGAGCGTCTATAATCCCAGCTACTCCAGTGGCTGAGGCACAAGAATCTCTTGAACTTGGGAGGCAGGAAGGTTGCAGTGAGCTGAGATCATGCCACTGCATTCTAGCCTGGGTGACAAAGCAAGACTCTGTCTCAAAAAAAGAGAAAAATGCAGGAGGAGCAAGCTCTGTACTCTATTACATAATCTTACTTAACCTGTAGTTTTGAATTCAGGACTTAAACCAAAATCAAGTACTAATCACTTTCAGCAACTTTCCTAACACTTTTGAAAGTGAGAAAATTGTGTCTAAGAGAAATAAAAGGTGAATATATGTTTTGCATATACATATATGTCATATATATGTATATATATATTCATTTAGGATAATGTTTTCAGAAAAACTAAAAACCATATTTTAAGTGCTGTTAAATTGCTAACAGCAATAAAATAAGCAATGATGTTATTTAAGCTGGAAGTATGAGGACAAAATTTATGTTAAATGCAGAAATAGTACAGTTAAGTTTGTAATGTCTGAGAATTATTGATTCAAGATCTGAAAACTAAGACTGGGAATCTCAGAAGTTTCTGAGCTGCCCAAGTTAATGTGTAGTGGAAAACTCGCCAATTCTGAGAGCAGGCGTCTTGGGAATGATTTTTCCCTTTTCTCCCGGTGTCTTATATTCCTTGCCTTTTTTCTGGAATTCTCTAATCAGCCCTCACTGATAAATAAATGAATTTCTAACTTCCTTCATAACTCCTTTATAACTCCTCCTTCTATGTCCCAGGTACTATTCTTGGAACTTTTATCATTTAATATATCTTTTTCTAAAATACTACTGATGTCTTTTGTGTTCCAGGTAAATAAGCGGAGGCGCAGAGCGGTAAGTAATGTGCTCATTGACTGTGGTTGGTTATCAGTGAAGTGGAGGTTGGAACCCAAGATAACGAAGAGTAAGTTTGGCTTTCCTTTTAAAGCATTTATTCTGCCCCTCTACCACCCCCTCCCCCACTGAAATCTCTCTTTTTGTATTTGAATCTTATAGGTAAACACCATTTTTCAACAAAAATTTAGTCTATTCAGAGAAATGATATTATGGTTCATTGATTGACTGATTCACATATCAGAGTAGGCACACCTCATCTTCTTGGAACCAGGAAGGGTTGTTGTAACTGATCATTTTCCCTAGCAGTTCACAGTAGTGCCAGAGGGAGATCTGTAGCCTAGTAGTCAGAACCACCCAGAGATGTTACCTGCCAAAGCCCAGGGGGACTGCAGAGCTTGGAGAAAGGAGAGGGTCCACGGCTTTAGGGGAACTTGCATTTGCCTCTCTTGGTGTCCAGGAATGTGAAGCTCAGGTACATGCTGTGGTCCAGAGCCTGGGGGACAGTCCTTGCAACTGGGTCTCCTGGGATTGTGACCCATCAGCCAGTGGGGACCTTTCAGCAGGAGCCTTGAGGTGACTGGCCCACTGCTGTAGCAGCTGCCCTGCTTCTCCCTTGGGGACCAGCATCAGAATCCTCAAGTGTGTGCGCTGAAATGCAGATTCCTGGGCTCAATGAGGCAGGCCTGTGTCTATGAGAATTTTTAGCAAGCTCTCCAGGTTCTGCTCACCACAGTTTGAGAACCACTGATTAATCCCCATGATTGCAGAAAACTGCCTAGAACACGAAAATTATTTCATATAACTTAACTGCTGCCTGATGAAATCAGGTCTTGAATCTGGGTCTCTTGAATGCGAACCAAATGTTTTTTCTTTCACACATGCCCAAGTTTAAGCAAGGATCCAGAAAATAGGTGCAGGGGACTAGTTCATACCTCATGGTGTCCAGTTTCTCCATATCCTAGCATTTTTGGTGGGCTGAGTTACTGTGTGTGCTGTGGAAGCACGAAAAGGTAGTGCCACGTCACACTTGAAGTGCAGACATTGATGCTGAGGCTTCTGGACTTAAGACCTTGAGCAGTTTGAGGGAGGAGGCAGCCATTAGTTTTGAAAACAGGAAGCTAGTAGGAAAGTAGTGTTAGCAGACCTGGCTAGACCCTTTTCCCACTCTTCCTAAAAACACTTTCAGAAATGACTAGTTGAATGTACCTTTTTTTTGTTGTTGTTGTTGTTCTATAAAAATGGAGAAAAAAAATAGAATTTTGCCTATTTAACTCCAGATCACCAGTTTTCCTTTGTAGTGTTAAATAGACTCATCATCCGTGGTCATTTTGCATCATCAGTCTTTGGGGCTGCACCTTGTGTATTCCCCATTTCTTGAGGTTGCCAGAGCCCCACGTCTGCTTCTTGACCCATGATGTTCCTCAGATTTGGCAGAGTGATGGGTAAGAGTAATGACTGACATCCCTGCTTCTGCATTAAGATCTGCTTGCAGTTATCTCAGGGAATGAGAGAGCATAATAGAGCGGTTGAGAGTAGAGGGCCCTTGAGTCCTGTGGACCAGGAATCAACCCTGGCCTCACCACTGCAATTGTTGGAGCCCTGGAACAGGCTCAAGACTAACTGGGGACGAGGATACCTACCTTGTGCAGTTGGTGAGAGGACTGAGTGCTTAGCCTGGTACATAGTTATTCTTTAGATGTTATCAGTGATTTATTATTATTACAAAATTATCAAAAACATCTGTTTCAGCGAAAACTTTAAATCTTTTGTGTCCTTGCAAACTTTTCCCCCATCTGAGAGGGGATGTGCTGGGAAGTGAGTTGGGCTGTGAAAACTAAGGTTCCAGGTTCCAGCATCCCAAAAGGATTGTTGGTTCCTGGTGGGGTGCATGTCCACAGTCCTGGGGTGACTGATTACCCAGACACTTGGCAAGGTGCCATTGAGAACCCGAGTCTCACAAAGCACTGCATACAGGCATTATATACACTTGGGGTGGGCACATTTTGTTCTGCTTGTCATGTTGTCTTGATTGAGTGTCGGTTGGCAAAATATTGTTCTTTTTCCATCTGACTTGTGTAAATGGAAGATTCAAAAAATTATAACCTTAGTAACCAAAACAAAATCTTAGCTTAAAAGAAATCCTTCAATTTGGGAGTAGCCATTTTTTTTTCTTTCCATTGATCATTGTTATCCAAAGACTAGGGGGCATGGATGATAAAATGCTATTGTTTTGGTGAATTAGGAAACTTAGTTTTGGGGAACATAGAGTTTATTCTTCCTAACTTAAAATTTCTCATAGGAAATTCATTATACAACTCAAGTTTCCTTATACAACTCAAGTCCCGCACCTGGGTCTATGTGGGACTTTGCTGGGCCTCAAGGCTCAGATGTACGAAAGACTATGCCAAGACCCCGGGATTCTGAGACTTGGCAGCAACACAGAAGGAGCTCAGTGTGATCCTACTTTAAATGTTTCCAACAATGTTCATTTTTGTATTTTGTTTGCTCCTTCCACATTGGAGGAATCTGCTTCAGAAAATAAATCTTTAGACCCATATTTTACAAAATACTCATATGGTAACATTTAATAAATTTCTTTTTAACTAATTTTGCATGAAAGCTAAAAAAAAAAAGAAGTGTTTTAGTACAGACTCCAAGGTAATGTTCTTTGACACAGTTCTACTTTTCAGTGGCATCCTTACCTCACTTTGGCCTCTGCCAATGCTTGTGCCTGCAGAGTATCTGCACCCATTTGGGTTCTTCTGGGCAGCGATACTTGGCAGTCTGGTAGCAGATTGCTTGCAGTTCCATGTAAATTCTGAAAACATTATTTCTTTTTTTTTTTTTTTTTTTGAGACAGAGTCTCACTTTGTCGCCCAGGCTGGAGTGCAGTGGCGCCATCTCTGCTCACTGCAAGCTCTGCCTCCTGGGTTCACGCCATTCTCCTGCCTCAGCCTCCAAGTAGCTGGGACTACAGGCGCCTGCCACCACGCCCGACTAATTTTTTTTTTGTATTTTTAGTAGAGATAGGGTTTCACCGTGTTAGCCAGGATGGTCTCGATCTCCTGACCTCGTGATCCGCCCGCCTCAGCCTCCCAAAGTGCTGGGATCACAGGCGTGAGTCACCGCGCCCGGCACATTATTTCTTCAAACAGTTTATTGAAGCATTCTTTCTTTGGCTTACCATGGAAGTAAACAGATTATAAAATGGGAACTTACTGTTTTTAATTGTTTTCTGGTCATATTCATAAAGATTGGATTGCAAAGAATCCGTTTGTGGGTATAATACCTGGTTTAAAGTTATATTCTGTATCTGCTAGGAATAGCCACAATTTGATTGAGTAGAAACTCCAAAATAATAATGGCTTCAGTAAGAGAGGAGTTTCTTCTTCTTTTTACTGTTTTTGTTGTTGTTCCAGGAAACGCACACATGGGCAGTCTTAGCTAACAGTGTCCTCAGGGACTCAAGTGCCTGCTTTTCTGCTCTGCCTTTGCACGTTTCCTTTAGGAAGTTACCTCATGGACATCAGGAAGGAGAAAGGCTGGAAAAGGACTTCCTCAGCTGTGTTTCCCTTTAAGGAGCCTTCCCAAAAGACAGGTCCAATAATTAGAGCTCACATCTCAGACAGAAAAGCACATGGTCACTCAAAGCTTCAAGAGAGGCCAAGAATTGTAGTCCCTTATTTGGGCACATCGCCAGATCCAGTAGCACAGGTGTCTGCTAATAGAGAAGGGGAAGGAGGTGTTTGGTTCGGCAACGACCAATGTCCACCAATGTTCTTGATTTGAGAGAAAACTGATATAATTAGGGGGGGAAAATGTATTATCTTCCCAAGTAAATAAGATTAGATGCTTATTGAATTTATTCAGTCTGCATTTAGACTTTGTGATTAGTTCTAGCTGCATTCAGAGCTAAAAATATTAGTGTCAGAGAAAGAAGTCAGATGCCTTTCCAGTGGAAAGCCAAATGCCCTCTGTGGAGTTTATGCCTATGAAATGCAGCCATCAGCTGTCAGGATCCACCTTCTCAGGGAGAAATGAGGCTGGAAGATAGAATGGGTGGTGTGAACAGATTGCCAGCATTTTCACAGGCAGTAATTTAAACCTGGCTAATTGAAAAATAAAATTAATCTTAACATTTTAAATATGTACCTTTAACACTTTATGTATGTAAATATATACATATATGTATCTAAATATATATTATATATGTATCTAAATATATATATTTTATGTATGTAAATATACCACAAACTTTTGATTAAGGGCTGAGGCCTTTTTAGAGTATAGTTCCCTTATTGGTGTTAATACTGTTATTTTTTAAAGATCATAAATCACACCTAATGCATTTGGACAATTTCCAGTTTCAGTTTCTGAAAGTGGAGCAAATACTAAGGCACATATTTAAAGCAACCCAAACTAATGTCTTCCAGACTTTTTTTTCCCTCTAAGAATTCTTCCAGATTTCTACCATGTTTTACTTTATTTTGTAGTTGACTTGCCACACCAGATTCTATAGCAATTTTTAAGTGACTCCCTGTTACCAATTCTTTGCAAAACATTCAACTTAATTCTTTCAGTAACAATTATTTTTCTGATCACTTCTGTCATTAAAATTTCACCAAATTCTATAATTCCAGTAACAAGTCTTAAGTGATGTAAATGGGTTGGGAGCAAGCACAGCCAAATCTCCGTAAGCATGAAACTCACCTGGGGAAGCCAGAGAGCGTGGCACTGACGCCCACCCCTTTTGTCCCTCCCCTGCTCTTGTGCTCTGGCATCAGCCAGGATGTTTTATTGGGAGAATGGAGAGAATTCTTTAATCTGAGCAAATCTGTTCTGTAGTGGCCAAGTGAGAGAGGCTATGCCATTCTATGACCTTTTGAGATTTCTTCAAACCTTGAACTTCCTTTTGTTTGTTTTTGTGGTTACTCCTTTGCCTGGCTCCCTATTATTAAAACAGAGATTTCCCAAGGATACATGTACTTGCCTGGAAGTTATTTTCAACTCACCTTGTACCCTAATGCCCTCTTCAGATTCTCTGGCCTGCTCGTCCTATGCCTGTTCTTCTCATACCTCTTCAAGTCTTCAACTTTCCTCGCCCAGAGTGCGCCTCCACCCACTTTCACATTGACATTTCTGCCTGTTGTAAAGGCCAAAACGTCACCTCTCCCATGAAGCTGTGTCAGATTCCCCACCTAGGAAGAAATGGTTTACTCTGAGTTTCCACAACTCTTTTAGATTTTAGTTTTGTTGTTGTTTTAAATCTTCATGTCCCTTAGCCCTTTTGCCCTCATACTATGTTGATTCTCATACATAGTTCCCATTATCTCCATAAAAACATGACCTTTGATTGAGTTTGTAACTCCCCGCCTCTCATGACGCCTTGCACAAAGCAGGTGCTCAATATATATCGAATGAATGAATATGACTTTATTAGACAAAGCCACAGAATTTCACAGTGTAAGTTAGGTTCAGAATTTATTGACTTTTTCAGAATTTGCAGAACCATAAGTGTTTCTTTTATGGAATAGATTTCTGTTGAATAGATTACTGAAAAAAGTACAGCTTAAAACACTTAAAATTCTTAAACTATCTTTTAGTTCAATGAAGAAGGAGAAAAAAACAATATTTTTGCTAGGATTTGAAAACACTAGCACCCACATGAAACAGATGCCAATCTAAACTTTAAGGATCTTTTTTTTTTTTTTTTTAAACTAGGAATCTTACTTGGTACATCCTTTTGGGGAATAGAGTGTAGGCATCAGCTTTTTGAAAACAACAGTAAATTCTGAAAAATGTGTAAGCTGCAATGTCAGCAGTGTGGGAAAACAGAAGCAGGCAGTTTGCGTTACCCATGCTGTGTGAAAGGTACAAATCAACAGATCACCTGTCAGCTTCCTTCCAGGCCCTGCTTCTTAGTGTGCAGCAGCAGGCACTGTAAGAACTTGACTTTGACTAAAATAAACATGACAGTATTTTCTTTGCACAGAAAGAGAGGAGGGGGCAGTGGTAAAGGCTGAAAGGGAATGTAGTAACTCGCCTTAATGAAAACTGGTGAAAATGCATCTTCTCTTGGTACCATCACAATAGGGAATAGCATACCTCATTGTATCACTTTAAATCTTTCTTAGCAGCAGCTGCTATGTGGAAGAATGAGGATACTGTGTGTCTCATTTGGTAATTCTGAGTTTTGACCCAAATTAAGAAGTTCTAAATACAAAGTATGGATCTACCACAATTGGTAGATCCAACATGTATAGCATGAGCTAGGTATGATTTAAAGCCTTCAAATGGTTAGGGAAATAGGGCTAGTGCTGACCAAGACGCTGACCTATCAGGACTGCCGATCCCTCTCCCAAAATTTCCTTTAGGATGGAGAGAGAATTGTAAGAAACCAACTGAGTCATGCGGGAACTGTTGGAATGGCTGTGTTGGGGGTGGGGGGGTGTATCTTTCTTCAGGGGCCGCGGACAGCCCAGCAAGACCATGAGAGGGAAGACAGGTGTGAGGGGGATAGTCGGTAGTGGGGGCTGTTCTTCTCCCATCCATTGCCTTGGGGAAAACAGTGCCTGCCCCTGGCAGTTTGGATTTCTGGTCCAAGTATGCTCTGGGCAGCAACACAGAACCTCTGTGCTTATGAGGAGCCGGGAACAAGTGTGGGTCTCCCTGATCTCATTAGGCTCTTCTTTTCCCTGCCACTTGAGACCCCCACAGACCTAGGCACTACAGTCTCAAAACATTTCTTCCTAATGCTTCTCATTGGGGGAGCAAAGGGTGAGGACCTGACAGCAAAGGTGTTTGGGGAGTGGGGAGTGACTGACTGATTGAAGCCTAGAACTAGTTATCCATTATAGGCTTATGCACCCCTTGATCTGTCTTGGACTCATACAAACTAAGGGCTGGCCTTCTACTGTATCTGCCTGATACTCCAGAGGAAAACGAACTTATCGGGCAAAATAACAGGACATTTGAGGAAAACAACATACTGAAAACAGGTTTTCAGAAAGAAGCAGATACATTGAAACAGATGAACCAAGAATTTAAAATCAGTCAAAGTCATTGAAAGAGATGAGGAAAGAAATTAAAAATATAAACCCCAAACAAGAAAACATGGAGAAGAGCAGAAAATATGTGCAACAAATATAAAAGTGGAAAGACTACAGTAGTAGAACTAATAATAGATACAGTTGAGTTATGAATTAATGAATTAAAAACAAAATTGAGGAAATCTCCGAGAATTATATGTATACTAAATAGAAATGATGCTATAGTAGTCCTAAGCCCCAGATTTAGGAAACAACCCAAATGACTATCAAAAGAATGGATAAATTGTAATATACTTAAGCAATGAAATGCTGTTCAACAATGAAAAATAAAATACTGAGAAATACAATATTATGTATAAACGTCAGAAACTGATCAAAAGAGGACATTAATAAAAGTTTATACATACTTCATTTGTATGAAGTTCAATAACAGGCAAAACTAATCTCTGGTGACAGAAGTCATGATAATGGTAACTTAGAGGTGGAGTATTGACCCAAAGGTACAAAACAACCATATGTCTTCTATACCTCGATTTATAATGTTCTATACCTTGATTCAGGTTATGGTAACACAGGTGTATGCATATGTAAAATGTCTTTAAAACTGTGCATGTTATATATATATATATTATAGTTCAATAAGGTACTGAAAGAAAATTAACTAGATAATATCAACATGATGGACATTGGAAAGGGAAGAACAAAAGATGTAAGAAAATGCTACCTTGTTATTGAGGTGGGTTTTTATTTTTTAAGAAAAGATGAAAAAATGGACAAATTAAAAGAATAAATATGACGGAAGCATAAAACCATATCAGTAAAAGTAAATGGACTAAACTTATAAATGAAAGATAAACTTGGGCCGGGCGCGGTGGCTCAAGCCTGTAATCCCAGCACTTTGGGAGGCCGAGACGGGCGGATCACGAGGTCAGGAGATCGAGACCATCCTGGCTAACACGGTGAAACCCCGTCTCTACTAAAAATACAAAAAACTAGCCGGGCGAGGTGGCGGGCGCCTGTAGTCCCAGCTACTCGGGAGGCTGAGGCAGGAGAATGGCGTAAACCCGGGAGGCGGAGCTTGCAGTGAGCTGAGATCTGGCCACTGCACTCCAGCTCGGGCGACAGAGCAAGACTCCGTCTCAAAAAAAAAAAAAAAAAAAAAAAAGAAAGATAAACTTGATTTTATGAGTTTAGTCCATTTACTAATTTGAAAGACTGAGTTTTAAAATCTAAATATATGTTATTTAGATTATTTACAAGGGTGAAATGAAAGAGTGAAAACAAGTAACCAAAATAAAATTGGTAAGTTACTGTCAACTGATACTAACATGAATAAAATTAACTTCAAGATTTTTTTGAAATGGAGATGAGAAAGATCACTATAATGATAAATGATTCAATTCACCAAGAAGATGTAACAATTTGAAACATGCATGCATCTCATAAAATAACCTCAAAGCATATGAAGCAAAAAGTGGTAGAAATACAAGGATGATTTGATAAACCTGCCATCACAGGGACTAGCTTTCTGCACATGCTCATAAGTTAAGCAGGTAAAAACTCAAAAAGGTTGTAGAAAATCTAATACAATTGATAACCTTGATCTAATGGGTATATACAGAGTTCTGCAACCAAGATTTAGAAAACACATTTTTCCTTGTTTCATATGAAGAATTTACAGTTATCAAGTATTAGGCAACAGAGTCTCAATACATTTCAAAGAATAGGTCCATATAGGTGAAGAAGTCTTACCACTATGTGAGTAAGTTAACAATAAGATAGTATCTTCACATATTTGGAAATTAAAAGACACACTTCTAAATAACCCAAAAGTTAAAGCAGAAACCACAATGGAAATTTACTGCATGATAATGAAAACACCACACTTAAAAACCTGTGGGATGCAGTAAAAGTGAAAATGTTCTCCCTTTTAAAAATCTTCGTGGGAAATTTTTAGCTTTAAATCTATATAAAAGAAGAACGCCTCAATGAACTACATTATGTCTATTTTAAGAAGCTTGAAAAATAATGAAAGATTAAACCTAAATTAAATTAAAGCAAGATAATGAAAAAAACAAGAGCTGAAGTCAATGAAATAGAAACAAAGACCTAATATAGGAAATCAACAAAGCAAACAAAAAAAGGATCAGTTATTTGGAAAAAAGAGCAGTAAGTAGTCAGATTTCTGCCAAAAATGATCAACTGAAAAAGCAAAAAGATACAAATAATACAATGAAGGTAAATGTGGACATACATACATATAGAGATTGAAGAGATACTACTAGTATATTATCAACAATTCTATACTAGAATATTTGCAAGCATAAATGAAATGGATGAGTTCTTGGGAAAATATAATCTGCTACATATGGCCTCAAAAATAATAAACTTCAATAGTCCTATAGCTATTAAAGAAATCAAAGTCGTGATTATAATCTTCCCATTAAAAACAAGACAGATTGTTTTTTGACATGGTTAGGCTTTGTGTGAATAGAGAGGGACACTTACTTAGATTTTGTTTTCCAAAGATGGCCAGGACAGTATTTCCTATCCACTTACTTTTCTTAAAAAGTGACTTTGATACTTCCCCACTCCAGAGGAGGGGTCTGTAATTCTATGGCAAAGGTGATACGATATAATTTCCAAGGTTAGATGATAAAAGATGATGCGGCTTCCCATTGGTTCTCTTGGAACCAAGCCACCGTGTTGGGAGAAAGCCATGCAGCCACACGAGGAGGCCATGAGTTCTGCATGACAGTCATGGCTGAGTTTCAACCCCAGTCGTGAGTGAATGAGCAGATGACTTCAGCTCCCAGTCATTGAGTCACCCCAGCCTTTGTCTTCCCAGCTGAGGTCCCAGATGTCATGGTAAATGGAGAACCATTGCTGCTGGGCTTTTGCTCAATCACGGCCCACAAAATCATTGAGCATCATAAAATGATTGCTCTTTTACATCATTAAATGTCAGTTCTCCCCAAATTGGTTGATAGATTTAAAACAATTCTAGTCAAAATGTCAACAGTATATTACTATAGAGTTTTATGCAATTATTCTGAACATTATATGAAAGAATAAATATCTGAGAATAGCCAAGGCATTTTAGAAAGGAATTTTGAAGAGCAGCGGTTTTAGAACTTAATGTTAAATTATGGTAATTAAAACAGTCTGATATTGGGGTGGGGATAAGAAAAACATATGGAAATTTAATATATGACTAAAATGTTATGCAATCAGTGGAGAAAGGAGAGACTACTTAATAGGGTAAGAAAAAATGCTATTCATATGAGAAAAGATGAAATTGGATTCCTTCTTTACAACATATGCAAAAATCAGTTCAAAACGATTAAGGACATATATGTCAAAAACAAAATATTAACACTCTTATTAGAAAAATAAGTTTAGACCATGGACTAGGAAAGATTTTTTCAACTAGATTTTAAAAAATGCATTGACTATAATAGACAAGATTGACAAATTTCAATATATAAAAATTAGAAACGTTGTTAATTGGAAAGCACCATAAAGAAATTTAAAAAGGTAAGTTATAAATTGGATGAAAATATCTGCAATATGTGTTACTGACAGTGAATTAGTATCAACAATCTATAAAGAACTTCTACAGATCAGTAAGTGGAACATAACCCAATGGAAAAAAACAGGAATCATGAGCAGGTATTTTCAAGAAAAGGAAACTCATAGACCAATAAGCACATAAAAAGGTCTTCAATGTAATTTTCATTTAGGGAAATAAGAATGAAGACCATAATGAGTTACCTTTACACTCAAATGATGGCAAAAAGTAAAAGACTGATGGTAATAGATGTTGGAGAGCATATAAATTCATGGGAGTTTTTATACATTCCTGGTGGAAATGGAAGTAGTTGCAACCACTTTGCAAAACAATTGGACATTACTTTCTCGAGTTCAACATTAAGATGCACTATGATGTAGTAGTTTTAGTGCTTGGTATGCATCCCCAAAATATTCAGGAGAATATGAGCATCAAGAGGCATGTAAAAAGTGTTAATAACAGTATTCTTTACAGTGATGGCCACCTGGAAACATCCCAAAAGCCCATCAATCGGATACTTAATGAATAAGCAGTTTACGTGATTCAGTTTACTCAATGAAACATTATGCAGCAGTCAAAATGAATGAACAATAACAATATCCAACAGTATAAATGGAATGTGGTAGTAGAATCTTTTATTGTGGTAAAAAAAATCATACCATAAGAACTTCCCTATCAAATAATTAATTGTGCAGTGTGGTATTGTTAACTGTAAGTATAATGTTCAATAGCAGATCTCTAGAATTTTATACCCATTGAATAGAAACTCCCCATTTCTCCCTCCCCCAGACCCTAGCATCCAGCATTCTGCTTTTTGTTGCTATGTATTTAACTACTGTAGATACCTCATAAAAGTGTAATCATTCAGTATGTGTCCTTCCATAACTGGTTTATTTAAATTAGCATGATATCCTCAAGGTTCATTCATGTTATTATATGCAGTAGAATTTCCTTCCTTTTTGAAGCCAAATAATACTCCATTATGGTCACCCAACCTGGAGTACATTAGTGTGATCTCAGCTCACTGCAACCTTGGCCTCCTGGGCTCAGGCAATCCTCCCACCTCAGCCTCCCAAGTAGCTGTGCCACTATGCCTGGCTAATTTTTGTATTTTTTGTGGAGACAGAGCTTCATCCCGTTGCCCAGGCTGGTCTCAAACTCCTAAGCGCAAGCAATCTGCCTGCCTCCACCTCCCAAAGTGCTGGGATTACAGGCATGAGCTACCACATCCGACCCACATTTTCGTTATCCATTCATTTGTAGATGGACATTTAGATTATTTCCACATCTTAGGTATTTTAAATAATGTTGCACTGAACATAAGAGTGCAAACATCTTGGAGATCCTAATTTCAATTCTTCTGGATAAATACCAGAAGCAGGATTGCTGGATCATCTGATAATTCTATTTTAGTATTTTTTTGAGAAATCTGTGTACTGTTTCCTATAGTAACTGCATCATTATATATTCCCTCTAACAGTGCACTAGAGTTCCAATTTTTCCACACTTTCACCAGCACTATTTTTTTTTATAATGGTCATCCTGATGGAAAGGTAATATGGTTTTGATTAGCATTTTCCTGATGATTAATACTGTTTGATCACCTACTTCTGTTGGCCATTTGTATGTCTTCTTTGAAGAAATGTCTATTCCAGTTTTTTGTCCATTATTTAATTGTTTTTTTTTTATTCTTTGCTATTACATTGTAGGAATTCCTTCTATATTTTGGTTATTAACTCCTTAACAGATACATGGTTTGCAAACATTTTCTTGCATTCTGTAGGTTACCTTTTCACTGTTAGTTGTTTTCCTTGCCATTCAGAAGCTTATCAGTTTGATGTAATTCCACTTATTATTATTATTTCTTTGCTTTTGTTGCTTTGCTTTTGTTGTCTAGCTGATAAATCATTACCCAGACCAATGTCATGGAATTTTTCTCTTACGATTTTTTTTTTCTAGAAGCATTACATTTTCTTATCTTACCTTTAAGTATTTATTTATTTCAATTTCATTCTTTTACATATGGAAATCCAGTTTTTCAGCACCATTTATTGAAAGGACTAACCTTTCCCCTTGGCGTATTCTTGGCACAATTTTGAATATTGGTTGACCAGATATGTATGAGTTTGTTTCTAGTCTCTTTATTCTGCTCCATTGATCTATATGTCTGTTTTTATGGTACTACCATACTTTTTGGATTTCTGTAGCATTATAATACATCTATTTTGAAACCAGTAAGTTTGGTTCCTCCAGCTTTGTACTTCTTTACCAAGGTTGCTTTGAATATTCAGGACCTTTGTGGGTTCCATATGAATTTTACGATATTTTTTTCTGTAAAAAAAAAAATGCCATTGGAATATTGAGGGGGATAGCATTGAATTTGTAGATTGCTGTGGATAATATGGAAATTTTCACTAATTAAGTCTTCCAATTCATGAACACAGTATATTTTCCCATTTATTTCTATCTTCTTTAATTTCTTTCATTAATGTTTTGTAGTTTTAGTGTATAAATATTTCACCTCCTTGACTAAGTTTATTTCTAAGTGTTTTATTGTTTTTGATGCTATTGTAAATGGGGTTGTTTCCTTGATTTCTTCTTTAGATGGTTTATTGCTAGTGTATAGAAACACTACTAATTTTCATATGTTTTGTATCCTGCAACTGTATTAAATTCATTTATTATTTCTAATGTTTGTGTGTGTGTGGAGTCTTTAGGATTTTCTACATATAAGATTATGTAGTCTGCAGAGACAATTTTACTTCTTCCTTTCTAATTTGAGTGCCTTTTATTTATTTTTCATGCCTAATTTCTCTAGTCAGTACTTCAAGTACTCTGTTGAATAGAAGTACTGAGAGTGGGCATTCTTCTTGTTCCTCACCTTAAAAAAAAAAGCTTTCAGGCCAGGCACGGTGGCTCATGCCTGTAATTCCAGCGCTTTGGGAGGCCGAAGTAGGTAGATCACCTGAGGTCAGAAGTTTGAGACCAGCCTGACCAACATGGTAAAACCCCATCTCTACTAAAAATACAAAAATTAGCCAGGCATGATGGCACATACCTGTAATCCCAGTTACTCAGGAGGCTGAGGCAGGAGAACTGCTTGAACCTAGGAGGTAGAGGTTGCAGTGAGCCAAGATTACACCATTGCACTCCAGCCTAGGCAACAGAGTGAAACTCCATCTCAAAAAATAAAGAAAAAAAAAGCTTTCAGTTTTTTACTGTTAAGTATGATGTTAGCTGTGGGTTTGTCATGCATGACCTTTATTATGTAGCGGTAAGTTCCCTCTATGCCTAGGTTGAGATTGTTTTTATCAGAAATAGTGTTGAATTTATCCAATCCTTTTTCTATGTCTATTGAGATATTTTTGTGATTTTTATTATTCATTCTATTAATCATATTAATTGATTTACTTCTGTTAAACCATCCTTGCATCCCAGGGGTAAATCCCACTTGGTTGTGGTGTATGGTCCTTTTATTATGCTGTTGAACTTGTTTTGCAAGTTTTTTTTTTCTTTTCTTTCTTTTTTTTGAGGATTTTTGCATGTATGCTCATGAGGTATATTGAACTATAGTTTTATTTTCTTGTATATCTTTGTCTGGTTTTGTTATCAGGGTAATGGCTGGCCCTAGAAAATAGGTTTGAAAATGTGTCCTCTTCTTTGACTTTGTTTTCTGGAAGCATTTATGAAAGGTTGAAATTAATTCTTTAAATGTTTGGTAGAATTCACTGGTGAAGTCTTCTGGTCCCGAGCTTTCTCTGTTTGGAGGTTTTTGGTTGCTTGTTCAATTTTCCTATTGGCTATAGATATGTTCAGATTTTCTATTCCTTCATGACTCTGATTATAATATATCTCTATATAGACTTCTTTGGGTCATTCTATTTGAAGACATTTGAACTCCTTGAATCTGGCTGTTTATTTCCTTCTTCAGATTTTGGAAGTTTTCAGTCATTATTTCTTTAAGTAAACTTTCTGCCATTTTCTTCTCTCTCCTTATGAGATGCCATTGCAGTGTACCATGTATATTTTAGTATGTACCATTGGTCCCCTTAAGTTTTTACTTTTTTTTTTGCTCCTGTAACTGAATAATTTCAAATAACCCATTTTCAAGTGTGCTGACTCTTCCTCTGCTTCTTCAAGTCTGTTGTTGAAGGCCTTTAGTGAATTTTTTGGTTCATTTATTGTATTCTTCAGCTCCAAAATTTTAGGGTTTTTTTCTTCAATTTTCTATCTCATTGTTGAAATACTTATTTTGTTCATGCATCATTTTTCTAAGCTACTTGAGTATATATATATATATATATGATAATTATGAATTCTTTGTCAGGTAATCACATTAATTGATTTACCTGTGTTAAACTATCCTTGCATCCCAGAGATAAATCTCACTTATTCATGGTGTATGGTCCTTCATTTCTGTATTCACCTTCATTTCTGAAGATTTATTTTGTGCCTTTGGGCCATGATTTCCTGTTCCTTTGTGTCTCTTAACTCTTTATGTTAGGGTCTGTGTATTTGAAAAATCAGCTGCCTCTCCTAGTCTTTACAGCCTGACTTTGTATAGGTGATGACCTTCACCAGTTAGCCTTGCTAGTGATTCTCTGGTCCTCTTAAATCTTTTCTATGGGTATGACTTCCTTGGACTTTTGTATATAGATCATAACTAGAAGGATTTCCCAGTTTCTTTTTTTAGAAGTTCATAATCTCTTTTCTCTCCGCTCTCTGTCTGTTGTACTGCAGTCCTCTGAAGCACTAGCATACTACCCAGCTCTTTTTTTGTTGTTTATCTCAGAAACCCTCAGATAGCTAAAGTTTACCAAGTCTCATCAGTGCTCTGAGCCAGGATAAACGGAAGCTAGTCCCTCAAACAGCCTTCCAAAAAGTCTGAATATTGGAAGTATGTTTCAGTCTTCTCTTTCCATCCTAAGGGAGAAGCCAGGGGCTGTGTGTTTCCATGATCTTGCCTTGCTGAGTGCTATGGTTTCAATGTATGCGGCCCTCCAAAATTCATATGTTGAAGCTTCATCACCAAGGTGATGGATTTAGAAGAGGAAGCCTTTAGGAGGTTATTAGGTTATAAGAGCTCTGCTCTCATGGACAGGATTAATGCCCATATAAAAGAGGCTTCAGAGAGTATTTGTCCCTTTTTTCCTCTTCTACCATGTTAGGACGCAGCAACAAGACATCATTTTTGAAGCAGAGGGAGCAGGTCCTCACCAGACACTGAATCTGCTGGCACCAAGTCTCCGGCATTTTGTTATAACAGCCTAAATGAACTTAGAAATTGGTACTGAGAAGTAGGGTGTGGCTATAACAGATATCCAAAAATGTGGAGGCAATTTTGAAACTGGGTCATGAGTGGAAGCTGGAGCAGACTAGAAAAAGCCCACATTGCCATGAGGGGACCTTAGAGGAGAATTCTGGAGGGAAATCAGAAAAGGAGAGCTGTAGGAAGAGTCCCAGTCAGACTTTCTTGGGGATTAAGTGGTTGTGATCAGAATATAGGTAAAAATATGAACAGTAAAGGTGTTTATTTATTTATTTATTTATTTATTTATTTATTTATTTATTTATTTGAGACAGGGTCTCACTCTGTTACCCAGGTTGGAGTGCATTGGTGAGATCACAGCTGACTAATCTTGAATTCCTGGGCTCAAGTGATCCTCCTGCCTCAGCCTTCCAAGGAACTGGGACTATATATACTAATTTAAAATTAGCACTTACCTAATTTGAAAAATTTTTTGTAGAGATGAGGGCTCACCTTGTTGCCCAGGCTGGTCTGGAACTCCTGGCCTCAAGCAATTCTCCCGCCTTGGCCTCTGAAAGTGCTGAGATTACAAGCACGAGCCACCATACTCAGTCAAGTAAAGGTGCTTCTGATGAGGTCTTAGACAGAAATGAGGGATGTGTTAATGGAAACTGGAGGGAAGGTCATCCTTGTTACAAAGTGGCAAAGAACTTGGCTGAATTGGTTCTGTGTCCCAGTACTTTGTGAAAGTCAGAACTTAAAAGCAATGAACTAGGATATCTGACCAAAGAAATCTCTAAGCAAAGTATTGAGGGTGTGGCATGACTTTTTTGACTGTAGTAAAATGTAAGAAGAGAGAAATGAATTAAAGATGGAATTTCTAATGTCAAAAGAAGCAGAACTTAAGAGTTGAAAAATTCTCACCCTGGCCAACTTGTAAAGAATAAAAAGACATGTTCTGTAGAGAATTGAAGTTCTCTCCAGGGGGTGTGGCCCAGTGACTGTCAGGAGATTAGGATAGATAGAAAGGAGCCGCATGCTATTCATCAGGACAATGAAAGGATAACCCCAAAAGCATTCTGGAGATCGTGGCCAGAGTGCCATGACCTTGAGAGCAGAATGGTTTTAAGGGAAGAGCCTAGGTACCTTTGGGACCTCAGGGCTCACTACCCATAGTCACCTCAAGCCTCTGCTCCATGCATTCCAGCACAGAGTTCCTTAGCTCCCTGCTGTGGTCAAGTGGGCCCAGGTACAGCTTGGACCACCACTCTGGAGGGTATAAGTGATAAACCTTGGCAATGTCCACATGTGCTAACTCTGTAGGCACATAAGAGTACGCAAGGTGTGGAGACATGGCTTTCTAGCTCTCAAAAGTTACCTCAGAGAACCTCAGGGCCCACAAGAAGAACTGTCACAGGCATGTGCAGCCACAGAGAGCCCCCTATCAGGGCAATAGCCAGCAGGGCCATGTGGTTGGGGCCACCTCTGAGACCCCAGAACTGTAGCACCACCAGCAGACCACTCCAGCCTGGGAGAGCTATAGGCTTGCAACTGCAATGTGTGAGAGCTGCCACGTGGGTTGCACCTAGCAAAGCCATGGGAGTGTGGCTGCCCAGACCTGGGGGCCCAACCCTTGCCCCAGTATGTCTGGAAGGCAGAACGCTGAGTCAAATAAAATTGTTCTGAAGCCTTAAGATTTAATGTTGGTTTGCCCTGTTAGGTTTTGGACTTAATTTGGTACCAGTTACCCCTTTCTTCCTTTTTATTTCTTGCTTTTGGAATGAGAATATCTACCTTACATCTGTCCCACCATTGTATTTTGGAAACATGTAACTTATGTGGTTCCACAGTCTTACAACTTAAGAGGAACTTGCCTCAGAATAAACTGTACGTTGGCTGGGCACGGTGGCTTACACCTATAATCCCAGCTACTTGGGATGCTGAGGCAGTAGAATTGCTGGAACCCTGAGGCAGAGGTTGCAGTGAGCCGAGCTCGCACCACTGCACTCCAGCCTGGTTGACAGAGCGAGACTCCATCTCAAAAACTAATAATAATAAACTAAAATAAAAAAATAAATTGTACGTTGGGTGTCAACCATTATCTGATTTAGACAATATTTAGATGAGACTTTAGACTTTAAATGCTGGAACAAGTTAAGACTTTGGGGGCTTTTGTGATAAAATGAATGCATTTTTTTTGTCCTTTGTGAGAAGGATATGAATTTTGGGGAGCCAAAATTGGGGGTGGAATGCTGTCGGTTCAATATATGTGGCCTTCCGAAATTCATGTGCTGGAACCTAATGCCCAACGTGACAGTGTTAGAAGTGAGGCCTTTTCAGAAGTGATGAAGGCATTAGGGCTTGTTCTTATGAATGGATTGCTGCTCTTATAAAAGAGGTTGAAGGCAGTGCCTGGGGTGCATTTGGCCCTCCTGGCTTCTGCTGTGTAAGGACCCAGCAATAAGGCAGAGAGTTCTCGGAAGCAACACACGAGCCTCACCAGACACTGGATCTGCCAGTTCCTTCATCTTGGACTTCTCAGCCTCCAGAAATACGAGAAATAAATTTCTGGGTTTATATAAATTCCGCAGTCTAAGGTACTTTGTTGCAACAATACAGATGAACAATCACTGAGCACAGGTGAGGGGCTCTGGCAGTGAGTGTGTGCTTGTCTAGATGGTGGCTTTGTTCTCAATAGCCTCAGGCATCTAGAATATGCCAAACCTGTCCCTCCTCCAGGACAACTGATCCAGAACCAGTCCTCCAGGCAGCCCCAGAAAGTCCAGAACATCAGACACTTGCTGCAGCTCTGTCCCACCCCAGGGAGAACTCAGGATTTGGGGGTTCCCCCTCTCGTTCTATGCTGGGCTGCAGGAAGTATGACTGCTGAGTGCATACTAGTGTCAACTGTGTCCTTTGTTCTCAGTGGCTCCCGACCTAGGGCTGTTTCTGTCAACTCTCAGATTCAGGCAAGACAGAAATGAGTCCCTTGGGAAGCCCCCACCCCAGAATGTCAGAACATGAGACATATGGTCAAGTCCCCTGCTTCCCTCCCCTGGGAGAAGTTATGACCTGGGGTTTCCTCCCAACCATGTGGGAGGTGCCAGAGAAAGGATTATGGAGCGTGGGTGCCACCAATTTTTCTACTGGCTTCAAGACTGCTGGTTTCATGCTTGCTCAGGGTACAGGAGCCTCTCAACTAGACTCTGGAATTCTCAAAAGAAATTCATCCATGCATAGTTTTTGAATCTTGTGGGGGAGTAGGGAGGAAAGGAGGTTCCTATTCTGCCATCTCACTCCCGTCACTGTTAGTAGTAGAATATTCAATGATGAAAAATGTGTCTTAAATATTTACATACTCTTTTCATAGAGGTGAAAACTAAAACAATAATAACAACCACAAAATTTCACCACACATACATGCACAAAAACTACATAAAAAGGCAAATCAAGGGGGTGATGGTGACGTTAGCAGGGGAAGAGCAGTGGGATGTTTTGACGTGGGGAGAACACAAGAAATATAGGTTGCACCAAGATCCTGGTTTTTGTTTAGGGTGACAGGTTCATGGTACTCATTATACTATTTTCAATAATCAATTAAGTAATTAATTAAATAAAACAGACCCTGTATGAATCAGTGATGGAAATATGTCCTCACTTAAGACTTATGAGTAAACCGTATCTGTACACCTGAGGAATAGAGAAAAAAAAAATACAACTCAGTAAAATTGCTGTTAGAAAATAATACCGGCCGGGCGCGGTGGCTCACGCCTGTAATCCCAGCACTTTGGGAGGCTGAGGTGGGTGGATCACAAGGTCAGGAGATCGAGACCATGGTGAAACCCCGTCTCTACTAAAAAAAAAAATACAAAAAATTAGCCAGGTGCGGTGGCAGGCACCTGTAGTCCCAGCTACTCGGGAGGCTGAGGCAGGAGAATGGTGGGAACCCGGGAGGCGGAGCTTGCAGTGAGCTGAGATCACACCACTGCACTCCAGCCTGGGCGACAGAGCGAGACTCTGTCTCAAAAAAAAAAAAAATAATAATAATAATAATAATACCAATTTATATTCCGAAGTTTCTTCTAATTGCTGCCTAATTATGCCATGCAGGGAGGTACTGAAATAGGCATATGAGAATTAGAGGTAAATTTTGGTGAGCCATTGTTATAATGGACAATAGAACTGCTGTGTAGGTAGGGTGAATAGGAAGCCAGGGCATACAGGTTTGTAGGAAGGACTTGCAACATTTGCCTTTCGAAAATTCCAGGCCAGTAAGACTGAATAGCGTTCCAACCTCCATCGATAGTGTGTCTGCAGAACGCCTTTTGTTTTGATCGTCTCAGCACCCTTTTGTATAAAAAATTCCTTCTCTCTCCTCCCATAGTAATTCCAGTGGCTACAGGGGTGGCCTATGACCCGAATGTGCTGACCGCGTGTCCCACCCCCTTGTCTGCAGGAGCTGCTCATCTCTAGGTGAGAGTTGACATGTGTGTACTCACAGGGGAAGTTTCTCTTCTCCTTTTAAACTGTGAACTATAAAAGTAGTCACTTGTACTTTTTATTTCATTGATGTTGTAGTTTCTTTTATTTCATTGATTTTGTAGAATCCCTTCAGTGTACCTTTTCAAGCTATGTAGTGGTGTAGTGATGGGTTTGAAGAAGTTCACATGTCACAGATTCACAGAACAAACCTTGGTAATATAAACTGATGGGGCCTGCAAGTCCCTTCAGTATGCTGCTTGATTCAAGACTGCCCAGTTCGTTATTCCAGTTACATATGAATAGCACAGGAATAAAGTATTGTTTAATGCAGAACACAGAGAGAAACTGAGAAATAATTTGGTTGAATTTGTACACCAAACCACCATGACACACAATTTATCTATAGAACAACCTGCACACGTACACCAGTCTCACTTCCTGAAACAATTGAAGTATGAATCATTATTCTACAGCTGGATGAAAGGTAAAGGTCTATCTCCTACCTACTTAGAGCTAAGTAGGTAAGCATTGACTTGATCTATATGCAAGTCAATGCAAGTATTCAATTAAAAAGAAAATGACTGCAGATCTGTTTCTATTTAATACTTAGAGAATTGTAGGTTCTAAGTACTCTGAAACAGCCACTAATTCCTTCCCTTGGCTTACCTATTCCCTTGGATATAGGTAAGACGTTTCATATATTTGAATTTAGTGTGTGTGTGTGTGTATGTGTGTGTGTGTGTGTCTGTCTGTCTGTCTGTCTTGTGGAGCTTTAATATTATTCTGGCATTTTAGAATGGATAAATTTCTGGAATTTACTCTCCAGATCTTATTTAGCACACATGGTTGGTACTCTGTCTTATAGAAGAACAATATTATTATTTCTTGTTCACTGAAGAATGATAGCTAAATTGCAAACATTTCTGACAAGATGTGATGTTTCACTTTTACTTCCATTCAGCTGTGAACTAGTTCTCTTTTCTGAGAACCTGAACCCACTTAAAGTCTGTCTTCTGAACTTTCAAGGACCCCTTAGAAATTTGAGGTTTCTGATCTGGTTTGTGTTATATTTGGTTTAGTTTTACGGTGAATATCTTTAGTTCTTTTTCCTCTACGTGCTTTCCCCAGGAAGTCGCATTACCTCTTTTGACTTTAGTTATTACTTCTATTGGGAAGATTCCAGATTACTTCGAAACAGTTTGTCTAATTCCTCACTGCTTTTTCCCAGTATCCATCTGCCTCTTCCATGACTGACTTCTCAAGCCCTTTTAGGTCTTAATAGTCCCCTCCCCTAGAAGGATTTTGGTTTCCTCCACATGCCATGCAATAACTTTCAGAAGTATCCAGGTGTTAATATTTTCTTTTATCCCTGAAAGTACAGTTTGCTCAAATTGACAGAGCAGCAACCACACAACCACAGTTCCTGACAGAGTCACAGCAGGAGGTATAGGGACTGAAACAGATCACTCAATGACATTTGAAGGAATTTTTGGATCTTCTTGCCCACAGATATTTTAAAAGAAGTTATGGGAATTAAGGAACAATGAAGAGATAAATGATTGAGCTGGAAAAAAGAATAAAATATGCCACTAGAAGTTCATGTTTATCTCCTCTTCTGAAACGTTTCCAAATCTTAAATGGGCAACAGTTTTGCGCTCATATCTGCTGACCCTATGAAAATTATAGCATAATTGAATATGCCTGACAATGCATAGATCCTACGATACTGTCGATAATGGTTCCTTCTTCACTTTGAACCCCACTTCCTCTTCAGAGGTCTCAGATTAATTAGACTCAGAAAATGAATTCAACCTTATCCTGTGGAAGTAAAAGGAGCCTCAGTGCCCAATTACATAATCAAATATAGGATGCTATTAATACACTTGGAGCTCTCCAAAATAAAGATAAAATCTCATCTACATAACCCACATGGAAGTGGTGTCGGCTCTTATCTTTCACCTACTGATAATACAAGAGAGAAGAATGACATTGTATCTAATACCAAATGTACTTAAATAATGAGGCCAGATCATCTAAATCCAGCTTCTCCTCAATCAATCCACCAAACAAAGATGGATGAATAAGAGAGAGATTTTTACCAGACTCCAGTCCAGGGTGCCTGAGACCACTTGGCAGAGACAGCATTCATTGTATGCCATGTGCATCGTAGGGGAGCCCATGATCCTTTGTTGTCTGCAGGGAATCACACCCTTCCAGGTATGGTACATTACTACAAATCCGAGTTGAGATACTTTCAGGAGGGATCAAGAGCATGGTGCATTGTGCGAGGACACCACGGCCCGAACAAGAGGATTTTTGATGTTTGAAAAGAGAAGGGGTAGAGTTTGGCTAAAGAAATTGTTCAGGAAAGAAATGATCAGCATTTATATAGCCATAATGATGTCAACACTGATAATAAATATTTTAAAAATCACAATTAACATGTATTGGGAAGATGGGGGGAGGAGGAAGTGAATGTAGATGTGTGTAAAAGGAAACACCTCATCTATTGTGAATTATAAATCAAATGTTTTGTGAACAAAGTAGAACCTTCCCGAAGAGTATAAGATGAGGGTCAAACAGGTTTAGGGGAAAATGCCTTTTTTATTTCAAAACAATCAGGAAATCAGCATTTTGTCTCACTCTCAGCTTGCATAAATTTTTATTTGGTTTGTGAAAGAGAAATAATATTACTGAAGGAAGGCAAGCAATAATGTGTAAAACAGATAATTCCAGAAGTAACAGAATGAACATATTACTTAGAAACGTGACATAAGAAAAACAGCCAAAAGATTTGATAGTGGTTGTTTCTAAGGAGCAGCAATGCAAGGCAGAGAGGTGCAGAGTGGAGTGAGGTTCTGAAATGCCATTCTGCCTGCGTTATTCTAGGAGATCCTAGGAATGAGTTTCAGCACATTCGTGGACAAAAAGCCTCTCAGCTCATATACATACAGAAGGCTTTACACCCCTCCGTCAAGACCACAGGCACCACAAAGGCTTTTCGATGCTTGCAACACACACACACAAAAAAACACACACTCGGCAAAGGGTGGGGTAGCACCTGGCCTGGTTGTGAGGATTTAACTTGTGTTAGGAGATAGTGGGGTGCTGTGATGGTGAGGAGTTTGTTCTGGATCGGGTGCTGTGTGAGAGGAGGTAGGGAAATAGAGTGAGGCTAAAGCTGCAGCTTGAACAGAAGCAGCTGTCACTGAGGTTATCTGGGAGAGGGGGGTGCTTGGTGATGGCTGTATCACAAGGACTTTGAATTTGTCTATGCCCACAAAGGATTACACTGTGGTCTTGTATTTCCCCATGCCAGATTGCAATCAGCAGTTTCCCCAAGGAGCCCTGGCTTGTTTAGTAGGAGATGGCGTCTACCAACTAAGTTATGGGAAGTAGGTAGGTTTGAGTATTGCTACTGGGCTATGCTACTTCTAGACCCTTTTAGTGGGCAGAGCCAGAACTAGACATACATTTTTAAAATTCATATGTTTCCATAGATAACTTCAGCTTCAGTCCAGTAACTCAGAGTTCTTCTCCCTTCCCCATTCCATATTTGTATGTCTCTTACCCATAGTGAGAACCCTGGTTCCCTATAACGCCAGAGTCAAATGTATCTACTCATTTCCTCTGTCCTATGCAACTTGAACAAAACGCTTTCAGAATTGCTACATGAGTGCTACTACCAGGGACAAGCAGATACAACTTTCGTTCTGTGATGGTTAATACTGAGTGTCAACTTGATTGGATTGAAGGATGCAAAGTAGCGATCCTGGGTGTGTCTGTGAGGGTGTTTCCAAAGGGGATCCACGTTTGAGTCAGTGGCTGGGGAAGGTAGACCCACCCTGAATCTGGTGGGCACAATCTAATCAGCTTCCAGTGAATATAAAGCACGCAGAAAAACGTGAAAAGGCGAGACTGGTCTAGCCTCCCATCCTACATCTTTCTCCCTTGCTGTGTTATGTGGATGTACCATAGTTTATCCAACCAGTTTTCCAAGGATGGGTGTTAAGTCATTCGCAATATTTTGATATTATAAATAATGCCACAATTTTTCTTTAAACCCATTTCTATGTGGTTTTGTATTTGTGGAGGTGTGTATTCAGAGCAAATTCCTGGAAGTGGAGTTGCTGGGTCAAAGCGTAAATGCACAAGTAGTTTGTTAGCTCTTTCCAAATGTTTTTACTGGGGCATTGCCGTGTACTTCTGCCCGGGGAGTCTGTGAGAGGCCTTTCTCCCAGTAGCAACTCTAGGAGATGCTGTGGTGTTCTGGCCCATGTTCTGTCAGCTTACCTGAGTTCACCTGCAGCTGCAATAGACAGTTCCCCCCTCAAGCACCCGAACTGCTCTTCTCATCCTGAGGGGAAGGCGGAAGCGAACTAAGCCTACGTGAAAGGCCTGTTTCCATGCAAAGCACAGAGTTTGAAAGAGAATGGTTTGAGGAACCGAGTGCAATTCTCTGTTCTGAATGTGACTGGAGTGTATAGTCTTGCAGCTCATAAAAATCCATTGTGGACAGATTGTGAAGGGCATCCTATGCCATTTACAAGATGCAAACTCAAATGGGAGATTCTGCTGCCGTGTGAGACGTGTGTTCTAAATCACTGGTCTGAATGGAATGCTTTCTGAATGGAATGCTTTGAATTATATGCGTTGTTATCTCTCTGAAACTGACTTCAGCAATTACTGTATCTGCCTAGAAATCAAGCACATCAACATACTTTTAATTCTTACTTGCATTCAGGACCCATTCTATTCAACTAACATTTATTGAAGTATCTGCATTTTCATGGATTGTGCTACCGTAGTAGGTTATATAAGATTTGACTGCTGCACTTATTAATCCAGACAATAAATAATTATTTATTTTTTTATTTAAAAGTTCTTGTCTGATTGTAAAAAGAATATATTTTCATATTTGTAAAATAAACATAAATTCATGAATAAAAAATATAAAGATTTCTTTTAATGTGCCAACCCCGATACAGCCACCATTTATATCTTGGTATCATATTTATTTATTTATTTATTTATTTATTTATTTATTTATTTATTTATTTTTGAGATGGAGTCTCACTCTGTCGCCCAGGCTGGAGTGCAGTGGCCGGATCTCGGCTCACTGCAACTCCGCCCCCCGGGTTTACGCCATTCTCCTGCCTCAGCCTCCCGAGTAGCTGGGACTACAGGCGCCCGCCACCTTGCCCGGCTAGTTTTTTGTATTTTTTAGTAGAGACGGGGTTTCACCGTGTTAGCCAGGATGGTCTCAATCTCCTGACCTCGTGATCTGCCCGTCTCGGCCTCCCAAAGTGCTGGGATTACAGGCTTGAGCCACCGCGCCTGGCCCATTTTTATTTATTTTATCCCTCATTAAGTAGTTCTCTAGTGGTAGGAAAATGTCAGATTCATTTTTTTAAAAATTTCCCCTTTATCAAATAAAACATGCTTATTATAGAGAAAAAGGAAAACTATCACTCCTGTTCATCCACCTAAAGATAATTTAGTGTATTTCTTCCTAGTCTTTTATTTCCATGCATATATTTAAACTTGGTATTTTTAACACTTTGTTAATATTATTTTTGTAATTACAGAATATTTCATCAAGTGTATACATGAGAAGCACGGGATGAATTAGTAAATAGCAGTCTTGAAATACAAACTTTAAATCCCGACAAAGTGTTAGAAACAAATCTTGTAACACATTTATGTCATTGGTTGTGCGTAGTAAATGTTGTCGACAAAATATTCCTAGCATAAGGGATGGTGTTATTAATATAAGATATTTCTGTCAACCTGAAATAATTGAAAGAATCAGAATCTAGTTTTAAAGAGTTGATTTAAAAGAAAGCTGGGAATGACCATCTGGGAATCAAAAATTCTGGAGAAATGGAGTCAGTACTCCAGAGATAAAAACATCTTACTTATATGGGAAGAAAAAGAAACTTTATAGGATTACAACATTTTCTAATCAAGGTTGGTTTTTGAGTTACAATTTAATCAATTATAGTTCATTTTCTTTTCTGTGCAGCTTTTCGTTTTCTTTCTAATTTAAAAGAGTATATTTAACATTCCATCTTAAACAGTGTGATAGCCATGAAGTTTTCGTGTGAGAGGTAAGAAGGAAGTTAATCTATAATGAAGATCAACAGGAAGAGGTGAGGGTCTTCCCTGATACCCTTTAGCCCTTTACAGCGTTTTACAAAACCATGTAGGTAAGGAAGAAGGCTAATCTATCCTTATCATCAGAGGAACAAAATTACAGCTGCCTACATCACAGCCGCTTGTCGCAAGACTCAGGCCTCGTGATCACATTTCTTTAAGGCTCAAAATAGTTTAAAGTTCCAACAGCTTAGATTTTTAATTATTTTTACATGTTCAATTGGGAGTAGAAAAACTACATAAGAAAAACAATAGAATGTCAGCACAGTAGGAGAAGAAAGAATTCTTGGAATAGACGTACGTGAGGGAATTCACACATACAAACCCTTTCTGTAACAGGGTGAATAATTAGTTTTACATTTGCATTTCCCTGAAAATTTTCACACACAAGAATAAACCCGTGACTGTGCTGTCCTTTACCTCAAGCAAAATTGGCATTAATATTTGGTTATGTACTTTTAAATTTGGATCAAGAAGCAGGAACTGTTCAGCATTTAAAGCACATAACTTTGCCAAACACGTAGTATATCTTTAGGGTAACTGAGCAAGATTAAGTTCAACATGAAATTTTGGGTAATAAGGAAGAAAATCAAAGCTCCACTGCTGCTTTATAAGGTTATGTGTCACTTTCTTTTACTTTCTCTGGTCAAGTACTATTACCTAACCTTCTGGATGCAGCCCAGACAATTCCTCAACTTTCCTAAAAGTTGTGGAGAAGAAAGAACTGCAATGTTTAGTAACTCCTATGGTGCTTTGTATCTGTATTACCGGCTGTTTGAGGTGGGAAAAAGCAGGCAATGCTGAAACTGTAATGCTCAAAAGCTCAAGTTAAATACCCTTCCTAGTCATGTTTAAAAGGTGAATGAGTCCCCAGTTCCAGTTCTTTGCAGGAGCTGCCTGGCACCGGATCTGGTCTGAGCACCAAAGAATCATAAAATTTATGGTATGTTATTGCCTTCTCTTTTTTTAATTGAAAATTTTATTGAGATAATTGTAGATTCACAGGCAACTATAAGAAATAACACAGAGAGATTCCACTTGCCCTTTATGCAGTTTCTCCCAGTGGTAACATCTTATAAAATATAGTACAATATTGCAACCAGGATATTGACATTGATACAGCCCATCTACTTTATTCAGGCTTTCCCAGTTTCACTTGTACTCATTTGTCTGTGTTTGGGCACTCAGCTGTATTGTATTAGGTTGTGTAAGATGTGTAAGTATTATGAATTGATAATAATTGCATTAATTATATTCTGTATAATTTTATAAGTTGTGTAGGTTTTTGTGTGCATTACAGTTTTTTCCTAAAAGTTTTATTTTTTAAATTTTATATTGAAGTCTGTGATACATTTTGATTCAATTTTTGTCTAATGTGTGAGGATTAGGTCAGGGTTTAGTTTTTTCCCCTATAGATGTCCATTTGCTCCACTGAATTGCTTCATCTTCAAAAAATCCTTTAAAAAATCTGTTTGGCATATTTGTGTGGTCCTATTCTCTGTTCTGTTTCAATTATTTATTTATTTATTCCTCTGGCAATAACATACTATTGTAATTACTGTAACTATTTAATTAACCTTAATATTGGGTAAAGGAATTCTTTATCCAATATAAACATTGATAGGAATTACATTAAACCTGTAGGTAAATTCGGGAAGGGTTGCTATCTTTACCATTTGAGTCTTTCTATCCATGAACATGGCATGTCTCCATTTATTCTGGTCTTTGATTTCTTTCATCAAATTGTTATATCAAATGTGTTATATATAAATATAAAAATGGCATATACTAATAAATGATACATAAAAATATAATTTCATGGTAAAATTATAGTCATGTCCTGCATAAGGACAGACTAAAACAGCAGACTGCATATATGACATACTGAGGTAAGTTCCATAAGGTTATAGTACCATATTTAAACTCTACCTTTTCTATGTTCAGATATGTTTAGAAACACAAATACTTACATTGTGTTACAATTACCTACAGTATTCCATACAGTAACATGCTGTACATGTTTGTAGCCTAGAAGCAACAGGCTGTAACATACAGCCTAGATGTGTGGTAGGCTCCACCTTCTAGTTCTGTGTAAGTGCGCTCTAGGATCTTCACACGATAAGGAGGTTGCCTAATGACAGATTTCTCAGAATGGATTCCTATTGTTCAGTGATGTGCGATTGTTCAGCAAGTTCTCACTTAGCATCATCGATAGGTTCTTGGAAACTGTGGCTTTAAGTAGAACAACATGTAACAAAACGAATTTTACCATAGGCTAATTGATATAAATAAAAGTTAAGTTTTGATGGCATATTTCTGGTCACAAAAACATCACCAAACGTCTAAATAAAGACCCCAAACCCTTAAAATATTAAACATTGAAATAAATGTGAGCTATACATGCTTTGAAGAAAGATGAATAAAGACAAGCAAGATAATTATTTACCCAATTATTTAAGTTCAGGGTTTTAGGAGGTCAGATTCCATCCTAGCAGCTCAGTGTGCAAGGCAGGAACCAGCTCTGGACAGGATGCCGTTCCATCACAGTGCACACTCACACACACCGACACTCACCCAGACTGGGACCATTTAGACATGCCAAGGAACTTAACCTGCACAGCTATGGGATGTAGGGGGAAGCTGGAATACGTGAAAACCCATGCAGACATGGAAAGAACATGCAAACTCCACAAGCACAGTGGCCTCAGCCAGGCATCAATTTCTTTTTCTCATCAACATTACAATGAAATGTCATTGAATAAAATGACATTATTTGTGGACCAGTGTAGTTTGAGAAACAGTGGGTTAAACTAAGCTTGATAAACTTCTTTGCTGATGAACTTACCAGAGCTTTTAATGTGCTGTGTTGAGTGATTTCTGTGTCTACAAAATGGGAATAAAGTGTGTAGAATTTCCTACTCCTGTTCATCCACATAATGAACATCTTCCAAGATGTCAGTGGCAATTGAAGGGTGCACTTTGGGAATCATTGCCTTAGGGAGTCAGTTGGTTAATTTACATTTCTGACTCAATGGGTATCATAAAAGGAATCACTTACCCACAGAACTGTATCTGGCTTCCTAACTGCTGTGATGCTCATTTTATTATGTGTTGAGTGGGGGGGAAATAACTCCCATGGGTGGGCTGTGGGGTGTTGAGGTTAAAAGCGTGGGTCTAGTCAGATATCTGGGTTGAAATCCTCGCTTTGCTACCTAGAGGGTGAGGGAGGACATTGGGAAAATTACTTAACCACTCGGTGCCTCAGTTTCCTCAAATGTAGCATGAAAATAGTAGCAATTCCTGCTCTCTAATATGTTAAAAACAGTTAAATGAATGAAACGTATAAAGCATTAGAGGGTGTCAGACACATAGCAACCGTCCAACAGTCACAACCTGGCGTGTGAATCATCAGAGCATTAAGCATCAATACTGTTATTCTGAAAGCATTCTTTCAGAATGTGGACCTGAGGGAAAGCTGTTGTAGGATGAGTTAGGAGAAGGTGAATCTCTGGCTCCATAATGGATTCTTTGAGAGCTGGGAATGGTGAGAATGGAGGTGGAGAGGCAGAGGTCACTCTTACAAATATTTTCATGGGGACTCTTCAGGACTTGGTGGTTGAAGATGAAGCATAAAAAGGACAAGCCAAAGATGGCATCAAGGTGGAGCCTCTGTGCTGGGGGAGTGGCTTCCATGAATGATGTGTGTCTTGGATATCAATGTGTAAGACAAGATTTTAGTTTTCTAGTTAAAAATTATAGATATTTCAATTTCTGGTTTTAATAAATGCAGGAAAATTAAGAGTTTCAGCTCATTTATGCGCACGTCTGAAACCTGATAAATGTTGGTGAAGGAACAATCTGATTACACAGATGGACTACAAGGAAAATTATGCCCGTGATGCAACTTTGAACTTTGAGGACATCGCAGCTTTTTATGAGGGCACTGAAGTGGAGGAATGGCTCCTGTGAGAGGAAATTAAGCAAGAAAAAGGCATGCTGGTGCTCAGAATGAAGAAGAGAAACAATACAAGAAGGAAGAATTGAAAAGGTCCCTAGAGAAATCAATATGCATAAATTAAAGAATGGGAGAAGAAGAAATGTGATCACAATAGCAGAGAAAATTTAAGTAAATGGGATCTTGGTAAAATGACTTAAAATAAGTCAAAGGTATAAAATATAACTCACTCTGCATACGTAATCATGGACTTTAACCCAATTTTGTTTTCATCTTATTTCTCATTTTCTTGTATAGTGCCTGTGGATCCTAACATTTGGAAACCCATGGAAGCCCAGAATACCATTATTAGAAAGGTAAAAGTCCAAAGGCATTTGAATAAAAAATATTTTAATGAATTGGTATCTTTAGTTGATAACATATTAAATGTGTGTATATTGTTTAACTTTACTTGAATATTTTTTCTTCTATCTTTATTTTTCATGATCTTTTCCTTCAAAGTGTCTTTCCAGCAGTCCTCAAACCAGAGCAGTGAACACCTTGAATAAGTGGATTTTCCCAGATAATTCTGCTTATTTCTGTGCCAAGCGCTAGGGCTTTGAATAAGTCTGAGTCAATGCTTTTGGGAAGAAGAAAGGAAATTAATTTGTATCTGGCTGGTGTGGTAGGCATAATAATGACGCTCCCAAGAATATCCATATCCTAATCCCTGGAACCTGTAAATATATGACTTTTCATGACAAAAAGAACTTTGCACATGAGACTAAGGTTAAGGACCTTGAAGTGGAGAGATTAGTTTAGCCTGGATTATTCAAGTTTGCCTAGTGTAATCCCAGAGTCTTTAAAGTGGATGAGAGAGGCAGAGTGGAGTCAGCAGGAGATCTGAAGAGGGAAGAAGGTTCAGGCCAGTGCCATGCTGCAGACTTAGAGATGGAGTGGGGCCACGAGCCAAGGAAAGCAGCTGCTTCCAGAAGCTGGCAGAGGCACGGAGTAGGTTCCCTCTCGCCTGGAGCCTTCAGAAGGGCACAGAGCCCTGCTGCTACTTCCATTTGAGCTCTGTGAGACCCACACTGGACTCCTGACCTAACTTTTTTTTTATTTAAACTACTAAATTTGTGGTAATACAGCAGCTCTTAATACCTAAATTATGCCAGACAGAGAGAGAGAGAGAGGGAGAGAGAGACAGAGAGACAGAGAGAGAACACACAGAAAACAGGAGAGAAGAGAGAGAGAAACCCAGGAACTGCTAGATAAGACAGAGATAGAGAAAGAGATAAGAGTAGCACAGAACTGCCCAGATAGCTGCCCTGCAGAATTATGAACCGCTTTTGTTTAAGCCAGTGGTCCCCAGCCCCCACGCAGTTGGCTGATACCAGTCTGTGGCCTGTTAGGAACCAGGCCGCATAGCAGGATATGAGCGGCAGGGGAGCAAGTGAAGCTGCATCTGTATTTACAGCTGCTCGCTGTTGCTCACATCACCACCTGAGCTCAGCCTCCTGTCAGATCAGCAGCAGCATTAGATTCTCATAGGAGCACGAACCCTGTTGTGAACTATGCATGTGAGGGATCTAGGCTGCAGGCTCCTTATGAGAATCTAATGCCTGATGATCGGTTACTGTCTCCCACTGCAGGCTCCTTATGAGAATCTAATGCCTGATGATCGGTCGCTGTCTCCTGTCACCCCCAGATGGGATTATCTAGTTGCAGGAAAACAAGCTCAGGGCTCCCACTGATTCTACATTATGGTGAGTTGTATAATTATTTCACTATATATTACAATGTAATAATAATAGAAATAAAGTGCACCATAAAGGTAATATGTTTCAATCATCCCAAAACCATCCCCTGTCCCTGGTCCGTGGAAAAATTGTCTTCCACGAAATCGGTCCCTGGTGCCAAAAAGGTTGGGGACCACTAGGAGGCTACTAAACTTTGGGGTAGTTTGTGATTTTGTGATAGGTAAAATGATGTAAATCAGCTCAGTTCTGGCCAAGGAGGTGTGAAGGCGTCTGCAGTGAAAGGTTTTCCTTGCTGGTGAAGGAGCCTCACAGGAAGGAACGGGTCGTGCTTTTCTGCCTCTGGACCTTTCCCTGAGGATGCTGTCAGAGGCGTGGCACCGTCCTGGAGGGGCAGGGAAAGAGGATATGCTGGACTGTGTGCCTGCAGTGGGCAGAGGAGCTGTGGGCGGGAACCCCAGGCAGTGGTCACATTCACCTCAGCTTCCCTTTCAACAAGGCTGACTGACATTTCCCTCACTAGCAATGTATTAGACCCGAGGTAGCAGTTAAAGGCTAGTCAGGAAGAGGGAAAAAAATCTAGACATTTATGCAGAATCACATTTACAACAGAGGGTGAGGGAGTTGCGAATCTGAAGTCCTGCATGCCCGGGCTTGAAGGAGCCTCCTGAGTTCAGACTGACTTGGGGGTTTCAACAAGTCAGAAGTGCCAGCACTGGAAGAATCCACTGGCCCATCCACAGCTGTCTCCAGCTCGGGTGCAGGGCGTAGGGAGTTTCTGGGACGATCCCAGAAAGGAGGCTGCTTCAAGTCTCCTCTGTGCAAAGCCCTCACATCTACTTACCACAGCTAAAGAAGAACAACAAGCATACATTTCCACAAGTGGAATTGTGACAATTGTGACTGTCAGTTTGACAGAAATGAAATCCTACTTCTCTTCTGATTTCCAGACCTCATGCAAGTGCCTTTGGTTGACAGGATCTCATTTGGAATCTGGCTGCCAGGGATTCTGGCAGGTGCAGCATCCAGTCTTCCAGCCCCTTGATACAGGACTCTTAGGGTGGCCATGGAATTTGTCATCCAAATCAAGACACTTTTGAAAATGAAAATGCAAGCTTGGTAATCAATACAACAAGGTGAATATTGGACTGATTTCAGGGAGCCCAAGCGAAGTGATGCAAAAAGCATAGAGAGGATGGTGCTGCTTGGCAGGAGGCAGGCTGGTGCATCTGGTCAACCATGGCATCCTATCTCCTTCTGGGATGGAGTGAGGGCCCAGCGGGAGAAAGCTTTAGGCTCTCCCTTTGAGCTAGCACTTGTATTTATTAAGATCCTAATGGACATTTTGGCACTTCCTTCCCACTCTTCAAATTCTAAGAACAAAACTGCAAGATAACAGTCAAGATCACATAGCCAGGCAGCAATTGTTCCGTGAACTCTTACTATCTACTGGGCACTGCTCTTGGCACTGGGGATGCAGCTAGGCTGATCAGCTGTCTGGGTTTGCCTGGGGCTGTCCTGGAGTCAGCACGTCAAAGTCTTGAGAAACTACCTGGTACCAGGCAAACAAAGACACTTGGTCGGTTTGCTACAGCAGTGAACAAGGCAGTCTTCACACCAAGGAACACATATTCAAGTTGGAGGGTCCAGAGACGAACACAAAACACAAACATAAGACAAAGGGCACAACTTTACGTAGAGTGTGCCAGCAGGTTAGAAAGAATTTAAAGTATTTATTTGTATATTGGTGCATCTGTTTATTTTATAAGATGAGCTGTCTTCTCTCTCCAGTGGATGAAAGAGCTGGTTCCCTCAGCACACTGTTTGGTTTTCGGAACCACCGTTGACCACCTCAAGCAGGCGCAGGTAAGGGTGAATAAACGCCCTTGCCTGGGGTAGGGCTATGGAAGGACCTTTTCCGGCTGATGCAGCCTGCCCTTCCTGAAGCCGTGTAGTCTTCGGGGACAAGGAGGCAACTTTTCAAATAGGCCACATGTCCTAGGAAGAGGAGGGTGAGACTCTGGCCCTGCCCCCTTTGATAGCCAGAATTGTTAGACGCTTTCTGATGGCTGAGGGCAATCCTAACTGAGACCTGGGTAGAAGACATACCCCAGCCCCTCAAGCGAGCTGGCCATGAGGGAAGGTGGGCTGGACACAGGGGGTCCTGGTCCCTGCTATATCAAGGATGACTCACTGTCCTGGTTTTCCTGGAACCGAGGGGTTTCCTTCAAACCCACAGCCCCGTTCGTGGCTCTTAGGGTGACCATAGAGTTTGTCACCCAAATCAAGACACTTAGAGAGTGAAATGCAAGGTTGTTAATAAATTCAACAAGGTGTGTATTGGACTGGATTCAGGGAGCCTGAGAGATGTGATCTTAACCACGTTAGATAACATCGTACCAGATTCATATTCCAGGGAGGGGCGGCCCAAGGTGTGGCTGAGACTGGAGACCCTCCCTCATTCAGGCACATTGCTAAGGTGGTGGGTTTTGGGGACAGTGACTGTTCTGTAGATGCTAACTAAGCAGTTCAGATATAAGCTACATTGTCCAATTGCAGATGAAAATGTTCTCAGTAAAACATTCTCGAAAGAATAGATCTTAATTTAAGCAATATGGGTTTTCTGCCATTTTGGAAAATGAAATTTTCTTTAAATACTCTGAGACACAGCAGTATTGAGAGTTCAGGAGGCAAAACAACCTTTTTAACACGGAGAGTGTTAAAACGCCCTCAGTGGACCCCGACAAGAGTGGAGCCCCCTGGGCCACGGGTAACATGAGGTGGGGGCTGCCTTCCTGGGTGACCGGCCGTGGCCTAGCCGGGATCTGCGCTGCCATCAGTGCGCTGAGGACTGGAGGTCCCACAGCTAGCCAGGCATGGAACAGGATTTGAACCCAAGTCTCTCTGCAAAGCTCACACTCTTTTACTTACAGGATGGCAACTCTCACCCACTTTACTAAGTAGCCATAATGCAGTGTGCAATGTTATCAAATAGTTGCAGCAGAAAGGGATGTGGAATGCAGAGGAGAAAGGCATGAGCTTTGTCAGGGGACTGGAACTGGGGGAAAGAGATAGTCAGTATCTGCAAGTCCTGTTTGTCCACATAGCTGTGCTGGCTGCTGCTTCCTGGTGTCATTTAGAAAAATTCCCAAAGAAGAACTTAGCACGTACCCCGGCCTGATACTTGAGGTCTGGAGTGCTTAAGATGTTTGTGTAAGTACTTATTTCCTTGAAACCTTGAGACCCTCAAGAGAGGGGGACTAAAAGCAGTGGAGGAAGAAAAGAACAGTGGCCAAAGGAGTCGTAGGTGAAGTTTGCTGGGCCCTTGGCAATGCTAAAACCAGGTAAGAACCAGGGTGTGGATTTCTGCTCCTGGGAGCACTTTTCACAGCAGTTCATCCATTGCTTACTTTTATGGGGATGTGTGTGTTGCAAAAGGTCTTCAGTGATTGATTGTGCAAACATATAACATTTCTGCAGTATACTAAGTGAAGACCTTTTTACAGAGTGCTGTCAATAAATGCCTCATGAATAGCCGTTCATAGCCTGACCTGCTTAATAATGTAAAAGAGTATAAAATTCCAGGTAACTAAAAAAAATATTTTGGATGCATTCTCAACATTGTGTCTTGCCATAGAGGAGCATAGGACATGCCTCCATGTGTTCAAGACTTCTTTTATTTCCTTTGATAAATTAGCAACTTTCTTTGTTTAAATCCTATAAATTCTTGAGATACATTCAAATCTATTCACATGGGCACACATTTATGCCTGCATATACATATGCATGTGTAAATTTTGCTGTTCTTTTGGATATTATATACAATAAGCAGTTGAGTCTTATAAAATTATTTTGCTAGGCAGCTTATTAAAGTCTTTTCCATTTTATTTGACCGTGTTCTCTAGGTGGATCACCTACAAATCATACATTTTAAAAAATGTTCAAGGTTTACAGCTCCTATTCCTTTTTAAAATCTATTACATTTAGTTAAAACCTCCGGAATATGTTAAATATTGACAGTGATTGTGACCATTCTTGTCTTATTTCAAAATTGAATTGAGATTTCTCTAGTGTCTATCAAGGTTGCTGTTAGTTTCTCATAAATTTTCTTTATCATGCTGATGAAATTACAAAATTGCTATGAGTCTTTCCCGGGAAAGGATATTTAAAATTATCAAGTATCTGGCCAGGCACAGTGGCTCATGCCTGTCATTTGAGCACTTTGGGAAGCCGAGGCAGGAGGATCACCAGAGGTCAGGAATTCAAGACCAGCCTAGCCAACAAGGCAAAACCCTGTTCTACTAAAATTACAAAAATTAGCCATGCGTGTTGGTGCATGCCTGTAATCCCAGTTACTTGGGAGGCTAAGGCAGGAAAATCACTTGAACCCAGGCAGTGGAGGTTGCAGTGAGCCAAGATCGTGTCACTGCACTCCAGCCTGGGCAATAGAGCAAGACTCCATCTCAAAAAAAAAAAAAAAGTCAAGTATCTTTTTGGCATTTACTGGTTGTGTTCATCATAATTGCCTTTTGCTGCTGGAGGAAACTGAGATGTTTGTTCTGCAGTAGCTTCTGCTTTCTATGTTCAGTTTGTTGCTTCCTTGTGGTCTCTTAGTGTCTTTTAACTCAGTCTTATTGCCTGTGTTTTCTTTTTTTCTTGTTCTTTTCTTCTTTTTTTAGATGGAGTCTCGCTCTGTCACCCAGATTGGAGTGCCGTGGCGCGATCTTGGCTCACTACCACCATTGCCTCCCAGGTTCAAGTGATTCTTGTGCCTCAGCCTCCCAGTAGCTGGGATTACAGACGTGCACCGCCACAGCCGGCTAATTTTTGTAGTTTTAGTAGAGATGGGGTTTCACCATGTCGGCTTAGGCTGGTCTCGGACTCCAGAGTGATCCGCCTGCCTCGGTCTCCCAAAGTGCTGGGATTACAGGTGTGAACCACCGCGCCCAGCTATTGCCTGTATTTTCTATGCACTGCTGGTTACTTCTAGAGGCTTGGCTGCATTCAGGCTCAGCTACTTAGGGAAGAGGAGTTCCTAGGTGGCCCTGCTTTCTTCCTGCTGCATCTTGTCCGGAGCCCCCTCATGCCTGGCTGTGCCATATTTAGCGAGATTATGGTTGATCCGAGGGCTCAGGTATTGTCAATCAGCAGCACCTTTCATTACAAGGTTCCCCATTAACCTTCCACCTCATGGTTTTAGCATCTATTAACAATTGTCTCCATCTGTTATTTTAATAGGGGTTGCAAAATGGTGACGAAAAATAACTATGATTGTTTTTTCCACTTAGTAGCTGAATTTTTCTATAAAGAGAAACTCGGGTCACCTTGAATTATAAATTGTACAGGAAAGGCAGGGTAAATGCTTGCTTCTTTCTTTCCTTACCCTTTGTTAGAACAGCGAGTTAGTGCCTTGGTGACCTTAGAAAAAAAGAGGAAGGAGGGAGCTGATGCGATGCTGAAACTAGGGATGTGATGGCTTCTGCTGTTTCCTGCTTCTGTCAACAACTGGTAAGGTTAAAGAGTACTTTTGCTTTAAATTGTTCAAAAAGCCTTTTGTAAGGGTCATGAGAAAATGTTGGAGAAAGGGCTCTGTTCATCTCTGAGTGGTAATCTTCATTCTATCTCACTACTTTCCCTCTTTAAGCCCATTTGTTCCGCTGGTTAGAACATTTAGGACATCTGTTCTCTGCAGGGATCGGGCAATTTCATTTGTCTCAGGTTATTTTTATTGTTTGTTTTGTAATTTATTATCGATCATGTGATGTTTCAACAGTTCCCCTATTTGCCAAGTAAAATTTTGTAGTTCCATGTTGGAGGGACAATGTTGCATCCTTGGGGCCAAGATCTTGGGATGCTTATGTTTCTCTGGAAATGATTCAAAGCTAAGTCTTGGGTTCTTTGTATTTATTACAAGATTTCGAGAGCCTCCAAGAAGAAGCTAAATCAACCAGAGAGGATAGACCTCTACAGAAAAACAACAAAACATATCTCCATTGTGCTTCCCTTAAAAATAGCAATAGCTAAATAATAAAAATAAAAAACAAAATAGCAGTAGCTTATTTATGGGATGTGGGTGATAAGAAGGAAAAGGATTGTGTGTGTGTGTGTGTGTGTGTGTGTGTGTATTTGCCTGTGAACACTGAATTAGGGAGTGACCATGAAAAAGTAATTTGGGAAAACCCCCTAGCCTCTAGCGATCTGGATTTTGTGAGTCAGGGAGTAAGTAAAAGATTAAAAGATACTTTCAAGCCATTTCCCTGTAGGGTATAAGCAGTCATGATAGATAGGATTTGCATTCACCCTATTGTGAACCACGTGGGTAGACGGTGACTGTTTCAGATGATGTGTGAGGTTCATTTCAGGGCCCATTGAATAATTTTGAAGAAGAGTTTTGACTCAAAAGAAAACTTGTCTTGGGGTCTGTCCTGCAAAAATCAGTGGGTGTTTTGGGTCAAGGCTGTTTTTGTCTTTTTCCTTGAGAAAAATCGAAAGTTGAGGCAAAAAACAAAACAAAACAAAAAAACAGCCCCAACGATGGCAGATTGGAAACAAGATGGAATTGGGATTGTGACCACAATATGGAAACCATACAGATGGAAGCGATTGCATGGCTTCGTCCTCATTCTACAAGTGCTGATTGAGCACCTGGTGTGGGCAAGGGCCCTGTGCAAGGATGTGATAGAGCAGGGATGAGATTTTACCTGGGCCTGGAAGTGCCTGTAAGACTCTAGTAAAAAATGCAGAGGGTGAATAGGCATAACAATAGGATGTGGTAAGTGTTTCAGTGAGGACGTATTTGGGGTTCTCAGGAAACTCACTGGACAGATGCAGGCCCCAGGGAGAGTATCTTATAAGATACATTTGAGCTGAGACTTGCTGGATGGGAGAGGGATAAGAGAAGGTGAGGAAACTGCATGTGAGAACACCCTGCCCCATCAGCGCTTTGTCCTCAAATTACACAATGTAAGGTGGATGAGCAGTAAAGACTAGGGGTGAGCAGAAGAATTATAAGAAGAACTATAAGACATAACACCGGGAAAATGGCAGCGATCAATGACACAGGCCTTGCAAGTCGGTAAGACATTTGGATATTCTCTTGAGGACAGTGAGGCACTGAAGGGAGTGACGAGAGTCAGGCAGGTGTTTGAGAAGGCTACCTCTGGCTGCCTTTGGCCCACGATAAGGCTCAGTGAACACATGTGTCATGAGAGGCAGTATTGCACTTTCTTCTCCCTTGCTTTTGGACATGCAGTGGTCCAGCAGAAGAGACCGGTCCTGCACCTGTGAGGTGTAATTAAATGTGCAGGGTAGGGCAGCCCCATGAGTGCCTTCTCACCTGTCAAATGTGGTCCTTCCTAGTCTTTCTGTGAATTTTACACACTAAAGCCTCAGCCACAATCCTTCATGGTGGTTTAACCAGGAGGGAACCTCCATAACCTAATAAATCAAAGGAATCAATAAAACTAACTTTGCCATGGCCTGGTGCTGCTAAAAAGCTAGCTAAACATGCATGGTTAGTTCTCAGGAAACACCAAATTGTGTACTTTTTCTGTCGGAGAATGGGAGGCAAAGAAAAAAAAAAAAGAGAGTATCTAGAAAGTAAGACGGAAACATACTTAGATATGGGCAGAGATAAGAAAGCTTCTTGACTTAAAGAGACAGCTGAATCTAACGTGCTTTGATTGGCAGAAAAAGAAAACGGGGAAGAAAAGGCGAAGAAACAAACTCTGATTTCGGTGGGGAGTGTAGTTTCTATTAAGAGCTAGAACAAAGGAGAAATGCGTCCTTTCAAATTGTAGATTCTTTGGGGAAAAGACGGACAGAACTTTATCTCAGTTTGAAATGAGTCTGGGTAGCTGCAATGGTAAAGCTGCTTCCAGAAACAGGTAAACCTGTCTTCAAAAAACCCCGCTTCATGAAATATTAGTGCTTCACTTCAGTTGCTATCTGAAGAAGTTCTGGTAGAGAGAAGAGCTCAGGGGCACAGGCAGAGTCAGCTCCCGAGTGGGCTGAAAGCTCCCTGCAGCTCCTGCAGTGCTAATTAAGGGAGGGAGCAGCGGGGAGCTTGCAGTGACCAAGAGGGGGTTGAGGCTAAGAGGCCGCGATAAACACGATGATAAACAGGATATGATAAAAGCCCTTAACCAAGACACAGATGGGAAGAAGCGTTAGAGCGAGCAGCACTCACATCTCAAGGTTAGTAACCTTCTCAGAAAAAAGATTGGATGTGTCTGAGCTCAACTTTTTAAATAAATTGTGTGCGAAAGGGTGGGGGCTGCCAGTGAAACCATGGCAAGTTGATGCAGCAGGAAAAGAGAGCTGCCAGAAAAAGCTGGAGTAAGTTAAGTGCTCGGTGTTCTGTAAACTGTTAGTTTAATGAGGGGTGCAGTTTGTAGTAAAAGGGTGCCATTTAAGTACTTTTTGTCAGTCTGTCTCTAGAATTGTGTTTATAATAGATCTGATAGTAAAGTTCTCGAGAATAAGAAAACTGAGCTAATTTTACCAGCATCTGGTCTACCAAGCTAAATCTTCCTTCTCTCCAGCAAGACTGAAAAAGGATGAACTTAAATAATAAATGCCCATGATCCAAAGATTTATTATCCTACTCAAGGGTTGGGAAGCTTTTTTTGTAAAGGGCCAGATAGTTAATATTTACAGCTTTGTAGGCCACGTGGTGTCTATCAGTTGTGACCTAACACCTCTTGGTTCCAGCATCGTAGCACAAAAACAGTGGTAGATGGTATGTAACCAAATGAGCATGACTGTCTCCGACCAAACTGTTTATGGAAATCAGACAGTGGGCTGCATGCAGCCCTGAGGCCATAGTTTCAGAGCCCTGTCCTAGAGGATCCCTGCTGAACCCCAGCGGGAGTCTGCGTTGACTGGAAGTGGGGTTCTACTGGTCACTCAGCAGTAGCCTCACTCCTGGGGACATGTGTATGACTTGCCAAGGTTCTAAGGGTATCATGGTCTAGAGTAGACCATGCGGCCCACATTGGAAAGATTCTCTTAATGAGATTATTTGAGGAAGGGAGCAGAAACCCAGGCTATTGTATTCCTGTGGAAATCTTACTGGAAGCAGGAGCCTCTTAACAGCTGGGGCATCCCAGCAGAAGGCAGGCAGACAAACCCTCACATCTGAGAAAGAGCGGAGGGAGCAAAGGACCTCACATGTTATCTTCCCAGCCCCAGTCACTTGTTCTGAGTTGAGCTAGGTTTTCTGTTAGCAGTCCTCTGCTTTCCAGCATGTGAATTGTTCTCCAAGCAAGTGTCGAAAGACATCAGAGCACATTCTCCATCACACACATCAGGTGTTTTTGCATCAACTGGGGAAGGTGGGGTCATTGAGTAGACACCAGGAGACTCCTCCCAATGCCCAGAAACCTAGAGACGTCTGGGGAAGCAGGACATATTGTAAGTAGCAGAAACAGCGAAACTGAGGTGACAGGGAAGGTTCTGCCTGCGTGGACAGCCTACGGGAGGATGAACAGTGTGGCTGAATGGCTGAAGAGTGTTCCCTGTCCCCACCCCGCCAGGCCACCTAGGAGTCTGCATTCAGAGGCAAGCTTGTGAGATGAATTCATGCTCTTGTGGTTAGCTGAGACATTTTTAATAGTAGAGATATCCAGTAATATTTTGATTAATGACTTCCTTGAGGACAAAGCTCTTTTATACAGACAGCTCTACTAGAAAAAACCCTCAAGCCAAAATCCCTTCATAAATCATGCAAAAAATGGCTGCTGACGCAACAAAAATAGCTCAAGCGCCGTCTCTATTTGTCTTTCGTTAGATGTTGATAAATCGGGCTCATCTCTAGCAAAGTCGTAACAGCTGAACTTTGTCTTCAGCTGCAAGTCTTTCTGCTCCTTTCATTCGAATCCATGACCTCTAGCGCCCTCGATTCCAGGGTGCAAATACACGTAAGTTTTCTTCATCTCTTGACTAGTTGGCTTTAGATGCCTTGGGAATAAGGAGTTCCTACAAGTTATTACCAGTTAGTACCCTTTTCCAGTCCTCCTCCCACGCACCTCGTTTCTTCATCCTGAGTGAGGAAGTTCGCTCTGGGCCTGATCGTAGAAGCCACGGAGAGTGGATGATGCTGTGTTTCATCTCATTTGTCTGAGGATGCAAGGCAGCACAGTGTTGCAAATGCCTGCTTGGCCCTCGGCCCTTCTGCCTCTCTACCTGCCCCTCTACCCTGCTTTACCCAACCCTGACCCCTCCCTCAGAAAATATATATGTTTTGGCATTTGTTTAATAAACACGTAATGATTTTTAAAAATATATCATTTATCTGGCAACCTCGACTATCATGATCCTTTGCATTATTTATTTCCAGCTGTTATCACAAAGTTGTGACACAGAGTGTGTCCGTGGACTCTATGCTTAGACTGTGCTATGATCATGTACTGTGTTCTTAGAATGTACTTGGCATCTTTGGACCGGGGTGGTCGGAGGATCAACTGAAATAGATAAATACGTGGCCAACAGCAAGATGGGGTGGCATCATCCATTGGTAAGACCTGGGGTGAATGTGAACTCTTGCTATTCACTAGCAATAATTTTTAAAAATTGAGGTGAAATTCACATGACATTGTTCTCCAAAGATGTATTCAACATAAGATTAAACTTTTTTTTTTTTTTTTTTTTTTTAAACGGAGTCTTGCTCTGTTGACCAGGCTGGAGTGCAGTGGCACGATCTCGGCTCACTGCAACCTATGCCTCCTGGGTTCAAGCGATTCTCCTGTCTCAGCCTCCCAAGTAGCTGGGATTACAGTTGCGCACCACCACACACAGCTAATTTTTGTACTTTTAGTAGAGATGCGGTTTCACCATGTTGGCCAGGCTGATCTTGAACTCCTGACCTAAAGTGATTCACCTGCCTTGGCCTCCCAAAGTACTGGGATTACAGGTGTGAGCCACCACACCCAGCCAAGATTAAACATTTTAAAGTGTACAGCTCGGTGGCATTTAGTACATCTACAATGTTCTGCGACTACCACTTTTATCAGATTCCAAAACATATTCATCATTTTCAAAGAAAACCCCGTACCTTAAACAGTCCCTCCCTATTCCCTCCTTCCAACAGTCCCTGGCAGTCACCAATCTGCTCTCCATCTCCATGGATTTAACTATCTGGATATTTCATATCAATGGATTCTTACAAAATGTGACCTTTTGTTTCTGCATTGTTTGACTTAACATAATGTTGTCAAGGCTTATTCATGTTGTAGCATGCATCAGCCCTTCATTCCTTTTTATGGCTGAGTAATATTCCATTGTATGGATTTGATCACAATTTGTTCATTCATTCGCCCATTGACAGACGTTTGGGTTGTTACCACCTTCTGGCTTTTGTGAATAATGCTGCTATAAACATTGGTCTGCAAGTATTGGTTTCAGTATATTCTTTTGAGTATATACCTAGGAGTAAAACTGCTGCATCATATAGTAATCCTGTTGAACTTTTTGAAGACTCTCTAAACTGTTTTTCACAGCAGCTGCATTATTTTACATCTCTTTACAACCTTTGTGCAGCAGTACACAAGGGTTCCAATTTCTCCACATTTTCCCTAACATATTTATTTTTCTCTTTTTGATTATAGCCATCCTAGTAGATATAAAGTGAGTTCTCATTGTGGTTTGTATTTGTGTTTCCTTGCTGACTGATAATGTTGAGCATGTTTTGGAGAAAATGTCTATTCAAGTACTTTGCCCATTTGAAAATTGGGTTGTTTCTTTTATGTTAAAGTGTGAGAGTTCCTTATATGTTATGGATATTAGACCATCATCAGATAGATTATTTGCAAATATGTGCCTGCATTCTGTAGGGTGACTTTTCACTTTCTTGAAAATGTCCTTTGATGCGCAAAAGTTTTTAATTTTGGTAAGCCCAATTTAGTTTTTGTCTTTTGTTGCCAATCCATTGCCAACTTCCAGGTCTTGAAAATTTACCCCTGTGCTTTATTCTAAGATTTCTACAGTCTAAGGTCTTATATTTAGGTCGACCCATTTTAAGTTAATTTTTTGTGTTTCATGGGAGCTGGGGATCCAGTTTCGTGCTTTGGCATGTGGCTATCCAGTTGCCCCAGGATCATTTATTGAAGAAGCTGTTCTTTCCCCATTCAGTGGGGTTGGCACCTTGTTGAATATCAGTTCATAGATGTGTGGGCTTATTATTATTTTTATTTGTATAAATTCAAGGGGTATAAGGGCAGTTTTGTACAAGGGCAGTTTTACGTAGTGGTGAAGTCTGGACTTTTAATATAACCATCACCTGAATAATATATATAGTACGCATTAAGTCATTTCTATCCCTCATCCCTCCTACTCTCCCATTCTTTCAAGTCTCTGATGTCCATTATTGCATACTATATGTCCATGGGTACACATTGTTTTGCTCCCATTTATAAGTAAGAACATGTGGTATTTGAGTTTCAGTGTCTGAGCTGTTTCGTTTAATATAATGGCTTCCCAGTCTATCTATGTTGCTGCAAAAGACATGATTTCCTTCTTTTTATGGTTGTGTAGTATTCCATTGTGTATATATACCACAGTTTCTTTATCTAATCCTTCACTGATGGACACTTAGGTTGATTCCATATCTTGGTTATTGTGAATAGTGCTGCAATAAACATATAAGGACAGGTATATTTTTGGTATATTGATGTCTTTTCCTGTGGGTAGATACCCTGTAGTGGGACTGCTGGATCTAATGGTAATTCTATTTTTAGTTCTTTGAGGAATCGCCAAACTATTTTCCATAGACGTTGTACTAATTTACCTTCTCACAAACAGTGTATAAATGTTCTCTTTTCTCCGCATCCTGCCTAACATCTGTTTTGATCATTTCAATTTCCTTGGTCTATTTGTCTATGTATATGCCAATAGCCACACTGTTTTGATTACTGTAGCTGTGTACTACAGTTTTGAGATTGGGAAATATTAGTCTTTCAGCGTTTTCTTCTTTTTCAATACCATTTTGGCTATTCAGGGCCCCTTGTAATTCTATAGAATATGTTCAGACTTCAGAGTTGGTGGATTCAGTAGCTCAGTAACGCCATCTGAGCCCCACCTTCGTTCTGTCTCCCTCTACCACCCTGTGTCCTTCGATATGGCTGCCGGTGGTAACCAGGACAGCATTCTTTTTCATGCATAATGAGAGGAGATAAAAATAGAAACAGGGATGGAGAGAAGAGAAATTGTTCACATTCTGTGCTGTTTTTCTGGCATGGAATGTGAATAACTTCCTTCGCTCTGATGGGCCAACTCAGGCCATAGTTGGCTTCTCTGACCCCTCAAATCAATCATAGTTTTCAGGCTGGGTGTGGTGGATCATGCCTGGACTCCCAACACTTTAGGAGGCCAACATGTACAAGTGCAGGATTACTTGAGTCCAGAAGTTCCAAGCAAGCCTGGGTAATGTAGCAAGACCCTGTCTCCACAAAAAATAATTTTAAAAATTTAGCTGAGTGTGGTGGCTCACGCCTGTAGTCCCAGATACTCAGGAGGCTGAAGTGGGAGGGTCACTTGAGACCAGGAGTTTGAGAGCAGCCTGGGCAACATAGCAAGTTCCCATCTCTACACACACACACACACACACACACACGCACAAAATCATAGTTTTCAGTAGAATAGCTTAGATTTGTCGTAATATCCCTCGGTGTGTGGAAAGGGGTGGATACTCAAACTCAGGCACAATACTGCCAGGAGTGAGGAAAGTGAAATGGGTGGTGGTCAGTTATCTTTCTAATAATTTAAATCTGATCATATTATTCTGGTGCTTAACAATCTCCAATTGCTCTTAGAATTGTATCAGGAAGTATATAAGGCAAATGTACTCTCACCCCACTCATCTCTACATCTTTCGGTTTCCATCTCCTCTCAATGGATCCAGCTACAATGATTGAAAAACTTCCACAAAGTCTCTGACTTTGTGCACCTGCTCTCCTATCCACCTGGACTGCTTGTCCTCACACCTGGCCACACCCTGCATGTGGCTACAGCCTCCTGCTTCTGCAGATTCCAGAACACACTTCGCTGCCCGAGAGCCTTTCCTGACCGCCAACCTGACACAGCCTCTGCTTGGCTGTAGCCCCAGCCATTCTCTCCCACGCCTGTGTGTGTTGCTTCCTTTTCATAACGTGGCATGCGCTTCATAACTGTGCATTTATTTGTATGTTCGTCTGATGTCTGTCTTTCCAACTAGACCGGGGGTATGAAAAACTTTTTCTATAAAAGAGCAGGTAGTATTGTAGACTTTGGCCATATACTCTGTTTTGAGATCACTCCAGGTGCAGTGTGTGTGTGTGTGTGTGTGAGAGACACGGAGTGTGTGAGTGTGTGCAAATGTGTGTGAGCATGTGTAAGTGCATGCATGTGCGTGTGTGTGCGTGTGAGTATATGCATGTATGAGTGTGTTTGAGAGTATGTATGCACATGCATGTGATTGAGATTGTGTGTCAGTGTGCATATGTGAGCATGTGTGAGGACATGTATAAGTGCATGCGTGTGTGTGCATGTGTGTGAGTGCATGCATATGTGAGTATGTGTGCACATGCATGTGATTGTGAGATTGTGAGAAAGTGTGAGTGTGCACATGTGAGTGTGAGAGCACGTGTAAGTGCATGCGCGTGTGTGAGGATGTGTGAGAGTATGTGTGCACACACGTGATTGTGTGAGATAGTGTATGAGTGTGTGAGACAGTGTGCATATGTGAGTGTGATAATGTGTAAGTGCATGGATTGTGTGTGTGCGTGGATGTGAGAGTGTGTGTACATGCATGTGATTGAGACAGTGTGTGAGCATGTGTGTGTGAGTGTATGTGTGCGTGCATGCTGTGTGTGACTGTGCTAGAGCACGTGTGAGTGCATGTGTGAGACTGTGCATGTGTGTG
>NC_045451.1:9591505-9617943 GCF_002776525.5 Piliocolobus tephrosceles
GTGTGGGTTCCTGCGTTTGAGGGTGTGTGTGTCAATGTGTGCATGTATGGATGTGTGTGTTCGTGTGTGAAGGGACACAGGTCTGAGGCAGAAGATACGAATGCAGGAGGGGTACTTAGGGGGACCCTGTTCTGAGGACCTCAGGAGTTCTCTGGACTTGGTTTAGCCTGGGATTTGTAGTTTTATTTCTGCTGGTGCCTGTCAGGAGAAAATCTCGTCATTTGGACATAATAGATGAAATTAATTTTTCCGACTCTGATGGAAGTCTTCCATGTCCTTGCCACTCCTGTTTGTTCTGTACAGTGACCAAGATTATCTTTCCAAAATGCGAAGTTGTGTGCACCCCTTCCTCCATCAGCTCCTGGCGACTCCATGCTCCTCTCGGGAATGTGTTGACATCACAGGCGTTACTGAGAGCCTGCTTTTCCTGGGGAATTGTGCTGGGGGCTGGAGTTACAGATATCAGCATGACACCATGGTTTCTGATTGCCACATTTCAGTTCCTTTATGTGTGTCACTCACGTCACCTTTCAATACAGACTCAGTCTCATTTTCGGTCACTTCTCCACCCGCAAGACTGTAGTCACACCATTTCCTGAAACACCCCCATTGTCACGCCTCTGTCTTTCTCCCACTTTTTCTATAAAACCTTTTCCACAATCTATTAGAATGATTTGTCCTCTCTCTGGCTGTCATAAAACTTAGCAAATGACTTTGTGTAGAGATGATCACGTTTTGCTATGATAAATTGCCTTTAAAATTGATATGAGCCACTATCTTAGGCATAACCTGAGAGCAGAGATGTGTCCTCTTTATGTTTGTATTTCCGAGGGACTAAGCAGAGGACTCAGTGAAATTTGGAGGAATTGTTGGATTGACTTATTTACAAAACAGAGATAACAGATACCTCTTTTGACTACATCACAAAACAACTAGAGGCACAAATAATATCACAGATGTGAAAGCTTTCAGAAAATATGCCATATAAATACAAAGTAACACCATGCTTGATTATATGTACACATTACAATTTGTTCTGATTATCATTACATTGTTGATTTTATATTCCCTGAGAACGTTCCCACATTAGATACTCATGCTGAGTAGTCGATGCTTGCTGATACATTTTGAGACTGAGTCACAAAGTTCAGGGTTGGCATTAGATAAAATTGTCTTCAGTGGTTTCTGCTCCTACTTTTCCCAATTTTTACTCATCTTCTATTTTGACACTCTTACCAGGGTCAAGTGCATTTAAACAATTCCTCTTTTTATAGGGGTGTGCTTTTTTTTTTTTTTTTTTTTTTTTTGGTGACGGAGTCTTGCTCTGTCGCCCAGGCTGCAGTGCAGTGGCCGGATCTCGGCTCACTGCAAGCTCCGCCTCCCGGGTTTATGCCATTCTCCTGCCTCAGCCTCCCAAGTAGCTGGGACTACAGGCGCCCGTCACCTCGCCCGGCTAGTTTTTTTGTATTTTTTAGTAGAGACGGGGTTTCACCGGGTTAGCCAGGATGGTCTCGATCTCCTGACCTCGTGATCCGCCCATCTCGGCCTCCCAAAGTGCTGGGATTACAGGCTTGAGCCACCGCGCCCGGCCGCTGGGGGTATACTTTTTACACTGACTTGCTAATATGTTCCTAACAAGTTCTTCAGAATTAGAACTTGTATTTTATAAAAGAAAGAAGAGAGCAATGATGAACCTGAAAAATGAATCCTGTTTTGATATTGTACTATAATTATGGAAGATATGACCCCGGAAGAACCTGGGAGCAGGGACCTCTCTTTACTCTGTACTCTCTTTGTGACTTCTTGTGACTCTAATTATTTCAAAATCAAAAGTCAAATCTCGCATAATGGTAGATCTGCATGTGCTCTGGGCCACCATACTTTCGTATCTGATGGGCTTTTGATCTGTTTTTTGGTCCTCACCAACGCAAATGCCTGAGATCAGCAAGGAGGAAGAGGTGAAAGGAAGGCCACAGGATGGGCTGTCAGTACTGGGCATTGGCTCCCTCCGCCCACTCCAGCCTCTGCCTCACCTTATGCTGTCACTGAGGACTTCCCTGTTCCATGCATGCACCACCTTTCACTTATTATTTATATTTTCACATCTTTATTTTAGTTTCTGCCTCCTCCCCATAGAATGTAAGTTCTAAAATTTTTTTTGTATTATTGTATCCTCATGGCCTACAGCAGAGTTAGGCACAGAGAATGCATGCAGCACATGTTTGTTGAATGAATGTCTCCTTGTAGAAAATGAAAGCTTGAAAATAAGCCCACTGGTTCCCCGAGAGAGAAGTAACTGCCCATCCTCATACGAGAGTAAACCTGTGTCTTTTAAGCTAAGGCCTTTTTCCTGTGTTCATACTTTAGAAAAAGAAGACACGACTGATAACATCTGAGAGGAAGGAAACTGCATTGTGCTGGGATCTGCATGTCACATTATAAAAAGCAATTTTTTTAAATAGACCAGCCTTTTAAACAGCTTCCGGAGATGGATTATCCTACTTTACTTTTGGCTCTTCTTCATGTATACAGAGGTAAAGATGATCTTTATATCTTCATTTAAAATTTTTGCTCCTGTTTTTGTTCTTACAGGGTGGCATATTCAGAATTTACAATGCTCTTTAGTTGGCTAGGATAATTTCTCACTTGTTCAGAAAAACTAAAAGTTACATTTTCCAATTATCAGTAGGACACCTTTTTAGCTGAAGGCAGAAACTGTCATCCTTTACCGTGATCTCAATGCACTATCTTGTTAGGGCTTCAAAAGTGTAAGATATTGATTTGGTGTTTCCATCATCAAGGCTAACAGAATTAATGTGATGTTGTATATTTCAGCTTTCTGTGAAGAGGTGCTTTGGCATACATCAGTTCCCTTTGCTGAGAATATGTCTCTAGAATGTGTATATCCATCAGTGGGCATCTTAACACAGGTGGAGTGGTTCAAGATCGGGACCGAGAAGGATTCCGTAGCCATTTTCAGCCCTACTCATGGCATGGTCATAAGGAAGCCCTATGCTGAGAGGGTTTACTTTTTGAATTCAACGATGGCTTCCAACAACATGACTCTTTTCTTTCGGAATGCCTCTGAAGATGATGTTGGCTACTATTCCTGCTCTCTTTACACTTATCCACAGGGAACTTGGCAGAAGGTGATACAGGTGGTACAGTCAGGTAAGGGCAAGTTTTTTTTTAATCCCTTTTTATCCACCTACAACCTTTGTTTCTATAAAGCCCAAGTAGAAGCTATAGAATGCTTTCTCGTATTTCTGTGGCATTCTCCAATTCCGTTTCTAGATGCTTTGATGTTACGACTTTGAAGGAGCAATCTTGGGAGTCTGTTTCATTTTTCTGACTCTGCTGTTGTGTTCGAGTAGAAATGCCTTTCAAATTTGAATGTGGTAGGAGAAAGTGCAGGTTTTATGTTGTCTTATTGATAACCTAAGCCTTGATTAAACTGATGTTGGCAACACATCGGTTCAGGATCCTGATGCCTTCCTTTCAGGGCTTTAACACAGCGATGTAGCACCATTGCCTTCTGCTGGACACTCAGCACTCACATCAACCCCTGAATGTTCAAGGTTCTTCCTGCAGTACTAAATCTAAGTTAGTTAGTTAGTCTGTTTGTTTCTCTCTCTTTTTCTCCTTCCTCCCTCCCTCCCTCCCTCCTCCCCCTTCCTTCCTTCCTTCCTTCCTTCCTTCCTTCCTTCCTTCCTTCTTTCCTTCCTTATTTTTTCTTTTCTTTTTTTTGAGAAAGCCTCACTTTGTCACCCAGGCTGGAGTACAGTGGCATGATCTTGGCTCACTGCAACCTCCAACTTCTGGGCTCAAGTGATTCTCCTACCTCAGCCCCGCAAGTAGCTAGGGCTACAGGTGTGCATTACCACGTGATATGGTTTGGCTGTGTCCCCAACCAAATCTCATCTTGAATTCCCATGTGTTGTGGGAAGGACCGGGTGGGAGGTAATTGAATCATGGGGGCAAGTCTTTCCCATGCTGTTTTCACGATAGTGAATAAGTCTCACGAGATCTGATGGTTTAAAAAAGAGGAGTTCTCCTGCACAAGCTCTGTCTGTTTGCCTGCTGCCATCCATGTAAGGCGAGACTTGCTTCTCCTTGCCTTCCACCTTGAGTGTGAGGCTTCCCCAGCCATGTGGAGCTGTAAGTCCAATTAAACCTCTTTCTCTTGTAAATTGCCCAATCTTGGGAATATCTTCATCAGCAGCGTGAAAATGGACTAATACATCACACCAGGCTAATTGTTGTATTTTTTTTTTTTTTTTTTTTTTTTTGTAGAGATGAGGTTTCAACATGTTGCCCAGGCTGGTCTCAGACTCCTGAGCTCAAGTGATCCAACTGCCTTGGCCTCCCAAAGTGCCAGGGTTACAGGCATGAGCCACCATGCTTGGCCCTGGCTCCGTCTTTCACCTCCTCCAGGTTTAGCTAGAGAGGACATGTTCTTCATAAATTTGAGCTGTGGTGGCAGAAAGAACCCAATGATCCCTTGGAATGTGTTCTGCTTTATCTACCAGAGACTGTGGTTTTGTCTTTCTAGTGATGACCACATGAACTGGTTGTAGTATATTGGAAACACTCGGATTTATAGTAATCACTTTCCATCAACCTTGTGTTAGTTGCTCCATTCCTCTAAATCTCAGGTTCCGGAACAGGAAATTCGGTTGGTAGTACCATTCTACTTGCTGAATGGCTGAAGGGTGATATATTTAAAGAACTTGGCCCATGGTAGTCAGAGAATGATACATCTTATTATTATTTCCTATCCTTGTGATCCAAAAGGACTAATAATGAAATTTTCAGATATTAGTGACAATCTAAAGAAGGGAATATTTTTGGAGCTGTGTGTTTCTTGTGTGTTTCTTGTCTCTCAAATTATACCCCAGGGCTGTATAGAGAAGAATATTATATGACATCTGACATAATAGTGCTTTATTTTTAAGGGATCTATGTGCTAAAAGACAAATTACAGAATTATATGAGGAATATCAAATGGTCAGGAGGTAAGAAACATCTTCGTGTATTTAGTTTTCCCTTTCTCTTCAGGTGTGGCTAGGGTGAAGACTAATTTTGTGTGTATAGGTGAGGCTTATAGAGTGTCAATCTGCAATGTTTCTTTAGTTAAATATTTATTAAAGACTCCATTTCACCATACAAGTCTTCATTTGCTGTTGTATGTAGACACCTGTTAAATCCTGCTTGGAAGTTTCTACTGTGTAGTAAATCAGTCAGGCAGGTGAAGTAGAAGATTGGCAAAGCTTTTAACATAGAGTGAGCCATTGGAAACAAGGCCTGAGCCACCAAAACTAGAACAGGATGCACTTCCCACTGCTGCCTTGTGTGGTGCGACTTTAAAGTTTGGGTTCCAAATTAGCTGTTTTGGTTTCTGTCACAGGACAACCAACTGAAAACAGCTCGACCTTTCAGGATAGAGGATGGGGCTAACCTGTAAAGAACTGAATGATGGTTGTTATGCAAAGGTAGGATTTTTAGCATCACATATGAATGGTCTTGGGAATATTTCCTGTTGTTTTCATCCAGATTTGTCATTACTGCTATTTTTTGAGGTTAGGAAAAGAGAATTCTCCCCTTCATGGGGCTTAAAAAAATACAATGTGGAGATTTTCAGTCCGTTATCAGTCAGAGGAAGGGGTACCAGCTGTCCATCTAGTTTGAATTCTTCATGATGGTATCCTTAGCCATGATCCATTGCTCTTGTTTTGATCATTTATATTTTAAAGAGCAGATTGATGCAATGGGCTAGTGAAGGCATTCTACCCAATTTTGAGAGTTTAAGAGCTTCACTTTTTTAAACTAAGAATGATAGTGAGTTTAAAAAATATTACTTGTATTTCAAAATTAACCTTAGGTGTGCTTAAAATTTTCTTATGTACTTTAGTAACAACATACTGGGATTGCAAATACTGTACTTTTGTATACTGTAAAGGGAGAGTTGAAAATACATTAAATAGTAAAAAATCATACTTGGAATCTAGAAATCCTAGTTTATATAATAGATTGTAAGAACTTCAGAAGGATGAAGGAGTTGGGCCCTATGCTCTGTAAATATGTTGATTTTTGCGATTTACTGATAGCTTATTATGTGTGGAATTTTACATAGTCTGGATCTTCATAGACTTCCTCCTTGAATCTCCTGTGTGCACTTGAACGTTTGTATTGCCTGATTTTACAGGTGATGACATTGAAGTGCAGTGAAGTCTAGTGGTCTTTCCAAGGCCCCAAGTTTCGCATATGTCCCAGCAGATAAAGTTGCAAATTGATGCAACTGTCAGCCTGGGGGACGTGGGAACTCACCAGGGCCCTCAAAGAAGGAGACCTTGGCCATTGCACCTCCTATCAATGCTACCCCCCTCCAGCTTTCAGCCCAGAGTTTAAGAGCAAATGGGACATCTTATTCTGAATAAATGGTACTAATAATATGAAGTTATTTGAAAATATGTGTTCTTTCCAGAACAGGCATTTCTTTATTAACAATTGATTTAGAGACTCTAATGGTAAAAATAAATGCATTTGTTTTTACCTAGTTTGTGAGAAAATATGCAGAGATGACTTGGGGGACAACATTTTCAAGGTAGCCCTTTCTGGCAGAGTTTGTGGGGTCATGGAGAAAATTACTGTCACCTACGTGTCTCTGGCTTTATTAGTCAGTTAAAGCAAATATAGTTGCATTTACAGAAATACCCCCCAAATGAGTGACCCACTCAGAATGTTCTGCCACCTAGTGTTTACCGGGTGCCTGCTCTGTAGGATGCAACTGAGTGTCAGTTGATTTAATCCTTATGAAGCACCATGGGGAGGTAATGTGTTCCTGTGATACAACACTGAGGTTCAGGGTGGTAAACTCACTTGTCCAAGGTTCTCAAGCTGCCAAATGACACCACCAGAGTGACCCCAGTTGATTTTTCTGAAGAGTCAGAGACCTTAACTCCAGCAGAATGAACCATGGAGGATCACGGTAGAGAAAAGTCATGCTGGACTTTGAAGAATTGGAAGGAATATTTTAATTAGAGAGGCTGGGGTCTGGGGAAGAGAGAAGACAGAGAGGGAAGGGTGTCCTGGGGGTACTGATGGCTTAAAGAAGGGCACAGTGGAGGTGTAAAGTTCATGTAGGAGGCAGAGCCTGGCCCTCTCTGACTAGGGCACTGGGTGTGTATAAGATGTGGTTTACACCCTGGGCTCTGAGGCCATCTATACCCGTAGAGGTGGCCTGAGAGGCAGCCTTACAGGAAAGGAAGACACTGTGAGGGTGAGACTCTCTCCCTGCCTGCACCAGCAAAGAGGCTCAGCTTATGATACTTTAGAGTCTCAGGAAAAGCTTTAGTACAGTAGATTCTGTGATTAAAAAAGGAGTTGCAGCTCACCAGGGCAGCAGAATGTCAGAAATAAATCTGAAAAGTTATTGATGTGCCTAATGGAATTTTGACTTCCATCTGTAATGCAGACCAGGGGACATATCTGAATAGTTTTTAGAGAGAGACACAACATAAAACCAGATTTTTCTTTCACCACCTGGAAGATTACACTAGCTGCAGCCTTGTAGGAGAGTAAGACTTGCAGGCAAGGTAAGCAAATAGGAATCTATAGATTGGAACCCTTATATACTGCTAGCAGGAGGGTTAATTGGTATATCTATTGTTTTAGTCAGGCTTCTCCAGAGAAAGAGAACCAATGTGTAATACATGGAGGTTTATTATAAGAAATTGGCTTACATGATGTATTAGTCTATTCTCACACTGCTAGGAAGAAATACTTAAGACTAGGTAATTTATAAGGGAAAGAGGTTTAATTGACTCACAGTTCAGTATGGCTGGGGAGGCCTCAGGAAATACCATCATGGTGAAAAGGGAAGCAAGCATGTCCTTCTTCACATGGCAGCAGGAAGGAGAAGTGCAGATTGAGCTGGGGGGAAAGCCCCTTACAAAACCATGAGATTTCACTAGAACCGCATGAGGGTAACTGGCCCCATGATTCAACTACCTCCCACTGGGTTCCTCCCACAATACATGGGGATTATGGGAACTACAATTCAAGATGAGATTTGGATGGGGAAACAGCCAAACTATATCATTTTGCCCTGGCCCCTCCCAAATCTTACATCCTCACATTTCAAAATACAACCATACCCTTCCAACAGTCCCCTAAAGTCTTAACTCATTCCAGCATTAACTCAAAGTCCACAGTCACAAAGTCTCAACTGAGACAAGGCAAGTACCTTCCACCTATGAGCCTGTAAAATCAAAAGCAAGTTAGTTACTTCCTAGATACAAGGGGGGTACAGGCATTGGATAAATACACCCATTCCAAATGAGAGAAATTGGCCAAAACAAAGGAGCTACTAGCTCCATGCAAGTCTGAAATCCTGTAGGGCAGTCATTAAACCTTCAAGTTCCAAAATGATCTCCTTTGATTCTATGTCCCACATCCTGGGCATGCTGATGCAAGAGGTGGACACCCATGGTCTTGGGCAGCTCCACCCCTCTGGCTTTCCAGGGTACAGCCTCCCCTCTTGGCTGCTTTCACAGGCTGGTGTTGAGTGTCTGTGGCTTCTCCAGGTGCATGGTACAAGCTGTCTGTGGATCAGATTCAGATTGTGGGGTCTGAAGGATGGTGGCCCTCTTCTCACAGCTCTACTAGGCAGTGCCCCAGCGGGGATTCTGTGTGGGGGCTCCAACCCCACATTTCCCTGCTGCAGTGCCCTAGCAGAGGTCTTCCATGAGGGCTCTGCCCTTGCAGCAACTTCTGAATGGACATCCAGGTGTTTCCATACATCTTCTGAAATCTAGGCAGAGGGTCTCAAACCACAGTTCTTGACTTCTGTGCACCCGCAGGCCCAACACCACATGTAAGCTGTCAAGACTTGGAGCTTGCACTCTCTGGAACAACAGCCCGAGCTGTATGTTGTCCCCTTTTAGCCATGGCTGGGATATATGGCACCATATGCAGTCCTGAGGCTGCATAGAGCAGGGGGTCTTAGGCTTTGGCCCAGGAAATCACTTTTCCCTTCTAGGCCTCTGGGCCTATGATGGAAGGGACTGCCATGAAGGTCTCTGACATGCCTTGGAGACATTTTTCCCATTGTCTTGGTGATTTACATTTGGCTCCTCATTACTTATGCAAATTTCTGCAGCTGGCTGGAATTTCTTACCAGAAAATGAGGTTTTCTTTTCTGTCGCATCGTCAGGCTGCAAATTTTCCAAACTTTTATGCTCTGCTTCCTCTTGAACCCTTTGCCTCTTAGAAGTTTCTTCTGCCAGATACCCTAAATCATCTCTCTCAAGTTCAAAGTTCCACAGATCTCTGTGGCAGGGGCAAAATACCACCAAACTCTTCGCATAGCAAGAGTAACCTTTACTCCACTTCCCAACAAGTTCTTTATCTCCATCTGAGACCACCTCAGCTTGGACTTCATTGTTTATATCACTATCAGCATTTTGGTCAATGTCATTCAACAAATTTCTAGGAAGTTCCCAAATTTCCCACATTTTCCTGTCTTCTTCTGAGCTGTCAAAACTGTTCCAACCTCTACCTGTTACCCAGTTCCAAAGTTGCTTTCACATTTGTGGGTATCTTTACAGCAACCCTCCACTCTCTGCTGTACTAATTTACTGTATTCCTCAATTTTCATGCCACTAATAAAGACATACCTGAGGCTGGGTAATTTATAAAGGAAAGGGGTTTAATTGATTCACATTTCAGCATGACTGGGGAGGCCTCAGGAAACTTACAATCATGGTGGAAGGAGAAGCAAATATGTCCTTCACATGGCAGCAGGGAGAAGAAGAATGAGTGCCCAGAGAAGGGGGAAGCCCCTTATAAAACCATCAGATCTCATGATAACTAACTTACTATCATGAGAACGGGATGGGGGAAACCACACCCATGATTCCATTATCTCCACATGGTCCCTCCCATTACACGTGAGGGTTATGGGAACTACAACTCAAGATGAGATTTGGGTGGGCACACAATCAAATTATATCATATGATTATGGAGACTGATAAACCCAAATTTGCAGCGTGGGCTTGCAGGCTGCAGACCCAGGAGAGCTGATGGTACAGATGAAACCCAGGTCATCTGCTGCAGAATCCCTCTTGCTTGGGGAGGCTGGTCTTTTTGTTGAATGAGGCCCACCTACATTATGGAGAGCAAACTGCTTACTCAAAATTCACCAATTTAAATGTTAATCTCATCCCAGAGCACCCTTCAAATGACACATAAAATTAACCATCATACCTGTTTTAGAAAATGATATGGCATTAGCTAGTTAAAAACCCCAAATCCTATGATCCAATAATTCTACTCTGTTTGGTATCTCTCTCTCTTTTCTTTTCTTTCTTGACAGAGTCTTACTCTGTTGCCCAGGCTGGAGTGCAGTGGCACGATCTCAGCTCATTGCAACCTCCGCCTGCTAGGTTCAAGTGATTCTTCTGCCTCAGCCTCCTGAGTAACTGGGATTACAGGTCCACGTCACCACACCCAGCTAATTTTTGTAGAGACGGGGGTTTTTCCATGTTGGCCAGGCTGATCTCAAACTCTTGACCTCAGGTGATCCACCCCACCTTGGCCTCTCAAAGTGCTGGGATTACGGGCGTGGGCCACCTTGCCTGGCCAAATCTACTGATTTCTAATGGTGAAAAGAGATGCAATTGCAATTTTTGAACAGTTCAAAGGTCTAAGGTAAGGATGAAATCTTCATTCTGATATGGCCTAGGGGTCAGGTAGAGGTAAGTTTCAGCAATGATTTCAAATTTTTATGATCCAAGGACTAAAAGATGATGATTTTTAGTGAAAAAGATGTGAAATGAAGAGACCAACTTGGCTAGGAAGAGTGGGAATAAGTCTGTTTCGGATGTATTAAATTGTAAAGTAGCCTTTGACTAGCTGACAATTGAAATTATGGAGCAACAAACCAGGATTGAAAATACCAAATTTGAAGTCATCTGAATGATCATCCAGCACATGTGAACAAGAGGGTTAACTAAGAAAGTACCAATGGATGGGGGCAGAAGTCTAAGGTCATAGTTTGTGGCTTGGAGGATGGCACATTGTAGTGTGTTAAAGAAGGTATTCATGGTAAAGAATGTAGAGGGCATAGAGAAAAGATGGGGAGAGTCAGGAGAGGGAGAGGAAAGCAAACAGGTGAATTATTGCTGTGAGAGCAGAAGACACATGGAACTCACATTTATAGTAGAGTTACATTTTCTTGCTCCACACATGTAGGTACTTTGTGTTGGCTGTATCGTATGTTTTGCTGAGTCTATGATCTCCCATATTCCAGTCCATTTATCTCAAAGTGGGCACAGAGATGTTCCTCCCTGTTTCACTTTAAGAGTCTCATTCTCTCCCAGGTTGGATGAGGCTCCTTATATGCCATCCATGCTCTTTCTTAGAAGGCTCTCATCTCTACACCCTTCAAGGCCAAGTGTTCTCTGTCCAGATTCCCAGCAGCTGGCATAGCAGCCAAAGTTTTCATTCATTCTTGTGTGTATCAGTTGGTTAGTGGCACTAAAGACCTTCCTTTAATATTAAGGGCCCCAGAATTGATGACAGTTCTGAGGAATCCTATGATGAAAGGGATTCTAAAGATCATGCTGGCCTATATATTAGTTGAGGCCAGCATGGCCAGCATTTTTCTAATGCTGGGGTATAATCTCAGCCTTTAAATTTGATTTAAAGCTGGGGAGGGGGAAGTCTCAAATCTGGCTTTTATAAATGGGTGTTCTGATTTGCAGGAGCTGAACCCACTTACCCATTAATTAACTTATCAAGTCTTTCCTGAGAATATACAATGTGCAATGTAATGTTCAGTGGTTTGGAAGATAGAAAGACATGGATCTTAGCTCTAAATAGGATGCAGAATATTGGGGGAGAGAAAAGTTGTATATCATAAATGATTATTTGAGGCAAAAAAATAAGTCCTATTGTAGTCTAGAGTATAGAATTTTATTTTACCTTGGAAATTCAGGGCAGAGTGGAAAAGTGGAATTTGAACTTAACCTTGAAGGAAGCAAGTCAGAAAATTTGGAGGTTGAGATTAGTGGACACTATTCCAGGAGAATTGCTTTAGAAAATTATCTAGAAAATAGATAGCTCTGGCTCCAGTGTAACCAACTTTGGAAGATAATTTTCATTGTTCAAATGAAACAAAAACACAAAACCTCTAAACAAAACAACAAAAACCTCTAAAATTGAACCAACACATAGAATTGATCAACAAATTAATGCAATTTATTCTGGTTTACAATTCATGTTTTGGTTGACATGTTGACTTGCTGCTTCAAAAGGCAAGGGAAGCCAGATGCATTATACAATTGTATTGTACAATCTATATTAAGGTATTTGCACACTTTCATTTTGGCCTTTTTTTGGCCTATCCCAAATTCAGAAGGAAAGAAGAAAACATATGAAAATGACACCATATTTATTGATGACAAGTGAAAGTGATGGAGGAGGAGACTTGGTATGAAAGGCTATTGCCTGTCAAAGGAAATTCCAAACAAGGTTAAGAAGGCTACAGAGAAAGTCTTTCTGATTCTCCTGTTATAAGGGTCACCAATTCCTTTTAGCTTGTTTAGTCCTTGTGTAGACTTTTTTTCAGTTTTGTCTATCATATGTATCTCTATCACTTTTAATTTTCTTAAGATGGAGAAATAAGAAAAAAGTCATTTCAAGTCAACTGATTAGAGAATGAAGCCATAAGCTCTCTTTTTAGGCCCATTCTGGTGAGCTTAGAAATAAGTCATAAAGGTTTTAAATGTCCGTGTGTGTATATGCATGTACACACACAAGACTAAAAAGTGTTACATTTTAGCAGTTTTTGATTTAAAGAAAAAATATTAAATGGTATCTATAAGGAATCCACAAGGGATAAAACAAACATTTAAAGGCCTAGAAATCTCACTCCATAATGAAATAAAATAGTATATAAAGAAGGCAGATGATAAAAAGCATTTTAAGAGTCACGGAAAGCAAGGTTATTGTCACTGCACTTCTCAAGGGTGAAGCAAATGGGAAACTGAAAGTGGATAGTTACCAGAACGTGTGCCAAGGTTGTTTTTATCGACATGCTTTCCCTGTGCCAAGCCCAGGAAGGAGCAGGCGCAAGAATGCATGTCTCTGTGGGAATCAACCCTCAGGCTTTCAGGTAAAGCTCTGTAATCAAAAATCAAAAAAAGAGAAAGTTTAAAAACTCTCTGGCGCAAGATAATACTAAATTTATATACACAATCGAATTCAATAATCGAATGGCCAATACAGTGGAATTCACATACAGGCACGGGCACATGGTTGGGTTTTTGGAGAGTAATATTGTCTGTCTGTCTCGATGCCTGGGATTCTGTCTACTTCCTTCACCTCCTTTATGCCCCGTGAGACACCCCAGTCTTTGACACGTCTAAGTTGTAGTAAAATCCAGAGGAAACTTTTACTTTGCGCTTGTTGTCAAATGCACTCAAGAAAGCCACAGCAGGGAGTGGAATTGGCTGCCATCTTTGCGTGTGGCCATTTTGCTTACTTATACTACCGATGTAAACATGAAACTGTACCCTTCTTATCGTAGATATTTATATTTTCAAGGTGGTTGTGGAGTAGGGGTATGCTTGGCTGAATTGATAGAGAATGGGCTACAGCTGAAGCTTTGGATGGTGATTCTCCTGTTACCTCAGAACATTCTGTGAGTATAGCTGGAAACCACAGAGTTCTTGGCTTTTCCTCCTTCAACTCTCAGTGATTAAGACAACTCACACCTTTACCACAGCAGCTCTTTACCCAGCACTGAAAGCGGCTGCCAACCACAACATGAGGAATATATTTCCTCTTCAGAATGGGTATTGGTGGTGTGTGGGTGCCAGTGCAGCGTGGGGACTGTGGTCTTATACATGAGTAAGAGCTGGTATCCTATAGTCTTCAGTGCCTGTCAAATAACTGTGGAACATGTGCAGCCCACACACGTTCAGACTCCTCCTTGGACCATCTCTGCTTCTGTGATCTTTTAAAACATTCCTCACTTCAAAGGTTGAGAGCTGCAGGTAGTGGGCATTGTTCTCCAGCACGTGCTCTGGGAAACTTCCTTATAGGATTAGCGAGTAGGTGTGAGTGACCTTCAAAAAGGCCTTATAGGAATTTACCCATTGACAGATCACATTATTAACTGAAAGTAAGACTATACATTGCATTTTATAAAATAAAAAATGTGAGATTTGAGATATTCAAAAGGAAACGAAAAGAAAATAAGTAACTGAAGAAAGTCTGAAAGCTCTTGGCTTGTAAAACTCTCAGTTTTTCCTGATGCTTGGAGCTCCTCTGTGACTTTCTTTTTGAGTTAATGCTGTCCTCTGATGGTTTAGGTAGCATCGATAAAAAGATCTGGTTTCTAAGTTATGGTTTTTGTTTTTGTTTGGTTTTATAGGGAGAGGAGGTTGCAGGCAGAATGGCTTTTTCTTTCCTTGGAGAAAATGGTAGGAGACTATTTCTGAAGACATTTAAGATTTTGAAACGGTTAAGAATTTCAAGACCATCAAGTCAATCCTTCAGGGATCAGTGTGAAATTATTCCCTCAGGCAACATCTCTTCTACTTACTCCTGAGCAGTTTTAATTAAATAACTCAGTTGATGGGGCTTCTGGCACTTCCCTTGAGAGATTATTCACAATCCAATAACTCTCAATGTGAGAAAATTTTTCCTGACTTCAGCTATTTAACCAACTTACACTTTTAAAAAAGTCTTCTCTGAAATCTGCCTTGAGAGAAAGAGCTATGTTTCATAGAATACTGATAGAAGACGACTTCCAAGGATGGAGGTATAATACACGATATCCTTACCTACTAGTGTTGTAAATAGCTATGTGCATCATATCTGCACACAGTGGTGACTGTGGCAAAACAGAATGAAATCTGGGCATTAATTCTGGGAGCATTTAGGTGCAGCATTTAATGAGCAGAATCCTAAGAAACTTAGCATTCTCATTTTAGCAGATAGGCTCTTAAGAACACATTTGTTCCAATTCTTGGCCAGCTACATAAAATTCTATGTGCTACCAACACTGGTATTTCCAGAATTGCTTCATGAAGGGGCGCGTGTGTGTGTGTGTGTGTGTGTGTGTGTGTGTGTGTGTGTGTGTGTGTCTGTCCTCTGTGTGGAGAGGATCATTTCCTTCATGATATATAAAGAACCCAAGACTATAGCAAATTTTAGGTAATTTACCTAATTCATTTCACTAATAGAATACATTTATTTCTCTTTGCAAACTGGAAGCTGTAGTTAAATGTATACCATTTTCATCTGAGAAACAGCCAAATAATTCAATTGTTGTATTGGTAATGTTAGTGTATGTCCCCAAAAGAGACCCTTTGTAAAGTCCCATTAACTCCTGACATCAGATTTCTCAAAATATCTCATTATTTTTTAAGAAACATAGTTGCTCATTTAAGTGAAATAAAGAATACTTAACATGGGGCTTGTACCTTCTTCCTTTTATTCTCTTTAAATCCTACAAATGTTTCCGGAAAGAACAAACATTTAATAAGATGAAAAGGCCGGGCGCAGTGGCTCAAGCCTGTAATCCCAGCACTTTGGGAGGCCGAGACGGGCGGATCACAAGGTCAGGAGATGGAGACCATCCTGGCTAACACGGTGAACCCCCGTCTCTACTAAAAAATACAAAAAAACTAGTCGGGCGAGGTGGCGGGCGCCTGTAGTCCCAGCTACTCGGGAGGCTGAGGCAGGAGAATGGCGGGAACCCGGGGGGCGGAGCTTGCAGTGAGCTGAGATCCGGCCACTGCACTCCAGCCTGGGCGACAGAGCGAGACTCCATCTCAAAAAACAAAAGATGAAAATATTTTATTTTCAACTATTCGCATTGTGTTTCTTTGTGCTGACACAGTGTTTGAATTTTCATTCTTAATGTGGTCCGATCATTCTGTTTTCAGTGAAAATAGCAGAATTGAACCAAAGGGAAAATGGCTAAACCTTGTTGCTGAAATGACACAGAGGTATTTGAATCCTCTTTATTGGATGAAGGATGATAACAATAATGAAAAATCTCCGTAAATCTCATCTAAATCTGTTGAATAGATATTATTGTTTGCTGTGAGGAAAAGAAAGAATGTATGCTTGTATGTCATGTAAACATGTGGGCCATGCAAATGTGTGGGCCAAGTGACCGTAATACAGGGTGGAATTTGAAAAGTAGCTTAAAGCAAGGTTTGGGGAGTTGGGAGGTGACAGAGGTTACTTCTGGTTTGGGGAAACCATGGCCTGGAAATCTAGGTGTAATTTGGATGAGTGGAGACAAGGGCTGGCAGGAAGAGGGAGGAAGTTCAAACAGGAAAGTGCATCACAAGAAACATCACATACCAGGGACGCTCTTTGTGTTTGAGGCACATGAGAAACGATTTTGGCCAGAGGCTCAGGGGAAGGCCGGAGGGTGGAAGGTCCAGATTTTGGACTTCATTTGGTTGTTAGTAAAGTTTTCAAATAGTGAAAGTCTCATGTTGGCCATGATTTGGAGCCATGACCCTACCAACGGCATTGAGGATGATGTAGAGGTAGGAAGGCAGAAAGATAGGAGGCACAAAAGCAGGCAAGAAAACGGGAGGCCTGAGGCCCTGCAGTGAGGGAGGACACCGCCCCCACAGTGCAGCCCATCAGAGCAGTCTTCCCAAATTACACACCAAGAAAGCTCCCGTGCTGCAAGTTTCTCCTTCCCATTTCCTCCCCTCTTTGATTCTCTAAATGTTTATTGAATGTCTGTTATATGCTGGGCCTGTGTGAGGTTGGAGGCACATAGGAGAAATGTCCCAGTCCCTCATCTCAAGCTCAAGGCTCTGTGCCACTTGATGCTTGCATTGTTTGGATGCAGAGGACGGGAACTGGTGGAGCTAGAAGTGGGTAGTGACAGTGTATGTGTGTGCATCTGGGAAGGAGGGTTGTGGAGTGAGGGAAGGAGTCATTCAAAGAGCTTCAGAGATCAGAAGACACTAGAGCTTACTGATGAGGGAAGATGAGAATGGATTGAAGGGTGGTCTTGCTGTTAGCCGGATGGCATTCCTGCTGGAGTGAAATCATGCTAATGGTGCAAAAGCAAAATGAGGCTGGTGTGCTTGGGAATTGCGGGATGGATCATAAAGCCTGAGTAAAGGCTAATTTAAGTGGGTAGTGGTGCCAGGTGGTGAACTTGGAGGAGTGGAGAGTGGTGATAAAGAAATTTGATGTGTGATCAGCAGGAGCTCCAGATTTTTGCTTAGAAGAGGGGGCATTCAGAACCCTTGATTTGGAACTGCATTTTCACAGCAAACCCACATGCTTACTTAGATGCATTTTCTTTGCAGTGGGATGGGAGTAGGAGCTTCACTTCCCTCCAGTTACACTGTTGTGTCACGAATGTAAACTATTCTAAGATATTTGGACTTTAGGTTTCAGGCAAGGGATTTCAATTAGTCTGCAGTTTAGAAAGAGCACGCAGACAGGGTTTAGAAGAGAGATTGGAAGCAAGAGAGAATAGGTGAAAGACACGTCAGAAGAATTTTGTCCCCCGGTTTATTTGCTGAAGTCGTAACTCGTAATATCTCAGAAGGTGACTGTATTTGGAAATGGGGTTTTTAAAGAGGTAATTACATTAAAATGAGGTCATTAGGGTGGGATCTAATCCAATACGACTGGTTTCCAAATAAGAAGAGGAGATTAGGACACAGAGGGTCATCTGGAAACCAAGGAGAGGGGCCTCAAAAGGAATCAACCCTGCTGGCACCTGAATTTTGGGTTTCTAGCCTCCAGAATTGTGATAAAATAAGTTTCTGTTGTTTAAGCCATCCAGTCTGTGGTACTTTTTAATGGCAGCCCTAGCAAACTAATGCAGAGGTGATGAGAATAAGTCAGACAAGAGATGAAAAAGAATTAAACTAAGGCAGCTTTAGCGGGGATAAAGCAGATGGGGCATATTCAGGATGAATTTTCTGCTGAGTGCATTCTTCATTATTCTGATTTCTTCCCCTCTTGAAGATTCAGGACTTAAATTTTAAAAAACTGCTACAACTGCCAGAGTTTTGGCTCAGAAATTGCTGGAACACTGCTCCCCACCTACTTGCTTTGTCAAAGTTTCACTCCTGGTTCTGTCTGTCTCTCTACCTTAATGTGTGTTTTGCAGTGCACACACCTCCATCTTTCCTGGAATTGGTACACTTAGTTCTTTTGTAATCTATGTCTGACGCTGTAATATTAAAGTAGTTCTGTCTCTACTGTCTTTTTTTTTTCTCTTTTTTACTCAGTTTTTTTTTTCTTCCTGTCATTGCTTTATTTTCTTATGTTCGTGGTTATTTTTCACTGTGTGCTGCCCATAGTCCTTGATAAAGCCTTCTGGGGATTCTCTGAAGTCTAAAATGAAGGAGCCTTCGTTCTCAGAGGAGTCAGAAGGATTACTTTCAGCCTGAGCTCTACAGAGCACCCATGCTATGGGAATTTAGGCTATAAATCCACATGAGGACTGATTTGTACTTAGAACTACTCAAGGATTTTCTTTCTTTCCGTTATTCACCTGGCGGTGCAGGTGAGGGCATGCTTATTTCCGGGTCATTGTTACCATGAAGGAATATCCCTCAGAGGTCTCGACAAGAGGAAGGTCTTCTTTTTACTTCTCACTTCAGGTAGGTCCTGGGTTTTGACACCTATTTCCTTTGTGTTGTTTGAGGTTCAAAAATCAGAATTCACGTTTGCTTAGACTGGTCAGGAGTGCTCAGGGTGGAAGTGGCTTCCATGTCCCTATGTCTCCAGTTTTTTGCTTCTACCTGGATTTTTCCGGTGGTCCCTGTGTTGTCAGAGATTTGATGCTTTAAGATTTTTTTTTTTAAATGAATCCTGCATATTTAGTTGTTTTTAATAGGAATTTTGGTGATAATCATGGAGCCTGATATTTCATGGGAAATAGAAATTTCCCTATTTCTAAAACATACATTTGCTCCTTTCACAAATCTGTCCTGCTCCCAGTCTTTCTCATTTGAGTCAATATTCCCACATCTTAAAAACATAGAAGTCATCTTTTATGCTTTGTTTTGCCTCATTTTTCACATCTAAGTGTCTAGACTCGCAAAATATATAACTCATATCCATTTAGCTCAAACTAGATTGCAACAGCCTTCATTCACAGCACTCATCTTTTACCTCTTTGTATTTTTAAAAAGTATTTGTCATCTAGATGCTTTTACCTGAAAGTCTGATCTGACTAATGTAGCTCATCATCTTCCCAGAAACGATGTATCCAATACCCCAGCTTTTGGGATCTTCTCTAGTCCCGGTAGGATTTTGTTTCTAGTTGCCTATGCTCATGGTGCAGAGGAGAGATGCCCGACCTCCTTTGTTCTCGATCACCTCCGGAGATGGCATGCGGCCTGTGGAATTTCTGTATTTGTGGGAATGAGCTCAGACAATAGGCTAGAGAGAGAGAGAAATTGAGAAATGACAGATTTCATATTATAGTCAGTGTTGGGTGTGAAATAGAAAAGGGATTCAAGAGTGGCACCAGGTTTTACTTGGGATCCTGAAGAGATGGTGCCATTGACTGCATTAAGGAGAATGAGATGAGAAGCTTCAGAGTGGGGTTGAATGGTTTAGGTTTAGACACCCAAGTGAAGCTCTCTAGTAGGCAGGAGGATTTTTAAATCAGAACCCAAGAGAGAACTTGGGTTGGAGATGCAGATGTGGTAAAGTCACGGGTGTGTACGAGTGTGCACAGAGAGCTTTGGCTAGTCTTCCTTCACATTCATAACCACCGTTCATTGAATGTTTATTATGTGGCAATCCTGGGCAGGGCTCTAAAGGCTTTACATTGATTATTTCATTTAATCCTCACACTGTCCCTATGAGGGAGATAGTAATATTAATACATAATTTAAAAGTTGAAATTAAAAAAGTGAAGATAGACTATGGAGCGTGTAGGAATAAAAAGGACCTAGCACGTGAGAACGACTTGATAAAATGATGTTACAAGTACATGAAGAAATCAAGATGGAAGGGATGTTGCTAGATCCAGAGTGTCCTCACGATCCACAGCAGAGTTTGCAAACAAGTGGCCTGTAACACCCATTTCATTTGACCAACACATTTTTGGAAGATCAGAACCACTCGTATACACATCTGGATGGACTGTTAATACTGCCATAAGTGTTCTGCTTGGCAGCATTTTCTAGGCTGGGTAGCAGCAACCTTTTTGTAAATAATATATTCCTGAGTCACCCACAGTCCCCACTCTTCCCTATTGTAATACCTTTGGCTCCGGTCATTTCCATGATCTTCCTGGACCCTCTGGGAATTTGTCTTTGCAGCCCTCACCTATGTGGTTATCCTTGATTCTTAAAAGTGCTGTTCAAGGTCTTCTAAGGCTTGGTCCCTGCATACCTTCCAAAGTCACCTTTGGGTGCCTTTTTTTTCCAACCAAACAAGTGCAAATTCCCTAGGCATCCTCTGCATTTCTGAACTGTAGATGTTTTTGCTTCTGCCTTTTCTTTCCCTTAAATACTCTTTCACTCTGTATACTACAGACCGAATAGCCCATATCAAAACATCTGAAATCCGAAATGCCCCAAATCCGAAACTCCTTCAATGCTAACATGATGCTGAAAGGAAATGCTCATTGGAGCATTTTAGATTTCAGATTTTTGGATTTGGGATGTTCAGCTGCTATGATGTAAACATTCCAAAATCTAAAATAATCCCAAATCTGAAACACTTACGGTCCCAAGTATTTTGGATAAGGAATACTCAACCTGTACTCATCCTTCAGCTAAGGAATCATTGTCCCACCCCTAAAACGGGAATCCATGTTTTCTGCATTCCTCCGGATGTTGTTTGTGGCCACCTTTTTATAGAAGGTATTTTCTTTTCCTTGCATTCCATCTAGTGATGACCATTCCCATCTCCCTCACTGCCTCCTCTCCTGAATGACGGCAGGCCACATCCCATTTCCCTCTTTGTGAGCCCAATAAAAGCTTTGTGACAGAGCTTTGCCCTTAGGAGACATGCTCAATAAAACAGCAAAAAAGTTGGGGTGAAGCGGGGGGAGTGATAGAAAATCACCAGCACCAATGGCTGATCTGTACGTAGGAAAGGTATCGATTCCATATGTAATTAAGCAGAATAGAACAGCTGCCTATGAGTACTTTCCAGGAATTGGAAAGTATTCCCCTGGGTGGTAACAAAGGTTTATAGCTCATCATGTATGAAACATGGTTTGAAGTGTATTTGGATGTGAATTTCTCTTTCTAGATGGTTTGAAACTTACCTACCGCTTTTCTGCATATTTCATAACTTAAGGAGATTCTTCAGTAATTCACCCACTAGTTTGTTATTTTACCGCTCAGAATGGTTTAGTGTCATTTGCAAGTTTTTGATAGGGATATTTATTAGCACATTATTTGTAAACATACTATGTGAACTTAGTACACTCATGTTCATAACAGCGTTATTCACAACAGCTAAACAGAAGCAGCAACCCAAATGTCTATGGAGGAATAAATGGACAAACAAAATGCAGAATATCTACAGTGTATATCTATTATGTATAGATGTATGTAAAATGTATGTAACATGCAGAATATACACAATGGAATATTCTTCATTCTTAAAAATGAAGCATATTTCAACACATGCTACAACATGGATGAACCCTGAGGACATGATTCCAAATGAGCAAAGCCAGTCACAAGACAACAAATACTTTATGATTCCACTTATATGAGGTACACAGAATAGTCAAATGCATTGATTCAGAAAGTGGAATGGTAGTTGTCGGGGGTGGGGGATGGGAGAGCAGGGAGCTGTTTAATGGGTAGTGTTGCGATTCTGCAAGATAAAAGAGTTCTGAAAATTGGGTTTACAACAATATGAATATACTTACCACTACTGAACTGTACATTTTAAAAGGGCTAAGATGGTAAACGTGTGTGTGTGTGTGTGTGTGTATAGTGTCTTAGTCTGTTCAGGCTGCTATAACAAAATACATTAGATGAGTAATTTATAAATAATTGAGTTGTATTTCTCACCATTCTAGAGGTTAAGAAGTCCAAGACCAAGGCGTGAGCAAATTTATTGTCCAGTGAGGGGTTGCTCTTTGCTTCCAAGATGGCGCCTTCTTGCTGCATCCTCATATGGTGGAAGGGGCAAGCCAGCTCCTTTCAACATCTTTCCAAAGGGCACTAATTACATTTATGAAAGCAGAGTTCTCAAGACTAAATGATGTCCCCAAAAGCACCATCTCTTAATAGCACCACAGTGGGGATTACATTTCAATATGAATCTGAGAAACACATTCAGATCATAGCAGTGAGCTTTGTTCCAGGATTATTTCATGGGAAATTTCACTGTTAACAATTCTTTATTTAGAGAAATCCCTGCTATCTATTGTTTTGGTTTTAATCTTCATTACATGAAAACAAAAAAGGATTTGCTGACACAGAGCTTTGAGTTTTGTCCTCTCCTAACTCGTCTGGTGACATCTGAAGAGTCTCTTCATTTTTCTGAGCTTCAGTTTACTCATGTATAGAAAGTATTTATGTAGAATATGTATCTTAGGGGAAGCATAAGAGCTAATGAGATAATATACAAAGATCCTGTATAGTACTTGGCACATGGAAATTGCTCAGCACATGGTGGTTCCATTGAATTCCCTTTCCATATTCCCTGAAGAATTAGGTATCTTGTTGAGTCTGAAACTTCGACTCATTTCAGCTAACACATATTTAGCTGTTACCACTTGCCAGGCATTCCATCAGGAGCTAGAAATATTAGGATGAGTGAGATATTATAGCTCCTGCCCTCCTCCCTATCATATGTAAGTAGACATTACATGATGATATGAAAAATGCTCTTATGGGGATAATGCCATAAAGGGGACTCTCAGAGTCCTTAAGATACTGTTGTCATTCCTCATTGTTCAACTTGGATGGAAAGCACATCTGACAACTAAAGAAGTAGGAGTTAGCCAAAAAAAGGGCAGGGTGTCCTCTGCAGTAGGAACAGCAAGTGCAAAAGTCCAGAGAATAAAGACAAAGCAGGAGATATAAGAAGCTGGAAAAGCAGCCCATCATCCTGAAACATAATGTATGAGGTAGGAACAGGATAGATACAAGCAGAGAGGTAGGCAAGGACCTGATACTAAGTGGTTCTTTTTTGTTGTTGTTGCTGTTGTTTTTTTTTGAGATGGAGTCTCGCTCTGTTGCCCAGTCTGGAGTGCAGTGGCACGATCTTGGCTCACTACAACTGCCACCTTCCAGATTCCAGTGATTCTCCTTCCTCAGCCTCCCAAGTAGCTGGGACTGCAGTTGTGTGCCCCATACCTAACCACTTTTTGTATTTTTCGTAGAGACAGGGTATCATCATGTTGGCCAGGCTGGTCTTGAACTCCTGACTTCAGGTGGTCTGCCCGCCTTGGCCTCCCAAAGTTCTGGGATTACAGGCGTGATCCACTGTGCCCCGCCTGCTAAGTGATTCTATGTGCTGTGGTGAGAAATGCATACTCGCCACAAGGGGACTGAGAGTTTATTGAAGGGTTTTAATGTCTTGAGACAGAAATCAGATTGATCGTATGGTGGACAGTCATTCATATTGGAGCAAGACTGGAGTGAAGGAGGCTGGGTAGGGGTCTATTTTAGTAATATAGTAGGGATGGACCAGGATAGGGCAATTTGGATAGAGAGTGTAGGGCCCATGTTTGAGAGATGTTTAAAAGGTAGAATTGACGGGATCCAGCAACTGATTGGATGAGTGAGAAAGGGAAGAGGTGTTAAGAAGGATACCCAGTTTCTGAACAGCGGGGAGAGTAAAAAGGAGCTGGTTTGGAGAGGGGAATATGGTTTTGGAATATCTGTGAATAGAAAAATGGAAAAAAAATGTGAAAATCTAAATGAGTTTTTTTAGATTTTAGATCATTTAGTGAAAATCTAAATGAGTTTTTTTCTTGTGTTTCTCCTTTGACTTGTGATTTATCTACTCAGGAAATTCTAGGAGATGAATTTGCATTCTTTTTCTTTGCAGGGATCATTCTGCATTTCTGATTCTAGTTTGTATTTGGTTATGCACCAAGTACTTGTCCCAGCACATTCTCCCAGTTTTCTAGATGTAGCAGTGAGACTCTTTGGCTTTAATTTCATGACCTACCTAGAGTTCCCCTTTTGGATGGCACCCATTGAAAGCACACTCATTCTGAAGCATGGTGGCCATTTGCAAGTATCAGAAGTGCATTTTGTCCAACAGGTTGTCTTGTAGTACCTGCAAAGCAAGCTGAATGGAGAATTTTATATCTGGTGAGAACATTTTGTTCAGTTCATGAGTTAGGTCAAAGGTTTATCATTTATTTAAAGTAATATATGTTGCCTATCTATTCTTATGGAAAATTCAGGAATTCTCTAATAACTTTTTCCATAAAGATGAAACTGAATAATCCCTTTAGTGTCCTTGTTACTCTCTCTTTATTCACTGAAAAACTTTTGTTGTGTATGTTGTTTTCAAATGCCATGCAATTTCTTTCCCTTTCTTTCTCTTTTTGATGTGCTGAAAAACTTTTCAACATTTACTTTGGAGTCTTATGTGAGATAGTTTTCAAATACTCTTCCAGCCTCACTACTTATTTGTACCTCTGGGCTTTGCAATTCTCCCCGTTGAATGGTGTTTTTTTTTGGCAATACCTTCATCCTACTGTTGCCCTTTGACTTTGTCAGTTTAGCCATAAGGGGTTTCATTTGAAGCACTTGGCCCTTTAGATCTGCTGGCATATATATTCTCTGGACTTTCAAAAACACTTTTCTTTTTTTAGTAAGTATAGGGATTTCTCTGGGATTTTTACCTTTTCAACTATACTTTTTTTTTTAAACCAGAATATTTGCATTTTATTGTAGTTTTCATTTGTAATTGTGCAAAAATTTCCAATGATCTTTTGACTTTGCCTTTTTAGTCAGAATTGCCTTTTGTCATTTGATCATGACTGATGCTTCAAAGTGCATATTGTACGTATCTATTTCATTCCACAATGCGATATAAATTTCCATATGTTTTTATTTCTATAAATTCAGGAACCAGTTATGTGCAATACAAATGTAGTGGGTCTATAGCTTTTTCAGAGGTGGAATTCAAGATATGATGCAGATAATGGAAGTAGTCCATCAGTCCTTCCTAACTGAATTTTTCTGTCTGTCTCATTTTGCATAATATTTTCTTCTGTGATGTTGGCTTAATGGTCTATAGTATAATTCAAGAAGCTCATTTCTCCCTTGTAAAGTTTTGAGGTTTCTGTTGGCAGGTGCTATTTAGATATGAGTTTTGTGGAAGCCATCCTCGATACATGATGCTGCATCTGTTTTTATTTTGAAGTCTGAAGGCACAATACTCCATTGATTTTTATTGATTAATCTTTTTCCATCCTAAATCAGATGTGTCACTTCTATCGAGGTTGTCACTTTCTTGCAAGTTTCCCATTAATCCTCTTAACTTTTTTAGGCCTCCAGGATTTCTGGAGATAACGTTATGAATTTCCACTGGTCAGTTCTCAGATAAAGAAGGTGATAGAGCCTTCACTAGAGAACAACAAATGTTTTTTAAAAGGCCAGGGCTGATGGGGTAGGGCAGGGATAAAAAGAGAACATTTTTGAAGTTGGTGTTGAGGAGGGGGCAGGATTCTGATCACTGAGAACTTCAGCCCCGCATCGATCCCACTCCTGGCCCCCAATCTTGTCTTCCTGTAACATGACACTTGCCCTCCAACATTGTGATGCCATGTTTTGCTATTTTGTTATCAGATTTCCTTCCTTCCCTCCTTCCTTCCTTCCCTCCCTCCCTCCCTCCCTCCTTCCTTCCTTCCTTTCTTCCTTCCTTCTTTCCTTTCTTTCCTTTCTTGACTCTTTTGAGACAGAGTCTCACTGTTGCCCAGGCTGGAGTATAGTGGTGCAATCTCGACTCACTGCAACCTCTGCCTCTTGGGTTCAAGTCATTCCCCTGCCTCAGCCTCCTGAGTAGCTGGGATTACAGGTGCCCGCCACCATGCCTGGCGAATTTTTATATTTTTAGTAGAGATGGGGTTTCACCATGTTGGCCAGGCTGGTCTTGAACTCCTGACCTCAGGTGATCTGCCTGCCTTGGCCTCCCAAAGTGCTGGGATTACAAGGCATGAGCTACCAGGCCTGGCCAGTTATGAGATTTTCTTTTCAAAACTGCTCCCATGCCAGTGTTTATCAGCTGTCACCACTTGAAAGCTGTATGAGGGTGGAATTGGGTTGACTGCGAAAGGCTCCATTCCCAGGGGTTCGTTTTCGGCACTGTGCATCCTCCCAATGGCCTGGTCTATTTTTTGACTAGATAAGATTTTTGGAGAGATGAGTCCTCATTTCTTTTTTTTTTTTTTTTTTTTTTTTTTTTTTTGTTTTTTTTT
>NC_045451.1:9618043-9672076 GCF_002776525.5 Piliocolobus tephrosceles
GCCCGTCTCGGCCTCCCAAAGTGCTGGGATTACAGGCTTGAGCCACCGCGCCCGGCCGAGTCCTCATTTCTTAAGTTCAGCATTTCCAGATCAGGCCTTGGGCTCTTCAACTTAATTGTTCCATTTACAGAAGTCTGTTTTTAGTGTAACACATTATACAAAGCTGGGCACAATGGCTCACGCTTGTAATCACAGAATTTTGGGAAGCTGAGGCAGGAGGATTGCTTGAGCCTAGGAGTTTGAAACCAGCCTGAGTAACATAGTGAGAGTCTGTGTCTATTGAAAATAAAAAATTATCCAGTTGTGGTGGCATGCACCTGTGGTCCCAGCTACTTGGGAGGCTGAGGCAGGAGGGCTGCCTGTGCCCAGGTGGTTGAAGCTGCAGTGAGCTATGATCGCACCACTGGACTCCAGGCTGGGTGCCAGAGCGAGACCCTATCTCAAAAAATAAACAAAAATTATAGACATTCAACAAATACTCAAGGCCTTACTTCTTGAGAATGAAATCATTTGCCATTCCTTGTATTAGGCCTATATTAATATTTTTAAATAACATTTATGCTTTTTAGATACAACAAATAAAAACATTTGCAACACATTTGCCACATTTCTGATGCTGTTAGAAAAACCTCCTGCATGTTTCTTTTTCCAGCCTTTTGTACACCTTAGTGCTCCATTTAGTAAGTGTCCTTTATCATGGGAATTTCTTATGCTTGGTGTGACTGGTAACAACGAGGTCCCTAAAACAGTGAAGATTCTTGGTACTTCCTCAAGTGGAGTTTTCCAGAGACAAAAATGGGAGCTTGTTTTTAATTTCTACCAAAAGAAACAAACAAAAATTCAAATTAAAAAAAAAATACCTAAAATCCCCAAACAAAGCCCAAACTAAATCAAAACAAAAAACCCAGAGGAAATAAGTCAGTAGAGTAATAAGACTAAGAATAAAGACTATCATGAGGCAAATGATGCCAAAGAGCATTGGATAAAACTTGGAGTGTGTAGATTTGCATCTTTCCTTTTGACTTATAGTTACTTAAATTGACTAACAAGGAGACAAGTGATTTAAGGTAATATTCAAAAGATAAGGCCAGTCCGAGAAGGGCCTCATGAGTCTTCCCACAAGGCGAGTGTGATGTTCTGCCTTGTGGCTCGGCCTGGAGGAGGACAGTCACCTTAGTAAAGAGATTGGGTAGGGAGGTTAAAAGATGTGGTGCCCTCTTATATGACTAAGAAGTCATTCCTTCTGTGGAGATGCCTACAACCCAGTGGCCCAATAGGATGTGTTAATTTCTCACAGAGATGGCCAGAGTGCAGATATGATAGGATGAAAACTGCGCCCTCAGAGCTGGTGAAGCTTCCCAGAGGATCCCATGTGAGGAGGCCTTCAGGGTTTGAGGATCTCAGCAGACAGAACAGCCTGCACAAGGGCAAGGAGGCATGGACAAGAGAGGTGAACACATGAGGGCCTGGAGTGGTGGTGATTAATGGTGGTGATTATGGGGGCATGGACAGATGTGGTGAGAGGTGAGGGTAGAGAGAAAGAGGCTTAGAGAGAGGTTGTATTTGCATGAGTCTAGGAAGCTCCAGGTATTGAAACTGTGGTTTGCAAGCAGAGAGGTCCATGATCAGATTTACATTTGGGAAGAACTGCCCTCCCAGAGGAAAGATCGGGTGTAAGTTTTCTTTGCCTCGGCATGAAAAACTGAGCAATTGCATCCTATGACAGCAGTGACCTGCAGATGGGAGAAAGACAAATACACAGGGCTGAGTTGCGCTGTGTAAGTGAGACGACTTTTTTCTATAAAGAACTCCAGAATTAATAGTTTGTAGTTATCAGTTTAGGGACCATGTTGTGCCAGATGATATACATCTACTATTTGGGTCTTTAGTTTTGTTCTAGTTAAGAGTCTATTATTGTTCATAATGAGTCTTTAGTTTTGTTCTATTAAGAAACTCAGTCAAATTTCTGTGTTCAAATGCTGACTCTCCCTTCGCTAGCCATAACCCTTGTTACAATATCTTTAAAATGAGAGTCGTAGTAACAGTGCCTCAAATGTAAGGTGAGGTTCAATAAACATTCCCTGGAAAGTGTTTTTCACACCTCATGCCTCATTATAAATACTTAGTATATATTAAATTTATTATTACGATTAATTGGCCAAAATAAGAACATAAAGAAGAATGAAGCAAAGTTGTTTTCTTTTGAGGAGTAATTATAAGTACTACTGGGTATAAAGAAAAATACAGAGGAACAAATTTTCATGTAAGTAAAAAGGAGAAGTGTCAGGTTTTCTTAAATAATATAAAAATGAAGAAAGGAATGCATTGGTGAAGCAATAAGTGATTATATATTATAAACTCCATGTAGCATTGTTTTTATCTTGTATATAAATGGACATCTCAAGGCAGTAGGGGATGGATTTTCTTTTTTTTTTTTTTTTTTTTTTGAGACGGAGGCTCGCCCTTTTGCCCAGGCTGGAGTGCAGTGGCCAGATCTCAGCTCACTGCAAGCTCTGCCTCCCGGGTTTACGCCATTCTCCTGTCTCTGCCTCCCGAGTAGCTGGGACTACAGGCGCCCGCCACCTCGCCCGGCTAGATTTTTGTATTTTTTAGTAGAGACGGGGTTTCACTGTGTTAGCCAGGATGGTCTCGATCTCCTGACCTCGTGATCCACCCATCTCGGCCTCCCAAAGTGCTGGGATTACAGGCTTGAGCCACTGCGCCCGGCCTTAGGGGATGGATTTTCTATGGAAAATTCCTGTTTCATAATGTGAAGAACAAAGAGAACTCTGGTCTTCTTTTTATCGAAACAAGCAGAATCAGAGAAGTAAGTTCATTTATAATATCTTCCCCAGGAAAGCAAACCATTTAAAAAATATCTTCAGTTTTGCCTGTTTCTATTTTTGGGTTTGAGCCTGTGTGGAGAGTGACAAGGCCAGGCGTGGTGGCTCACGCCTGTAATCCTGGCACTTTGGGAGGCTGAGGCAGGCAGATCCCTTGATCCTAGACTTCGAGATCAGCCTTGGCAACATGGCAAAACCCTGTTGCTACAAAAAAGTATAAAAATCAGCTGAGTGTGGCGGCACGTGTCTGTTGTCCCAGCTGCTTAGGAGACTGAGGGGAGGATGGTTTGAGCCTGAAAGGTCAGGGCTGCAGTGACCCATGATTGCTCATGGGCCATAGAGTGAGACTTTGTCTTTAAAAAACAAAAAAAATGACAACAAAAGTAGATGAAAGTGAGAGGATAACTCATGTTTCTTATAGCAACGGACTCTTTTTTGGAAGAATTGCATTTTAAAAATCCTCATTTGGTGTTTGGTTCTGTTCAGTAAATCACATCTCTTAGTACTATTATTTATGACTCAGTCATGATAAACAATTCGCCTTGTCAGACTTCATAACCCTGCCCTGCATTGTTCAGCTAAATAAGATGAAAATGTGTTTTGCCTGGTGCCATTTACTTCACAGGCAGATAATATGTTTTGTCTCTTCAGCATTTATTTACTCTTAAAATTTAGATAATCTTCTTGCCTTCAGTTCTTTCAAAAAGCAGAGTTGTTAACTTTCTTTTGATACTAGACATTGTTTGAAGAGTTTTATCTACTTCCTGGATGATCCTTTAAATATTATGGTGAAAATGAAATGGTTTGTCTTATGTGATAAGTTTCCTTGGTTCAAGGCTTCTTTTAACAATATTTTATATATTTTTTTGTAGCTATGTAAAAGGTCAATGTTTTCCTTCCTATGTTTGAGAAAAGCTCCCTGACAGCGTTTCTGGAATGTTTAAATTACCTGGGTTTCTCCATTATGTTTCCTCAGTTTGAGCATAATGGAAACAGAGAGGCCACAACCAGTTCTTGGTTATCCTTGAGAAACGAAGTGGCAAATTAGCTGAGATAATATCCAATACTCATTGCACGCAGTGCTGGAAGCCTCAGCTGTCCAAACATTTTCTGCTTAAAGTTTTAACCTTTTTCTCAGTTTGACATTTCTTTCCTTTTGGCTCCTTTTTCTTCATTTGGCTGCTGCTTCCTCCGGCAGCGACATTATTTCCTAAATACTTCTTCATCTTTCCTTTTCTAGGCCTTGGGAGGGCCCATGACCCCTGCCCCCTGCCCCCTCTGATTGCATCCCACGTCCATATCGGTGCAGCAGCAAACTCAGCTCTTCCTGAAGTAATCACTAGCCTGCCCCTCACGTTCGGTCCGCGAAATTACACAGATGCGTATCGGGCAACAGTCCAGGCCTTCCACTTTCCGTCTGTATTTTCCATGACTCCTCTGTTGGCACTGGGGTGTCTCTAAGTGCCCCGGATGCCTGCTGATGGCTGTGGCTCTGCGCCAAGTCAAAACGTTGCTCTCTTGCTCTGGATCCGGCCCCTCTCCTATTGTGCCCCTGCACAGAGCTCATGGTGCATTTTACGTTGTAATCATCTGTTTAGTTTCATGGCTTCCTTATTAGTTCCTAAGCCCTATGAGGACTGGAACCATGCCTGAGATATTATCCACTCTATCCCTAATAGCTGCTTATTTATTTATTTATTTATTGAGACAGAGTCCCGCTCTGTCACCCAGCCTGGAGTGCAATGGCACAATCTTGGCTCACTGCAACCTCCACCTCCCAAGTTCAAGCAATTCTTCTGCCTCAGCCTCCCAGGTAACTGGGATTACAGGTGCCTGCCACCACACCTAGCTAATCTTATTTTTGTATTTTTGGTAGAGATGGGGTTTCATGATGTTGGCCAGGTTGGTCTTGAACTCCTGACCTCAGGTGATCCACCTGCCTCGGCCTCCCAAAGTGCTGGGATTACAGGCATGAGCCACCGTGCCTGGCCCTAATAGTTTCTTTAGTCCTTCTCATGTATTAGCCCCTTACCAAATATTTTTGAACTGAATTTGTAATCGAAGTAAGTGACTTTTTGTAAGCTCTTCAGTGACATGACAGGTCTTGTCCCATCAACATTGCCTCACACATTTTTTACAGTAGACCCTTAAGAGTAGATTTGTTTAATTGAGATGAACTCACCTCCATGGTGGAGACTAAATTGGCCGTCCCCTTCTTGCTTGGTGTGGCTGGTGAGGCACAAATTTCATCTAATATGGCCTTCAGTAGGCAGGTTCAGTGGGCAGCTGACTTGTTTTCAAGGTTTTAGAGCCAGGGGCTCTTGGTAATTACAAAACTCTTTTGCTCCTCTTTGGAGTGAATTCAAACCACTCATTTTCCTTCACCATATCTTCCCTCTGTGATCTCAAAGCATCATCAACAATGGATTAAGTATGAGGAGACTTAATCTTTGATCCTTTTCAATGACTCCCCCCTTGTCCAAGAAGCTATATGAAGAGTTAAAGATATATTTATACACATAACTCAGGTCACACCTGAAGTTCTCAATGATAGACGAAAGCACCCATTTGGAAAAGTAAACTCAAACTAACAACACTAACAACTAAACTAACAGTACTAACACGCTAAAATCAGGTAGGAGAACATGTAAATTCCTGTGCTTTATTTTTTAAAAAAATCAACAGCTGCACAAGAGGCATATCTTAGGAGCAGCACTGTAAATGAAGAGGTACATATAGCCTAACATATGAGCATAAAGTGCGTGTGTTGGGGGCGTGTAACCTAGCCTGAGGAGGAGGAGCAACCCAGGAAAGCTCAATGGGAGAGGCAGAAAGCAGAAGAAGAAGGGAAGGAAAGATGGTGCTGGGGGAGGGAGCGGCTGGTCCAGAGTTCAGATGTGAGATGGAGTGTATGTGGTGATTTGGAGGACCTGAGAATGAGCCCAGGGGCAAGGTGAGTGGTGGACCAGAGCTGACACTTGGAGAAACCATGACTACTTCTATTAGGCCTTAGAAGATGTGCTGAGAAGTTTGAATTTTACCCTGGAGGCTTTGGGGATACCTAGAATTTTAAGCGAGGGACTAACAGGGCCAGATCTGTTTTACAAAGATTACTCTGGCTGTACTATGTAATGTATACAGAGAATTATGACAAGGCCCTTGTCATTACCACCTGGGGAGAGGTGACGATAAGAACCTGTTCAAAGGCCGGGCGCGGTGGCTCAAGCCTGTAATCCCAGCACTTTGGGAGGCCCAGACGGGCGGATCACGAGGTCAGGAGATCGAGACCATCCTAGCTAACACGGTGAAACCTCGTCTCTACTAAAAATACAAAAACTAGCCGGGCGACGTGGCGGGCGCCTGTAGTCCCAGCTACTCGGGAGGCTGAGGCAGGAGAATGGCGTAAATCCGGGAGGCGGAGCTTGCAGTGAGCTGAGATCCGGCCACTGCATTCCAGCCCGGGCGACAGAGCGAGACTCCGTCTCAAAAAAAAAAAAAAAAAAAAAAAAGAACCTGTTCAAGTGGGAAAGCAGAGAAGTAGGCAGATGTAAGGCTATTAAGGAGGAGGAAGTGACAGGATTTGGGTGTGAGTGAAATGGGAGGGGTGCGCAAAGGAAGGAGTGAAGCCTGGCTTCAAATCTTGATAGCAGATCATGTGGGGAGATGGTATTAGCCAAGATAGAGATTGTGAGAAAGATACCATGCACAAAGGTTCAGAATTCATATGCAGAAAGTTCTACTGCTTTCTCAACATCCCTTAAAGCAAACTTGATGAGCGTATAATGAGTGCCCATTGGGTGCACATATTGAGTATAAAAATCTCATATGTTCCCTTATGTACTAAAAATATAAAAAGGACAGTTCATGCCCCTAGTAGGTTGATACTCTATTGGATGAACCATATATTTAGTATAAAAGATGAAGCTAAGATTTCTAGTCCAATGACTCATTAGAAAATATTGTGTGGTTTGATGCTTGTCTAAACATCAGGAAAACAAATACACTTTTTGTGTTACTTTATGAATCGAACACATCATTGTTTCTTGTTGAGATGATAAATGTTTTGAGTCATGGCTTTCTGGAGAATATTTTATTTGGTACAGATTAGTCTGACAGCCTGTATTTTATCTTTTGTTTTTTAAGATGTAATTCATTTTCAGCATCCGTCCTATATTTTGGGAGAGGAAATGGAGGGATGGTTAGATGGTCAGTGTCATACTAAATTATTCCTTAGGGCTAGAGCATTCTTAAATTCTATTATTTAAAATTGGTTTTGTCTTGTTACTCTTACATGATTTTATAAGTAACCACACACCAAATTAATCTTTTCCTGAAATATACATTGAAGTTTTTAGTTTTGTTTGTGGTATATTACAAATAAATCACAAATCAGTATCTGCGTGTTTATCTCTGGTTGCTCAAATCATCAGTGATTTATTTATGTGCATCACTTAGATGTCTAATTTAAACCTGCGAGTAAATTATTTTTGCTGTAAAATGTAACTGAATCTATTGACAGGCAAAAAATAGGCTTTGTTCTCTTAACTGTTATTCTACAGTAATATACCTCTGAAATGAAATAGCATAACGGCAATAAACCTCACATTAGGGTATATCTGTAATCACTACCGCTGGCTCCGGCACATCCTGTGATTTGATTCTGATCCCCAAACTTTATGGCTTTTTTGTTTTGTTTTGCTTTTAAAAGACAAACCTATAAATGTGAAAAATATAATTCCAAGATAATAGAGTTAGGAAGCCATTACTGAAGGCAATTCTAGAGGAAAATTGAGAGTGTAAAATGATAACTTTAAAATATTTAAAATTATGGAGGCGGAAATTAAATTGCAGACTTTGGGGGAAAGCGTGTACTATGCAGGGGAAATGGAAGTCATCCCTAACTTCGAGAAAGAGTTTACAGTGAGACAAAAGAGCCGAGGAGAATGGCAAACACTGAGCTTAAATATTTCAAAGTAACTATTTCAATTAGTTTCTGCATTTAAAAAATGGCATGTAGCAATAGGATCTACCAATTCATAGGAGGCATATTTATCTAAGTTCTTTCTGACCTAGCTCCCAATGGTATATTTGAGAACCAACTGTAATCTGGAAAAGAATTATTTGCTCCATTTCCTTTTTGCTTCCAGTGTTTTCAATTTTAATGGGGCTCTTAGATGAATTCTGGCAAATGGAGAACCATGGCATGATAAAAAGTACGTAGGGGCCTTTGGTTAGTTACATTAACACGGAATTCATTTATTAGATTAAAAATATATCATATGGACTCTGATCATTTGCTAAAGTGTATATGCATTTCTGTATATTTTTACTTATTCTGCTACTAATAAAGCAAATAGCAAAGATTATCAACCCTATCAGATCCAACATTCTCTTTTGTAATAAATACTTTATAAGTCTCCTTAACCATTTTGAAATCATATTCTTAGATCATGAAAACTACACACATAATTTCACAAGAGTAAATATATGCTCTAAATGTCATATAAGGAAGAAATTACATGAAACTAAGTTATAATAAGATAGTATGTATTTAATATATAAATGTCCAGGTGTTATTGTGTGAGAGGGATAAAATGAAATGGTGAAATGTGCTCACCCCATTTAGAATCACCGTGAACTATGACTAGAAGACATGATTATCCTGAATGGCATTGTCAATCATTAACGATACTGTTTCCAAAATGAACAGGGCTGGTAAAGCTCTAACACTTCAAAGTAAAATCTTCCCTCACTTTAAACTGAGCAGGAGTAGACGTTCTAGAAAATCAGAGTATACTAAGATAGTAAAAAAATACTTTTTGGATGTTTTCTTGTGCCAATTTACTTTCAGGCGAGTCAGGATCTATTGCATTATTAATTTTAATTCCTTTGCCTTTCCTTTGCAATTTATTTGAGGTTTGGCTCATAGTTTAGGACATTGTCTTAAATATAGTAGGTCCTCAGTTGATGGTTATTTGTGTGTTAGTTACTTTACAGCATGAACATTTCTATTTTATTGGGAGTAACAGAATGACAGCTGAATGCAACTGAAATGGTTGTGGTTGTCATTCTCAATTAGAAGGAGGGCCAAAAGTCTGGTCTATCTTGCCTTTTCTTCTTTTTCCAATTTACTTCAGTAGAAATGCTTTTCTAAAGGAGCAATATAGAGGACCTGGCACAAATACTGAGCTCTGTAGCCCTTCAGTGAGAAAATTGGAAACTGGCAGAACTATCGCAAGGAAGTGCTAACCACAAAACTTGAAAAGAAATATTCTCCTCTTGGTCCATGAACACAATGGAATAATTGATATATGGTGTTCACTGTGAGTTTCTTTTCTGGTAGTCCTAATCAACTTGAACTACGCTCCTCTTTGTCTTCCTCGAATTGCCAATGGCACTGATATGAGGTGATGGACTTGAAGCAGTCAAAGAAGATCTCATCAAACTCATCAAAAATGTCAAGGTCATAGAGCAGTTTTGCAGATGTTATATGAAGTATCTAGAAAGAACAACTTCTCAAAGAATTTCAGAGCCAGAGATTTTTCACATTCTGACATAATACATACAAACCAAATTCATAGACAGTGTTATAAATACTGGACATTTTAGATTATTGCTCCAAAACCATGCTATGAAAATACGTTCACAGTGAGACAGCTTTCCAAATTTTGGAAATCTCTCTAATAGAAGTAGTGCATTTCCCCCAACTCATTTTGTTTCCAGAAACCTCATTATAAGATCAATAAAATGATAGAGAAGCTGTGGGATACCATTTTTTCCCTTCACGCTTTAATAAGAAACATCTTTCTTTTTCTCCCTTTCCAGTGAGGTTGTCTATAATTCTCCAACTCTTTTAGCCCATCTGAAGCCCATCTTTCGGAGGGCTGGTCCCTTGCTCCATAACACGCAGGCTGAGCATTTCACTACGACACTTGAGCCCTGCAGAAAGAGTTCTCTACCAAGTGACTCCTGCCTGCTCATGAGGTCCATCCTGCAGAGACTTCTCCTTCCTCCTTCCCAGCTCCTCTAAGCACCGACTTACCCCATGCTTGTAATTTAAATGGTAATTTACAAAGGTTGTTACTCTAAGAGTATGGCGTATGTTTACCGAGTTTGCTCTAAGATGATCTATTTTTTAAAAATAATATTCACACTTAATGCATAAACATAGATTAATAAATTCTAGAGTTGCTTTAGGCAGTTTTTCATTGAGAAAAAAAGCATATTTAGAAAATAAAAAGTTTATTTTATTTTCTAATTATGACCAGACCAGTCCTTTTCTCACTCTGAGAAATAAAAAACTTGAATAATGCCATCTTTGATCTGTGGTCTGTGATAATAACAAATCCTTTAGGCACATTTATCTCTTCAATAAAGGACTTTTTTGGTTTTCAGAGCTCTGGCGGTCTATTTTGTAAAACGTTTCCACATTCATTTTTCTTTCTATGATATCCTTGGTATTCTTGTGATGTCTCTCTCTCTTCTCCACTGCTATTGGGAAAGGTCAGAGGGTGGAGACAGGGAAGATGGCTGTGGTTGCTGGGCTGGCAGGTATGGCACATCCCAGAGCCCGTTTATCCCACCATCTGGTGCTGGTGCTGGAGGAATCTGCCCGTCAGAAGTGATCTTTTCTACTGTCCCTATGCATAATAAGCAGAGTGTCATTTAGATCTGGGAGTACCATATTCTAGTTATAAGAAACCAGTGAGTCAAACTGTTTGTCGCAATCAGTTCCTGAAATGCTCTTTATCTGCTAATTCCTGGTTGTGCTGTGCTGTTCTTCTCCTAAAGCTGAGGAGAGAGAGAGAAACAGATCCCATTTGTTACAAGTGATTAGATCCAAAGACTGATTCTTCTCTCTACTTCTCTACCCGGAATTTCATCATCTCTAAAATGTTACAATAATACATACTTCACTGAATTGTAAATGTGAAAATGAAATAGTACTGCATGTGCAAAGCATTGAGTATAGTCACAAGCAGATAATAAGTCCTCAAACTGTAGCTATTATTATTATTAGGTCAGACCTAAAGACTAGATTATTATCATCTTTCTTAATAAAGATCATGAAATATAGCCAAATCCCTGAGCAAATCAGAGGTGACATTTGTTCTAGCCCTCAGTAGAGAGGAATTTTGTGTCCAAAAATGTAAAGAATTCTGTAGTCTAGAATCTCAATCTCAAAATTTACAGAGGTTTGTATACCCTTTCTTAGAATTCAGGAAGGAAAAGATATGTGGATATAAACAAACAAACAAAAACATAGAATGGGCATCATTTTAAAAACAGCCACTCACTTTATGACAACATTGCTGATTTTGACGTCTCCTGGGTTTGCACAAATTTCTTCTCATGAGAAGGCTCAACCATTTTATGTTTAAATGAAGAAATGAAAGAAACACTTTGAGTAGATATAAGAAAATGAAGAATTTACTGTATTCAGTTGAACAAAATGTTAAGTCCACAGTCAAGAAATATGATTAAGAGATATATTTTTTGTGGGAAAGACTCTTAGTTCAGTATACTCATTAGTAATACACACACACACATACACACACACACACACGTAAAATGAGCATATTCTATTTTGAGAAAAGAATAAAAATCACAGTTAAAAATGTATACCAAAGTATTTACGTCTTTATTTTAATCAAATGATTAGAAAATACATGAAAAAGGAATATATGGGGTAAAAAGTGTGGGGAAAAGAGAGTTGCTTTGGATTAAAGTTGAGAATTCTGGCCTCATTTTGAGTGAATTGGATAATCTTCCAAACTTATATGAGTGTTAGTGTTCCCATGTGTGTGAGGATTGCCGACCTGCAGGGATGGGGGACGTCGAGTGCCTGGCCGCATCAGCTGTGCTCCACTCTGTGAACATGCACTTTAAGGTCGCTCTTCACATGTGGTTTGTAGCGATATCTATTTAGGGTTTATTTTCAATTTGTTTTGATCCCCACTTCCAAAAATGAAGAAGGCCATTCCCAGGGCTTGCTAGGATAATAGACTTTTAATAACTCAATATTCTAGTTGGATAAATGTCAGCATTTGGAGAAAGGATGCTGGTGTCCAGTTGCTTTTTGCTAATCCACTCCATTACCTTTCCTCAAGGGAAAGATGGGGCTCTGTGGCACTCTCCAGCACCCCAAACCTATTCCACTGAAACCTCCTCTGAATTTTTTGACATTACTCACTTTAAAAAATAAGACGAACTCACATGTGCCAACACGGACCTATCTCAAAGAAGACAGAGAGATTTAGACTTTTTAGCTAGCAAAATGCTGGACCATTTCAATTAACATTGTTTCTTGTGCACCAGTATGTTGAGCTAACTCACTTCGCCAACACCCAGTTTGCTATTTATGGCCTTGGTTCCACCTATGAGAACTCATTATTATTCCTCTTTCCTAACCAACTGCAGTGTAGTCCCAGTGCCTCCTGGTGTTTACTCAGTTGCCTTGTACCACTCAAGATGGTGTTGCAAAAACATTCTTTCTGCTCTACCATCTGTCTTGTCTTTCTTTTCTTTTATAGACTCCCAAATCTGGCCCTCTTACCCTTCTCATAATCTTTAATTTTAGAATATTTTTAGATTTACAGAAAAGTGGGAGTGCTAGTACAGATAGTTTCCATATACCCCTTATACGGTCTCCCCCATTGTTAACATCTCACATTATTGGGATGTATTTGTTAAAACAAAGAAACTGAAACTGGAATACTACCATTAACTCAGCTCTAGACTTTATTTGGATCCAAAGTGTTTATGTTTTGTCCTCTTTCCGTTCCAGGGTCCCCTCCAACAGGCCACCAAATTGCACTGAGTTGCCACTTCTCCCGAGTTTCGTCTGGTCTGTGACAGTTTCTATCTCTCCTTGCTTTTCACGACCCTGGGGGTCCTGAGGAATACTAGCCCAGTATCCTGCAGAGCATCTCCCAATTAGGGTTTGTCTGATGTATCACTCATGATTAGACTGGGAATATGGAATTTTGGAAAGAATACCATAGTCACAAACCCCTTCTCATCACATCATATCAAGGGGTACCTGATATCCACGCAGCGTCACTGGGATGTTGGTCTCCATCATGTGGTTACGGTGTGTTCGCCACGTTTTTCCACTGTGAAGTGAAGTTCCTATTTTTCCTTTCTGCGTTCTAGTCTTTGGACTCAAGTCTCCAAGGTGTGCCCATCCTCACAGGGCTGCCTCCTTCTTTAGAAAACTACTAACAAAATGCACCAAGAGTATCAAAACAACATTTACAGGAATTTTAAAACGCATAAAAGAAATAAATGAAAAAAGTTCAGGCTGCCGTTCTTCTGTTTCCTCTTCCCATTTCCTGTTCAACTCTCATTCAGAGCGCACACGTTTTGACTGTTAGCAAAGTGTACATACATGTCGTTGATTCTTTTTCTGTATATTATGTCATAAGCATTTCCAATACTGATAGACTGATCTTTGCTTTTCATAGTTTGCTTCACCTTATTAAGTTTCTGGACATTTAGATTCCAATATTCACTATTTCAACTAATGCTTGGTAGTCGTCTTCACATATATAATGCTTTAAAAAACCATTGGTGCCTAGGATTAATTTCGGACATTTCCTCTGATGTATAAAGAACACAAATTAAATGCTGAATACATGTATTATTATCTCCTTTAACTCCCAAATTTCATTGCGAATCCAAAATAAATAACATGGACACTCTTGTTTCCCTCTTGCTGTTAGTTTTTTTCTGTCTCTTTTCTGGACTACTTGCTTTTCTGAATTGATCCGATGATTACAACTATCCCTGCTAATAGCTGTATTCACACTGGTTTTTAAATATTGTTATATTTTTCATTTTAACTTCATTATGGTTTGAACGAAATCATTTCAGCCTCAGTGGGGTGTGAGAAATACTGTTGATCTTTCTGTGGTTTGAAAAGCACCTGGAGCTCTTTGGAGAGAAGGTATTAAAACCATAAATTTGCAGTGCTGGCTGATGCTCAGGGGAGTGTGGCACCAGGAGGGAAAGCTCCTGTGTAGGTTTCCATTTGGCAAATGTGGGAATGGAGACCCAAACCCATGTAGAGCCTGGACTGGAGAATATTGCTCTGAGTTCCTGTTATCATTCACTAAATTTACAACACATTGTCTTTGGGATATTTTCTCGTCCATTTAGTCCCCCCAGAATTATTGGGCGACTTAATGTGCCTGGCATTTTGCTAAGATTAGACATACTGAAGGCACAATGTCTTTAAGGAGTGGATAGTCTCTTAGGGCAGGAAGAAATGACAACAAATTAAAAAAAACCACAATAGAACGTAGAGGTAAAACAGAGGAGGGAGTAGTTAGCCTGTTTTGAAATGAGTAAGAAAATATTTCCTTGAAGTAGGTGATGTCACAGAGTAAGTGATATCACAGGATAAGGTGGCATCACAGGATACATTTTGTAGGATAAATAGCAGTTGTCTTGGAATGAAGTGGAAGGATTACATGAAGGCGTTCCAGAAGAAGAGATAGCTGATGCAAGATCATAAAGGTGAATCATGTTCTTGGGGAAACTGGAGTATATGTCAGATTCTAGTAGGAGATGAGACTGGAGACGAAGGCGGGAATAAAATCATAAAGGATTTGGCTAAAGAACATGTGCTCTGTCCTGTAGTAGGAACAGGAAACATCTGAACGTTTTAAAGTACAGCCGTAGCCTGATAAGATTGATGTTAGTTATGTGGTCTTTGATGCAATATGGATTGGAGGGAAAAGGGGCTACAATTAATGTTCATTTTGACAACTATTTTAATAGTTCAGTTGAAAAAATGTAGGGAAGCCTCTAATAACCATATCTCAAATTTTCCTTCCATTTGGTTAAGAACCCTGTTCATCATCTTTCGGTTAATAGTCATTCTTGCTGTTGTGCAGATTTCTTTGAGATTGTGCTTAACTCCTACAGACGTAGTAAATGAATTCTCAAGTATTTATTAATCATCCAATATGTACAAGCTATTATGTAAGTTTTTTCCTGAGACTAGAAGGAGTACAATTCACCCTACAATTAATTACCTGGCAAGCTTATGAAACATGGTAGAGTAACAAGAAACAAACAAATATTTTAGAAATTATTTTTGCCTCCAAGGAGCTTGGCATAATTGAGAAAAGCAAGACATAGCCACAGAAATAGAAAACACGACAGTTTATGTTTTGCAAGTGCAGTACTTTGTTATATCCAATTATACAAAAGCGTGGAAAGAGAATGCCGTAGGATTCAGTGGCTGAGAGATTACTCTGGGTAAGTCCTGGGAGACAGATAGGTCAAGCTGGGACTTGAGAGACTGATAGAGCCAAACAGAGAGTCAAAGACAGAGTCGTTTTGGTTTTGCTATTAATTTTTAAATTGTAAATGGACAATTTATAATTCTACAAATGTATAGGGTACAAACTGAAGTTATAACTTATAAATATAATGTGTACTAATTAAATCAAGCTAGTTCATGTATCCATCCTCTAAAATACTTAACTTTTTTATGGTGAGAATATTTGAAATTCACTCTCCAGAAATTTTGAAATGGGCAATACTGTATTATTTATATTCATTAAGCTGTGTGACAGAGCTCAAAAAAAGGAAGAATCCTATATCTTCTGTCTGACTGAGGTTTTGTACCTTCTTAACCATTATCTACTCATTCCCCCAATCCCCAGCCATTGTAAGCACCATTCTGCCCTCTGCTTCTATGGGAGAGATTTTCATTGACTCAGGCTATATTATCAAGAAGACATTTGAGGGCCAGGCGCGGTGGCTCACACCTGTAATCCCAGCACTTTGGGAGGCCGAGGTGGGTGGATCAATCACCAGGTGTTTGAGACCAGCCTGGCCAACATGGCGAAACCCTATCTCTACTAAAAATACAAAAAACTTTAGCTGGGCATGGTGGTGTGTGCCTGTAATCCCAGCTACTCAGGAGGCTGAGGCAGGAGAATTGCTTGAAGCCAGGAAGTGCCGAGTCGAGATTCCACCACTGCACTCTAGCCTGGGCAACAGAAAAAAAAAAAAAAAAAAGACTTTTAGGAATCTGGCTCCAGGCACACTGATGGAAATTTAGATTCTAGGCTCCAAGTGTGATTTGGTAAAGTTCTACAGTTGTGCCTACCTTAGATTACTTTCACCAGAAGCAGTCCCTGAGAAGAGGATAAATGTGGAAAGGACCCATTAGGAAGTATTCCCAGGGAAACCCGTCAGGGAATCTGGATTGGAAAGGGAAGGAGAGATCCAGCAAGGGCACAGGATCCAGTGAAGTCTAGGGAAGCTGCCTGGTCGGGAAAAGCAGATTCTACCAGAATCAGTCACTGGATCGGCTTCCTTTGATCAGTGCATGCATTCTCAGGCAAGGCAGGCTCCAGCTGCCCTGGGCAGTGCTCCAACCTAGAGGGGCAGGTGCTGGCTGTTAGGAGAGAAGAGAGCACAGAAGCTGGGGTGCTTCAAGAAGGCAAAAAGGTCCCGGGGGATGTCTGTGGAGCTTGAGAGGATCTGCTGACTGTCCAAGTCAAGCCCGGCCCCTGCTCCACTTTTATGGAGTTCCCTGCATTGCAGGGTGTTTGGAACTTACTGCTTAGAGAAACCCAAGCAAGGATCTCGTCTTCCCATCCGTCATTTGCCATTTTCTCTTACAACAAGCATGAATACTGTCTGAAACTTGAAGTCCTCCAAGAAATCCTCACGTTTCTTGAGTGCGGCCAGTTATAGCATGAAATATTTTGCTAGGCAAAATAGGGCTCATATTCAAACCATCAGGAGAGAGCTGTAAGGGTGAATTTTTAGCTTGTTTTTCGTTAAGTCCTGTTGCTATTCCTGACTGGAGATTTTTGCAGTGCTGAGCAAGACCAGAGGACCTTGTGTTCCCCTTTCCCTACAGGAAATGTCTTCTGTTTCACAGGTCATGTCTTATGTCTGCAGATATTTGCCGAAATTATCTTCCAATTTTCAGAGCAATTTTAATTGGATAGGAATCACACTGTTCACAATGGTGAATCTCTGATTTTCTGAGCAGTGTGTTTTAAAACTTAGTTTTGTCATTAACTTAATTTTATTACATTTTTTTTTAGTGGAAGTCAAAATGTGTAAGTTCACATGTAGGTGTATGTAGTATGTGTAGAGTACATTGTGAGGGTGTGCATGTACTGTTTCCTGGTTTCCCATTTCTAACATTATATCAATGGTTTCTTAGTCATTTTTCATATGTCATGCATCACAAATGCTACTTATTTGTTCTCCACAAAGCCATCTGGAAATACCAAAGAAACGTAATGAAGTAGATACTCAAATAAATAGTGACGTGGTCAGAAAATGTGAGAAGAGGAAGGAAATTGAGCCTGGAGTAGATGCTCTAAAGGCATCAAGCTTATGCCGTTGAACCGCTTAAGTCTGGAGTCCTAAATAGATTTTCTTCTGGCAAATACCCTTGTGTTTGGGAGAGAATCTTTGACAGACCTTGTGAGCACCGTCGGGCAATAGTTGCTTCTGAAACTCACAGCTCCATCTCTTTCGGTCTCTGCAGATGCCATCAGGGCCTCAATGGGGAATTTCTAAAGGCTCTGTTTGTGTTTTCATCACTTCGTTCTTTGGAGGACTCGTCGTCTTTTCATGGCAATTACCTGCTTGTGTGTCTCCCCCCTAACCCAGTCTGTGTTTTATTTATACCCAGTAATCCTTGTGGATGAAGAAATAAATGTCGAAGGAATAAAGGAAGGAAAAATAAATGAGGCAAAATTTCACTGCCTCTGGTTTGCGGTCCATCTTGCTGCATGAGTCTTCCACCAACCCGGCACTTCCACTCACTCTCCTTGTCTGCCCTCTGCCCCGCGGTGCACTCACCTTGGCAGGGACAAGGCTAGTTCTGAGCCTTCCTCTCCTTTCCCACAGCAGGTCTGCTGCTGGCCACTCTCCTGTGGGAAACATCTTCGTTGCTTTCTACTTGGAAAACAATCTAATGGACAATTTCACACTAATGTGCTGGTGCCTGCCAGGAATTGAAAACGTTATATGCATTTTAACAAGGACAAGTACAGAAATTGATTTCTAATTATAAGAGTTAAGGCATCCGAAAACAAGCTGTCTAGGAGCAGAGGCATCCTGGGAGCTGATTGTGTCTCTGAGATCCTGCCCCATTGCAGGGTGGAAAAGAAAACTCTGACTGTCACTGGAGTCCCTTCTCAGGGCGGGTTTGACAGTAGCTCCCTAGACCCCCTGCCTGGGCGAGTGTCCTGCCATTCGCAGCTGGGTGACTTACCTGTGGGGACTAAATGCGCTAGTTTATGTAATGCATTTAATGCTGGCACCTAGTAAGGACTCATTCAAGGCTTATTATTTTACTTTTAAAATATACTGAAAATATTTTTAACTATATGGGACAAAATGCTTAATGTAGTGTCTAGGGACCATCACTAACAATCCATTCTCTAGTAGAGAATCATTAGAGATAGTGTTCATCTCTTGATATCTTTTTCTGTTAAAACCCTGCCATGCAGAAGGTCTACATTAAATTGTCTAACCTGGGGGGCCAATGCTCTTGGGCTGTATTATCAATATTTTGTTGTTGTTGTTTATATCCCATTAGTCAGTAATTTTTCTGGTTGAGAGAAACTACAGAATGGCTCAGAAGTTTGACTTCCCGACGTGCTTCAGCAAACTTTATGATACTGACTATAATAAAAAGCATCGTTCTCATTGTACCATGGTGGAGAGATTGAAAGTTATTTTTTAACAATTAGAACCTGAACAAACATTACACCATGGTTACCTTTCAGGTAGCCAATCTCAAGTTTCTGGAGCTCCTTGAAGCTGCCCCTGGAGGCAGCCTGGACTCTGAAGCTGGGGAGGCTGGTGGCCTCACCAGCTGCTTTGATTCCTGGGTAATTTGAATCACAAACCTGCCGGGGCCTGCATTGCAAGTCCTTTGCTGCTCAGTGCTGAGACAGGGGAATCGCTGTTTGGACATATTGCAAATCTTCTCTTAATATGGATTTTCTGGACTGAATCCTGATTTGCCATGCAGGACATGCAGCCTGAATCTAGTCCCTTTATTTTTTTTATTTCAACAAATGGCCTTGCCTGGCTTTCCTTCATGATGGCTTTGTTGCGTTGAGTTTTTATCTCTTTATTGTAACTTGTTCTTCCCACTTTATCTGTGCGTTTCAGTTAAGCAATCTTTTAGCTTATTTTTTATCTTGTTTGGTCCTTTACCTTTTATCTACACTTTAGTTGAAAGACAGAAAATGGCAATGCATGGGAAGTGGTGTTGTGAAGATGGCAGATTTCCCAGACTTGCTGCTTCTGATGGGCACTGGTGAGGCCCAGACTGTACCCAAGATGTCGTCCTGATGGTCCTTACTCTGCATTAGTGTCCTAGAGCTGCTGGCACGCGATACCAAAAGCTGGGTGACTTACCAGAAATGTGTTGTCTTGCAGTTTGAAGTCCGAAGTGAAGGTGTCAGCAGGGTTGGTTCCCTCTGGGGGTTGCAAGGAGCGGTCTCGCCTAACTTCTGGCAGTTTCTGGCAATCTTTGGCCTTCTTTGGCCCGTGGAAGCATCAACTCAGTCTGTGCCTTCATCTTCACATGGCGTTCTGCTTGTATTCATCCCTGTGTCAGAATTTCCCCTTTTTATAAAGACACGGTTATACTGGATTAGAGGCCACCCTATTCCGGGACAACTTCACGTCGACTAATTGCATCTGCAATAGCCCTATTTCAGATCAGGTTGTGACCTCTCAGATCAGGTTGTAAGGTACCGGAGGTTAGGACTTCACCATAGGAATTCTGGGGACACAATTCCACCCGTAACATCCCCAAACTTGGCCATCTGGGAACATTGCAGCTTTTTAGAGAAATGCCATCCAATACTGTCATTGCTGTCTATGTTTGAAATGAATGCACACAGGGAGGCTACCCTGTAGGCAGGAGCGTGCATGGTGCCTCTTTCTGAGAATGCTGATGCGTTCTAGGTAAGTGGCTTCTGTTTCTATTCTGCTTGAAGCTGCCTAACAGCTCAGTTCAGTGTCCACCGCCACTGTCTTTTTCATGTTTTAGCTGTCACAGCCAGAACTATGAGGGAAGCAAAGGCATCCTTGGGAAATTCTGCCTTTTGTGTCTGTGTTTCTCCTTCTGTCTTCAGTACGTCGTCCCACACCGCATGCCCTGTGAGCTTCAAAAGTGCCATTTTTCCACTTTCTGGACTTTGTTGCTTGCTTGTAACTGGGAATTTGTGTTTCTATTTCTTTTGCTTGCTTGTTTTTGAGAGCTTTATCTCAGGCACGTTGGGAGACCTCCGTAGTCATCATGCAGTCAACATTTCATTTTGCATTTATTTGGGTGACTATTAAGAGTTTGTAGAAAAGTTCTTAATTGAGCATATTCATAGTCTAGGCACAGTTGGGAATACGTGAAGCTACTGGAGCTACTACTATCATCATTTCTAATTAGCTAGTGTAATAATAGTGCTCCTGCAGATGGCTTAGGGCGATGCCGGGTTGTTTAATTTTTAGTCTATTTGAAGCATCGTAAGAACAAGTTATTGTCTCGTGCTTTAGAAACCCTGGGGAGAGGTCTGACTGAGCAGTCGCTATTGACTTGCACTTGATCTGAACCTAAGAGATTGTTGAACAAGTAGACCAGATAGGCTCACTCAGCGATGGGGAGTAGACAGGGAAGGGTAGTGGACTCCTGGGGGCACAACGCACATTTTTTTTTAAGGACAAGCAGAAGAAGAGAAAGCATGAAGGAGATAGTGGAGGGAGATCAGAAAGGAGAGAGGAGAAGCAGGCAAGTGCAATGTCACAGAAGTCAAGGAGTACAGTATTTCCAGGAGGGCTGGACATCCAGCATTCAGGTCAAGAACACTGATGACATTTGCAGTCTTGGTAGAAGAGTGGAAATGGATGTTTGGTTGTGTCGAAGCACACATCGGAAAGGAGGAGGCTGAGCAGGATGGGAACCCACTCCTGGAATTTTGAATGAATAGGGAACAAGAAACAAGGACTGGATGGCACCAAAAGGTCCAAAGTTGATTTTCTGGAGTGGGAGAAAGATCCTGTTTAGAGGTGTGAGAGAGAGGAGAGGAGTCCATTTAGAATTAGAGGTTAAAGACACAGGAGAGAGTTTAGAGTTTGTGGTGTTCTGGCATGAAAAATGTATGAGCTTTAAAATCAAATTAGTTTGTTGCATTTCTGATTCTCTTTGCCAGCTCAGCTCTTTGGGAAAGCTGCTTCAATATATATATTTTTTTCAACTGTGAAACAGGTACATTAATACTGATTGGATATTATTGTTAGGATTAGCGATTTGGTGTGTGAAGTACATTTCACAAGTAGGGACTTCAGTTTAGGTTCGTTCTCTTGCTTCTCAAATCTTGTACAAACAAATACTTTTAAAGCTTTTTTAATGGAAGTTTCAAACATATACAAAAATAGAAAGAATGGTATAATCAGTTCCCATGTGACCACTATACAGCTTCACCAACTATCAAGTTTGGGTCAGTGTTATTGTTCTCTATTTCTCACACTCTCTCTTTCCCTTGATTAATTTGAAGCAAATTCCAGCTCTTAAGTCATCTCATGTATAAATACTTTAGCCTAAATCTCAAAAGATGAGTCTTCTTTTTAACACAAACATGATACCATCATTACCTTCACACCTCACAAAACAGCAATAATTTCTTAAAATTATTGAATGTTTACTTTGGATGTCTCCAGTTCTATGAATTTTTCCTTTTCAAGTTCCATACGTTGTTACTGTGTAATATGTCTGTTACCTCCCTTTTAACCTGTAGGTTTCTTCCTCTCCACCCTTCATTTTTTTGTTGTTGTCACCTTGAGTTTTTCATATTCCCATGGGCTGCTTTCCCATGGTGGCATTTAACACATTTCTCTGTTCTTTGTAGTTCTGTAAGTTGGTGGATAGATTTGGAGGCTTGACTAGCATCAGGTTTGATTATTTTGACAAGGCTATGACTTCCAAGGTGGTATTGTGGAAACGTGAATGGCATTTGTGAATTTGCAGACACTGAGGATTGTTGCCTACACCTATCAATTCGTTTAGGCATAATTAACACTATTTTAAATATGTGTCTTAATATTAGGGTTATTATAGACATAAATCTCCCCCAAAATCAATAAAAATACATTGCACATTGAGTGCAAAGTGAATTGCAAAGTAGTTTTTTCAAGTATTTAAAGTCAAAAATACAGTTTTTTTTTTTTTTATTTTACTTAAAAACATTTTTAAAACTTTTATTTTAGATTTGTGGGTACATGTGAAGGTTTGTTGCATGGGTAAATACGTGTCACAGGGGTTCATTGTACACATTATTTCATCACCCAGGTATTAAGCTTAGTACCCAATAGTTACCTTTTCTGCTTCTCTCCCTCCTACCACCCTTCACTCCCAAGTAGATCCCAGTGTCTGTTGTTTCCTTCTTTATGTTCAAGTTCTTAGCATTTAGCTCCCATTTAAAAGTGAGAACATGTGGTATTTGATTTTCAATTCCTGCATTAGTTTGCTGAGGATAACAGCCTCCAGCTGCATCCATGTTCCCACAAAAGATAAGATCTCATTCTTTTATATGGCTCCATAGTATTCCATGATGAATATGTAACACATTTTCTTTATCCCATCTGTCATTAATGGACATTTAGGCCGATTCCATGTCTTTGCTATTGTGATTAGTGCTGCAGTGAACATTCATATACATATGTGTCTTTATAGTGGGATGATTTATATTCCTCTGAGTATATGCCCAGGAATGGGATTGCTGGGTCAAATGGTAGTTCTGCTTTTACCTCTTTGAGGAATTGCCATACTGCTTTCCACAATGGTTGAACTAATTTACACTCCCACCAACAGGGTGTAAGTGTTCCCTTTTCTCTGCAACCTCACCGGCATCTGTAATTTTTTGCCTTTTTAGTAATAGCCATTCTGACTGATATGAGATGGTGTCTCATTGTGGTTTTGGTTTGCCTTTCTCTAATGATGAGTGATACGGAGCTTTTTGTCATATGCTTGTTGGCCATATATATGTCTTCTTTTGAGAAGTGTCTGTTCATGTCCTTTACCCACTTTTTAATGGGGTTGTTTTCCTCTTGTAAATTTATTTAATTTCCTTATAGATGCTGGATATTAGACCTTTGTCAGATGCATAGTTTGCAAATATTTCCTCCCATTCTTTAGGTTGGCAAATTTTTTATCCAAAAAGTATTGATTGACTTCTCTACTTTATGCCAAGCATGGTCTAGGTGCTAAGTACAGAGTAGTGTAAAAAGGTCTAGCTTTACAAAGGCTTGGGTTTATGAAGTTGATGGTAAAAGACCCAGGGTTTTGTGAAGTTGGTGAGGGATTTTTGCAGAGCTGCTCAAACTGCACGCAGAGCTGTTGACCAGTGAGGATGGTGAGGAGAACAGGTCAGTAGCCAGGGAGGTGCTGGTGGGCAGGGGCAGTGGCATGATGTGAAGATGTACCCAGCAATGTTTGGGGTACCCAGGGCATGAGTGGTGGTTGGAAAAGTGATGAAGCACTGAAATAATTTCCAAGGATGATTTGTGGTCAAGCCAGAGAAGCCACATAGTACATAGAGAATATTTTTTCATCATGATATCCTGCAACAAAAATCGTGGAAAAACAGCACAGTCTATTCAATGTTTATTCTAAATATGAATACATAGCTACATATAAGTATAAACTGGTTTTCATTTTTTTTTTATTGAAATCAAACTTTTTTCTTCCCAATTAACTATGACATCTTGGTCTCTGTTTTACGTGAATCCACTTTCCAATTCCAAGTGTGTCAGGATCCCAGGGTTCTCTTGTTTGTGTGGGCTCTTCCTGGTAGTTCTTTTCAAGGTCAGTTTGAGCTGCCTTCCACTGAGCTGTGTAGGAGCAGCCTGTGGTCTGAGAAGCCACAAGCAAAATCTGAGGCAAGGCAGGTTCGGCCGACCTCGTATAGGTCTTGATTTTCATCTAACACCAACCGATTACTCTGTTTGTCAGGAAAGGTTAATCAGGGGCTACTCTGAGCTTCTGAACCACCTGGCTGTAGGGTTGGGAACCGCTTCTTTCAGCTCTAGGCTGAGTCTATTGAGAGGCAGGTCTGGGTCCTCACGTGGAGCCTCTGCTGTTACCTCCTTGCATTTTGCTCCCCAAAGACAGCTGCATCCCTTCTAGAATTCTCCCCATTGCTTCCTGCATTGTCCTTTGTGAAAATGCAGATTCAGCTATGAGAAGACCCCTGTTTCTACCCAAGTCAGCAGGCTCACAGGGGCCTGAGAGCATGGTTGTGGTTAGATAGGCAGACAAAGGAAGCCCCTGAGATTGGGTGGGGCAGCATCCAGAGAGGAGAAGAAGAAGAAAAACACAAAACAGTGTGCGTGTGAGCACTGAGGACACGCATCCACACTGCCTTTTACTTCCCAGGGGCCAGAAGGGCTCACGTGAAAGTGGATTTCTCCTCCTTTTTTTCATTTCTTTTATGTGCCTTCATTTCTCCATATAGCGTGCTAGCGTCTGATTTTATATTGTCACTCATTTCTTTCTTTTCTCACATCTTCCTTTCCCCAGTTTAATTTTAAATTTTCCTTTTATTTCTTTTAAGCTTTTATTTCCTTTTTTTCCTTTTCTTAATGAATTTTCTTCCTTTCCTTCTCTTTCTTCCGCTTTTCTTATGTTGCTTTATTGCTTAGAGATGAAATGTTTTCCGGGTGCATATTATGTGGGTAAAGTGCTACCTTTGGTAAATGGTTGTACAGTGGAGAAAACTGGAGCGCTGTGGTTTTCTCTTTACAACATTTTGACACATGGAACCGCATGCTGAAGATGAGAAGCTACTTTTTGGTGCAGCTGAACTATCGTAGATGAACATGATATTCTAGTTCAATAGACAGCAAATCTGACTGCGCTTTAGACTTGCTTTCATTCTCTCTTTTGAAATGTGACAGCTCTTTTTTGATTTTCTGTCTCCTTTCCTTCTTTTCTTTTTTCTTCCTCCCTCCTTTTTTCTTTTTCTCTCCTCTCTCCTTTTCTCCTTCCCTCATGCCTTTCTCTCTTTCTCTATTTCTTTATTCTTTTGTTTGTATGGCAAGACAATGGCTCCTGGGCCAGCCCTGAGTGAAACTGTCACATTGTGGAAGTGACAGATGACTTTCCACTTTTTGCATTTCTCCCTTAGTGCCAAAGAGCGCTGTGACATCATTACTGCCCAGGCCTCCCTCTGTACTGAAACAGCAGGTCAGAATTTGCTGGCATTAGTGATGCTATCAGATGAAAGAAGGTGTTCATCACTAATAAATAGATCCGCTTGTTACCTTGCTGGGTGGTCTTAAGTTTTGAGAAATAATTACCGCAGTTTATTCTTTAGATCACGTTCCCAAACTTTTTGGTCTCAAGACCCCTTTATGCTCTTTTAAAAATTATTGAGCCTTTCTGCCCGTGGACGCCGCCGAAGAAGCATCGTTAAAGTCTCTCTTCTCCCTGCCGTCATGTCTAAGTCAGAGTCTCCTAAAGAGCCCGAACAGCTGAGGAAGCTCTTCATTGGAGGGTTGAGCTTTGAAACAACCGATGAGAGCCTGAGGAGCCATTTTGAGCAATGGGGAACGCTCACGGACTGTGTGGTAATGAGAGATCCAAACACCAAGCGTTCCAGGGGCTTTGGGTTTGTCACATATGCCACTGTGGAGGAGGTGGATGCAGCTATGAATGCAAGGCCACACAAGGTGGACGGAAGAGTTGTGGAACCAAAGACAGCTGTCTCAAGAGAAGATTCTCAAAGACCAGGTGCCCACTTAACTGTGAAAAAGATATTTGTTGGTGGCATTAAAGAAGACACTGAAGAACATCACCTAAGAGATTATTTTGAACAGTATGGGAAAATTGAAGTGATTGAAATCATGACTGACCGAGGCAGTGGCAAGAAAAGGGGCTTTGCCTTTGTAACCTTGGATGACCATGACTCCGTGGATAAGATTGTCATTCAGAAATACCATACTGTGAATGGCCACAACTGTGAAGTTAGGAAAGCCCTGTCAAAGCAAGAGATGGCTAGTGCTTCATCCAGCCAAAGAGGTCGAAGTGGTTCTGGAAACTTTGGTGGTGGTCGTGGAGGTGGTTTCGGTGGGAATGACAACTTCGGTCGTGGAGGAAACTTCAGTGGTCGTGGTGGCTTTGGTGGCAGCCGTGGTGGTGGTGGATATGGTGGCAGTGGGGATGGCTATAATGGATTTGGTAATGATGGAAGCAATTTTGGAGGTGGTGGAAGCTACAATGATTTTGGCAATTACAACAATCAGTCTTCAAATTTTGGACCCATGAAGGGAGGAAATTTTGGAGGCAGAAGCTCTGGCCCCTATGGCGGTGGAGGCCAATACTTTGCAAAACCACGAAACCAAGGTGGCTATGGCGGTTCCAGCAGCAGCAGTAGCTATGGCAGTGGCAGAAGATTTTAATTAGGAAACAAAGCTTAGCAGGAGAGGAGAGCCAGAGAAGCGACAGGGAAGCTACAGGTTACAACAGATTTGTGAACTCAGCCAAGCACAGTGGTGGCAGGGCCTAGCTGCTACAAAGAAGACATGTTTTAGACAAATACTCATGTGTATGGGCAAAAAACTCGAGGACTGTATTTGTGACTAATTGTATAACAGGTTATTTTAGTTTCTGTTCTGTGGAAAGTGTAAAGCATTCCAACAAAGGGTTTTAATGTAGATTTTTTTTTTTTTTGCACCCATGCTGTTGATTGCTAAATGTAATAGTCTGATCGTGACGCTGAATAAATGTCTTTAAAAAAAAAAAATTATTGAAGGCCCTCAGGGAGTGTTTGTTTATGTAGGTCATATCTGTCACATTTACTGTATTAGAAATTAATATTGAACAAAATTTAAAACATTTCAAGCACACATACCACTAGCTGGCAGAGCTTCTGGAAATATCTGCTGTATACCTGTGAGAGAACTGGAGTGAAGAGGGGGAATTTCATCTTAGATATCACTAGGAAAATAGATTAGACCTTGCATATCCCCTAAAGGGCCACAGAAATGCCCAGGGCCCCCAAACACCCTCTCAGGACAACTGACTTAGATATTTAGTGACAATTACTGAGTACTCTGTGCTAGGAGTTCCAGAAATGGTGTCAGGAAGGTGGGAGAATACTGAGGGACTTTCATGGTATCAAGAATTGATACCACATGGGGGGCCCTACTCTACCCACGTGTAAGACAAACTTGTATATCTGAAGAGTGAGATCATGTGTGTATTCAGTGAGAATGATTGGGTATCTTTTCCATGACTGTCAAAATCTTAGCCAGAATGATTATAACCTGAACATTTGATACTCTAGGTCAATGTCAGAGGTGCCAGCCCAGCATTATTGCATAACAGTGTCTTTGTCAAATTCAGCCTCTTGATATGATCACTACCAAGAAAAGCACCAGGGGTTTTGGCTATGTTTCTCACTACATGGGTAACTGAGTAACACTTACAGAGCTATGTGTGAACAGTCATATCCTCTTTTCTATTTATCTCCCGGACTTAAAAAAAAATGCTTTCTCTTATAAAAATGTGGTATAAATAGGTCATTCACAATGGAAGAAACTGTGTTAGGTAACGTCACCAATCATTTTCATGATTAGGTTTGGGTGTCCCAAAATTTGACAACCTGGATCTAATCATTTACTTCTTCTTTTCAGACGGTTTTGAGGCAGCCGTGCCACCAAATAGCCACATTGTCTCGGAACCTGGAAAGAATATCACACTCACCTGTCAGCCTCAGATGACGTGGCCTGTGCAGGAAGTGAGGTGGGAAAAGATCCAGCCCCGTCAGATCGACCTCTTAACTTACTGCGACTTGGTCCACGGCAGAAATTTCACCTCCAAGTTCCCACGACAAATAGTGAGCAACTGCAGCCACGGAAGGTGGAGCTTCATCGTCATCCCCGACGTCACGGCCTCAGACTCGGGGCTTTACCGCTGCTACTTGCAGGCCAGTGCAGGAGAAAACGAAACCTTCGTGATGAGATTGACCGTAGCCGAGGGTGAGTAAGCACCAGACATCTTCCAGTGTCAAACATGGAAAAAGCCAACCCTGTGGGCTGGTCTCTGTTTTTATTTATGGTAAACATGTTCATTTAATGTGCATATTCAACATTTTTTTAAATGGCTGAATTGAGGTGAACTGGCCATTATTCTAGTATTTAGTATTTATTTATCCTGTGAATCCATCAATCTCAGATCCAGCATTAAAATCTTTCCAATTTTCTTATCTGTCACCATCCTGAAACTTAAAAAGAAGTAGGCAAAGGGCTGAAAAACATATGGTATTGCCAGCCTTCATGTTTCAGCTGTAGAACTCCTATCTTCCCAATTACGTGAACATTTTTGATCGTGGTGATAAGGTACTAGAATCCCCATGTACCCCAGCAATAACAAGACAGTGCTGGGTTGATGTGGCTGAATTAGGGCTGCGTTGAGTGCAATTCAACAGGCGTTTGAGAATGCGGTTGCCAGTTTGCCAGACTGGGGCCTTTTTTTTCTCTCAGTCTTTTTCAGATGTGGATGCAGAAACAGACTGATGTTGCATCTTAATATTACTAGGAAAATAGGTTTGACCTTGCAGATCCCTGAAAAGGACACGGGGATCCTCAGGGACCCCGAGACACACTCTAAGAACCACTGACTTCGATATTTGGCGACCATTACTGAGTATAATCTTTGTGCTGGTGAAATTGGCCTTTGGGACTTCCGCCTGAGGAGGCCTCCTCCAAGGCACCCCACTATTTGTATATTGGGCATTTGTCTTTTTTGTCACAATGAAGCCCTGCATTGTGTTTCAGGACCTGCAAAACCTAGATCCACTTTGCATGAATATGAGAAAAAGTAATTTCTTTCACTTACAGAAGTGCTTCTATAGAGAGGCCCATATAGAGGCCTGTGTAGAGGCCTGTGTTACAGTTGAGAGGGAGGAAGGCCATCCCAGGCTCTCCCAGCTCTTCCCTGGGCCAGCTTCCTCACTGTCGGGACAAGGAAGAGAAAATAGTTTATTTTTACCTTTTACTTTGTTCTCCCTTCTTCGTTTCCTTCCTCCCTCCCCTCCCTTCCTCTCTTCCCTTCCCCTCCCCTCCCCTCCCCTCCCCTCCCTCCTCTCCCCCTCCCTTCCTCCCTCCCCCCCTCCCACCGACCCACCTGAGCAGGCCCCTTTCCAAGGCACTGTGCTATTTGTATATTAGGCGTTTGTCTCTTTTGTCACAATGAAGCCCTACATTGTGTAAGATTCCGGCCCCCACAACACCTAGAACCACTTTGTATCATTGTGAGAAACAGTGATTTTTGTTTTTTCATTTACAGAAATACAAATACAGAGGTCCATGCAGAGTTCTGTGTAGAGGCCTGTATTACAGTGTCCTCCCTTTCTCCCTCTCTCTCTTCCATCTTTCCTGCCCTTCCTTCCTTCTTTCACTCGCTCCCCTGCCCTTGTCTTTTCTCCCCTCCCTCCTCCCTTCCACGTGCTTTCAGCCGGTTCATTCACCTTTGACTTATGTTAGACTTGTAGAGCCAACGCTTGCCAGGCTTTGGCTGCCCGTTTATAGACTCTGCTCATACTGTAAACTGATACTTCTTCCTGTGTTGAAAATGAAGAAGAAAAGGTTTTGTATAAACAAAAGCCTCCACTATAGCTCTGTGTATAATAAAGAGAGCATTTTCAGGGGATAGCATCTTTTCATACAGGAACAAATCATCAAACCTCCCTTGTTCCTCTTAAAGGGGTAGGAACTGTGGTGAGACATACATTGAACTTAGAATTTAATGAAAATGATGAGTGGTTGGTGAAATATTTGGGGGAGGAAAAATTAGCAGAGACTCCTGAATTTAAATGTTGACTCTGTTCCTTCAGACACAGACAGAAAATATTTCTTACCTAAAAAACCCTTGCATTACGGAAGTATTTTTTGAAACTCTCAGGAAAGGAAACAGTGAAAACAGAGACTGACCTTTTTTTTTTTTTTTTTTAGAGACCAAGGCAAGAAAATGTTTTATTCAGAAAAATGTCATAAAGAATCATTTTCAAACACATATAAGATCTTGTCCATTATTATACTGAAATAGTAATTGTGAACATCTTAAATTATAAAGAAAATGAGGGTAACAGATTTTTAGGAGATATGGTTATTTAACTCTTACTAATTAGTAAAAAATGTCATTCATCTGTCCAAAGATGACTAAGTTTCTTGCACAAAACTATTTCTTTGTATGTAAATTATAAACAGTGTCAAAATCTGCCAATGAAATGCAGATGACTAAATGTAATGGCCAGTATTGTTAATGTCCATGCGTTTTGAACAGTTGCAAATGGCTTTTTGACATTCAGTTGACAGATTGAAAGAATGTCAACTGGACCTTGTATCCATTAGTCAAAAGTTATCATTGACAGAAGATGACAGCCATTGACTGTATGTTTCTGTTTAATTCCTTTCTTCAATTTTTATAAGTGAAAGATTGAATATAAAAACTTAGATGCAAAGCAAAACAGTTCATTTGTGTTTTCTCTGGTGCGATTTGATTCTTTCAAGTCTTGAGGCTCTTTGGTCAAAAACCAATGTGGAGATTAAAGCAGAGAGACAGATATAAGATGTGGAACAGATTTAATTTATTTCAACTGCCAAGGGAAAGGTGATTGTCGCAGATTTTATAAATTGCTGTACATACTTTTGTTAGTTCTCAACAACTTCTTTTATAGCCCATAGCATTGGATCTAAAAGAGAGATTTTTAGGACTCTTATATTCATACACACGCACACACACACACACACACACAGACACACAGACACTCACGGACACAACACACAGAGAGGGGCTCTTCCCCTGACTCCTACCTGCCTACATTCATCTTCAGACAAGTACCAGCTCACTCAACAGAGGACCTCTGCCAACCAGCAGGTCAGGTGTCCAGGCCTTGATTGGTTTTGAACAGAGGAGAAAATAGCAGAAGCAAGAACTGAACTCAAATTTACCATCGACTTTCTTTGCTGAATGAAAAGAAATAGGTTTCTCTTGTCCTTTGCACTTATGACCTGAAATGTAGAATGAAATAGTTCCAGACTGACTTTTCTGAATTTGAAACTTGCAGGGACCGAAGGGCAAGGAAAGTGGGGCAGGGAGAGCGCAGGGGAATGTGTGTTTATTGACAGTGACTACAGTTATTTTTGTCCCTTAATATCCTCCGGATTTTCATCTGTCATAAGAGAAGTATTTTAGGTGCCACTAAAATAATTTGTCAAATCTTTTAATATTAGCTAAATGATGTGTAGACTACTATTGTTTAAACTGACCTTACTGATTATGAAAAGAATGAAGACAAAAGAAATAAAATCAGCTCTTGCAGAAAGTTTCTGGAGGAGGCTAATATTGAACAAACTTCTGTTTGCCGTTGATAAGTATAATTATTCATGTCCTTGTACAGTCATCTTCCACCAATGAGACCACTCAGGCGGGACCATCAAGGTTCAAATGAGGCATTGATGATTAGAGCTGAAGAATGAGGTGAAACAGGTTATGAAGAGTAACCCCAAATATGCAGGAGGAATGGGGAGATGGTGCATGGGAGACTGTAGTCAAATGACTAGTTTGGTACGGAGAGTCTAAATTATATATTAATATAGAACTAGGTAGGCTAAATTAAGTGATGACAGTGAAAACCTTCATCTCATATAATTGTCTAGCAAAGCCACCATTAGTTCTTGAGCAAAGATGGCAAAACAATAATCAAGAAAGAATAAGTTGCTTTATAATTTTCAGTGTGCAAGTCTTTAACATTTTTGGTTAAGTTTATTGCTTTTTTTTTTTTTTTTTTGAGACGGAGTCTCGCCCTGTCGCCCAGGCCGGAGTGCAGTGGCCGGATCTCAGCTCACTGCAAGCTCAGCCTCCCGGGTTCCCGCCATTCTCCTGCCTCAGCCTCCTGAGTAGCTGGGACTACAGGCGCCGCCACCACTCCCGGCTAATTTTTTGTATTTTTAGTAGAGACGGGGTTTCACTGTGTTAGCCAGGATGGTCTCGATCCCCTGACCTCATGATCCACCCGCCTCGGCCTCCCAAAGTGCTAAGATTACAGGCATGAGCCACCGCGCCCGGCCCTGATTTTTACATGTTGAGTTTGTGTCCTGCCTCTTAATTCATTTATTAGTTTTTTTGTGCCATTTTTAGGGTTTTATGCATATATGATTATGTCATCTGCAAACAGAGATAATATTACTTCTTCCTTTCTGATTTGAATGCCTTTTGTTTTCTTTTTCTTGTTTAATGGCTCTGATTAAGACTTCTTGTATTATGTTGAGCGGAGGTGTTGAAAGTGGCCACCTTGCTCTTGTTCCTGATCTTAGAGCAAAAGTTCTCAGTTTTACATGACTCAGTATGATGTTAGCTGTGGGCTTTTCATAGATGGCTTTATTGTGTTGGGGTAAATTCCTTCTGTACCTAATTTGTTGAGAGTTTTTATCACACAAAGGTGTTGAATTTGTCAAATGCTTTCTATGCTCTATTGTAATGATCACGTGACCTTTTTATATCATTTTGTTAATGCGGTGTATTACATTGATTGATTTACATATGTTGAACCATCTTGGCATCCCAGGGATAAATCAGACTTGATTAGAATATACAATCCATTTAATGTGATAGTGAATTGAGTTTGCTAGTATTTTGTTGAGGATTTTTTCATCTGTGTTCATTAGGGATGCCAGGTCAGCCTGTAGGTGTTTTTTATTTTTTTTTTATTATTTTTTTTTTTGTGGTGTCTTTATCTGGTTTTAGTATTAGGGTGATGCTGGTCTCATACATTGAGTTTAGAACTGTCTCTTTTTTTTTTTTTTCAAGAGAATGAAATCATTTATTGATTACACATGATAATGTAGAACTGTTTCTAAACCCAGGATTGGCATTAATTCCTAGAAAGTTTGGTAGAATTCATCTGTGGAGCCCCCGGTCCTGGCATCGGTGATAGATCATGGGCCCCCGATCCACCTAGGCTGGGCACAAAGGTGTCCCACACTGGGGAGAGAGATTCTGACAGCATGATTTGGATCTCAGTTTGTGCGTTCCACTGCCTCAAAACACTCACACTTTCCTACTTTCTCCTTTTTCTAACCGACCGATTAAGTTTCCACCACATTTACTTTCTTTCCTATAGAGTTTCAGCCAGGTCTCAATGTCTTTATGTTTTTTCCACATCAGACCAAACTGCTTCCCCGTCATTGAAATATTAAGCATCTTGAATTTCTCAAACTTTTGTAGTCTGAAAATTGCTACCCTCGAGTGGCTTAATAACTGCATCTATTGGTATTTATCTGTTTATTTTTTGAGACTGGGTTATGAGACTGGCTAATTTTTGTATTTTTGGTATTTAGTATTTTTGGGTTTCAAGGATGGTCCTGGGCTCAAGAAATCCCCCTGCCTCAGCCTCCTAAAGTGCTGGGATTGGTAGTGTGAACTACCATGCCTGGCCTGCATCTATTTGTAATGTTGCAAAATCTTGTTATCAGAAATTAATTGAGATTAAGGATTATGGCATATCCTTAAAGTTGTCAAAGCGTCTTTTCAGAATATGCCCAGTAAGTGTTCTTGACTGATTATGTTAATGTTTCTATTCATTCTAGTAGGGTCTGTGTCCATTTTAATTTTAAGCTTTCTACCTCTTTTCTTTCCAGACTTTTTCTTCAACATTTAACCTTTCAGGTTTACTGATTGTTGATCAAAGACACTGAACTTTCAAAAGATCAACTGCAATGTTTGGAGAAAAAAACTTTCATGAACTCTTGTTTACATATCTAACTTTCAGATGGGGCTATTTACTTTTTTAACTTTCATTTTCTTATTTTGAATTTTTAGTATAAGTGGCACATAATTGCTGGTCATCTGAATAGAAGAATGGGGTTAGTAAATTAAGATTACAAAGTATTCACTAGGAAATCATAGTGCCAAAGCTAAGAGAATCTTCCCAGATATTTCTTCTGGGAAGATGTGAGGTATAAGATTGACAAGGAGGAAGGATGGGGGAATAGAGTGCTGTAAGTCATAAATACATCCTATGTAGATGATACATCTTATTTACACAGATTATAAATCTTGCCTGTAGATGGCTTGGGGAAGGTTACTGACTTCGAGACTCTGTGCTCCTGAGTTGGATTATAACATTATTGAAGAAAGGAAATAAATTTTGCTTATTTTCTTGGCCTTTTATTTCTGTCAAAAACCAACCAATTTGCTCCTAGTCCATTTGGATTCCAGAAGAGTTTTAGGTTGTAGACAAGACAGTTTTTTTTTTAAGGATTCCATTAATCCAGAACCTTCTGTCCCACTCCTATGAATTTAGAATGGATATGAAGCTTGTAGACATGAGGACTGTCTGAGCTGGTGTGCACTGGGCTGACGGATATGTCCCTTTCCATGACATTGTGTGGTGAACCTCAGCCTTTTATTATCTTTACCTACATGGAAAGTAAAATGTCCATGACAGTTAACTTGTATGATGGAGCCACACGACCAGAATCCCAGAGCACCGTGTCACTGCTCACAAGCTAAAATAGCCTCTACTGAAACAGATCAACCACAATTTTCAGCCCAATTTAGCTTTCTCAGTGAAACTGGGTATCCAGATGAAACATAGTTTCCAGCATCACAAGTGAGTTGATTACTCAATCATGGCTATTATGTCATTGAATCTTTACTTTATCATTACCTCTGCCCAGATCATTTTTAAAATGATATATTGCATTCAAAAAAATGCAACCGGTCAGTTAATTTGTTTTGTAAGCCCTACTATTAATCTATTCATTTTTTGAACACACAAAAACCTAGAATGTTTGCCTGCAGTCATTTTTGATACATACTATATTTGTATAGATAAGTAAGATATTGAATTGAAGAATAGTGATAAGTTATTGTCAGAGGGAATGAAACTCTAAAAGGTCACACGCTGAATTTATTTGGTGATGCTATTATATGAAGAACTTTGTTGACTGTATATTGCTACCTCATGTACATAAAGCAAGTTCTAACAGTACGCCACTATAAACAATGGAAGTCTGTAGAATTAGAAAGCAGTTGATCCTAGGAACTGCTGTTCTACAGGTGGACCTTTATCCTCAGATTGAATTTTCAACTCTTTTCATAAAGTTTTTCTCTACCTGGGAACGTAGACTACAAGTAGAGATTCAAAATTAGACAAATGTACTGATTTTCTTCCCACTTAAAATTCACACATGGTGCTTTGGGAGGCTGAGGCAGTAGAATCCCTTGAGCTCAAGAATTAGTGGCTGTAATGAGCTATGACTGCACCATTGCACTGCAGCCTGGGCAACAGAGCCAGACCTGTCTCAAAAAAAAAAAAAAAAAAAAAAAAAGAGGAAAAAAATAGTCAATGCATGGCCACATTTATTTGAGACTTTCAAATGACTCTGACTGTGAAATAACCATTTATACTTTATTGTCACATATGGAATTTACATTCTAAAACCACCTGGGAATTGTGAACAGCTTGAGGTTGTCTCTTAGAGCCTTATTAGAAACTGAACATAAATGATTGTGCAAAGATTTCTCCAAAGGCAAGTAGAAAATTACTTAAAATGTAAAAAAAGTTCTTATAAGATTATTAGTATTTCATTCTTAATAGAAATTCTGATTTAAGTGTTACAACTTAATCAGTTGATCACTTTGAACGTCATCTGAAGTATTTCAAACATTACTGACAAGGCTCCTGATAAATATTCAAAGGCGATGTACTAGGTTTGTGGAGGACTATGTTGTTTAAGAGGACAGAAAATGAAGAATAAACACAGATCTGTCCTAAGTAGAGGTATATCTTTGAACCCCAATTTGTATCTTTAAGTTATTATTTATACTAAAATGATGCAGGGATTTTAAAAATGCATTTATTCGACAGAGGAATATAAGTTTTTTTGGTACAACTTTTATAAAATAAATATTTTGCAATCTTCATTGAGTACTCTCAAATTCATTTCCAGGATTAATTCAATGTTTTTAACTTTGGTAGAACTCAAAGGTAGGCCATGGTGTTCACAATCCTTTAGATACGAGTGGCAGTTTAATTAATTAACTCTCAGGGAGAGATGATTTCACAGGTGTCAAGTTGAAATGTTAATGCTCTCAGTTGGATTGGTGAAAAGTGAAAATGGCTTTAGCTATGTTGGACAGTGAGTGAAACGAAAAAGAAACCTTATTGTGATGGTGATGGACATGGGCAAAATAAAAAGTAGATGTTGAGTTGAGAAGATTTCATTAACAAAGGGTGGGGTATTTTCTGTGGGATGTAATGTGTAAATGAACCCATGGGAAGGAAGTTTATACATAAAAATATGGGCTCACCAAGTATAGTTATCCTGATGTCATTGTGTCTTCAGTTTTTCACATCTTATGGGGAGCATTAGCATTGATTATTCACTCTTTTAATTTGTGTGTGTGTGTGTGTGTATTTGTGTGTAGTGTATGAACTGAGATATCTATGAATATTTGTTAGGAGGAGTAACAAGTTTATTTTTCAACCTACCATATGGTAAACACTCAACAAATACACATGATTGTATGGGGAATTTTATAACCACACTTACCATATGCACATATGCCAAATCCCAAATATTTTAATCCAAACAAATCCTTTTGCTTTTATATTGACTGTTTTCTCTTCCTAATCCAGCAAATAAAGGTATCAGTTTTGAAATCTAATCATGTAATTCCTTTTTAAATTATTGGCTCTTTTTAAAAAAGAGAGATGAGATGGGTAATTAAACTCTAGAGCATAAAGCGGTAGATTTTGAAATTATTCCTAGAGTTATTATTTCTTATAGCCAGGCACAGGCTTTCATGTTTTGTAGAGCACTTAGTGAATTTTTTTCATAAAATGGTTTAAAATTGAATAGACTATTTGGAGGTAAATATTCAGCCTAATGCTTGCTGAATTTCATATTCTGAAAAGGTATCACCTTTAGATATAGGTCTTTGTAAATGCTATATAGTTTGCATTTTCAAGTTTCCTTTTTTAAAAAAATCATTTTTATTTTATTTTATTTTTTTGAGACAGGGTCTCACTCTGCTGCCCAGGCTTGCAGCACGAGCTCAGCTCACTGTAACCTCCGTCTCCTGGGTTCAAGCGATTCTTCTGCCTCAGCCTCCCGAGCAGCTGGGATTATAGGCACCTGCCACCATGCCCAGCTAATTTTTGTATTTTTAGTAGAGATGGAGTTTCATCACATTGGTCAGTCTGGTCTCGAACTCCTGACCTCAGGTGATCTGGCCACCTCAGCCTCCCAAAGTGCTGGGATTGCAGACGTGAGCCACTGCACCTGGTCACATTTTGAAGTTTTCTAAGGACTCAAAGAAAAAGTTATAGGTAACTGTTCTAAAAATTGTGTGTCACAAAAAGGGCTTTGTCTTGGCCGCTATATGATAAACACACATATCATGTCTCTATGTGTGCCAGTGGCTGTTCTGAGAATTTATTCGTAATTACTGATTCACTTGTCACAGCAGCCTGACTACCCACATTTGACGTCTGTGGAGAGCGAGACGTGGCGAGTTGACGAGACTTATCTCAGGCTTGGTAGCTGATAAGCAGAGGGGCAGGAATTCAGATCCAGGGTGACTGGCTTCAGAGTTCCTATTTGTGGCCCCAGCACTACTTTTCTGCTCAAAGTGGAAGAGAAAAACTACTCTCATCAGGAGACTCGTCACAGCAGAAACTGGTGACAGTGGAGCTGCAGAGCGTCCTTCTAAAAGAGGTTTATACAAGTGATAGGTTTCAGGCTGAACCAACTTCTAGAGCACGTTTAGGCAAAGAAGTGTGGGGGGGGGGGTGTGGTCTCCCACTATTTTATTTCAGCTCGGGGTCCTTTGGCTGACTCCAGTGCTATGGGGGGCAGTTCTCCTCTACCTTCCTGTCTTCCTTGCAGGGGCTTGTGCACTTCATGGAGTCACAGTGAGGTAGGCTGTTCACACAATGCCATGAGGGACAGGCACAATCAGGTAGCAGGCGTGAAGGCCTGGAGCGGAGGTGCTGATTGCTGGTGAAGTCAAATCCACACCAGGAACAGATTAGGGGAACTTTAGGAGTAGCCTCTGGGCAAAGGAGACCTGGTGATGGCTCAGGTCTCACAGGCACAGCTTCTGGCCACTGCAAAGCACCTGTCCTCATGGCCTCACCACATCCGCCCACTGGACTCCTCCTGTGTGGTAAAGCCCACTCCCTTGAACAACTTGCCAGGAATCTGCTAAAAGTTCCCAAGCACACCCTTCCTTCCTCCTTCTGAGGCTTCTCTCTTCTTCTCTTCCTCTCAAATCCTGCTCTCTTCTCTTGTACTCAGACCGTAATGGCTTCTTGAAACCAGAGCTGGAGTAATCAGAATACTAGTCCCTCCTTCCTTAGCGACAGCGAGGGCTTCACCTCTAAAATCTTCCCCCCGAAAACAAAAGTTTATTTTCCATATTAAAACATTCCGAACACATATGTTCTCTCATGTTTATGTAGTTTATATTGTACAGCTAAATGCATAATGTATTTAAATGGTATGGTATGCCTATTGTGTGTCTTGTTGCAACCTGCAGACACCAGGCTGTTCATCTTGATTTCACTACAGCATTTGGAAGATTTCCTATTTCCTGAGGATAAGCATAATGGTAACACTGTAATGTAGAGTTATACCTGATTAAACAACAGTAATAATAAAAATGTGCTGGAGAAATATAATTAGAAACAAAATCTCCTCCCTACCCAGAAAACTGCTCCGCAAAGGTAGAAAACAAATTAATTTTGTTATTGAATAAGCACTAAATCAGAATGTGATGCACGTTACCGGCAACCTCCTAAGAGATTGCAAAGACAAAGAAATCTCACTCTCTCATACAGCCAGGTAGATACAACCCATTACACACATGCTCTAAAGATGAATGATAACTAGTCTTCGAGGAAGAGGGCTTGTCAAACATTTGTCACACACGCTTCATCCTAGATTCAACTGGTAATTGGGGGTGACTGTATGTGTTAGCTAACAATTGGCTTTATCCAAAGGAAAAACAAACTTCTCACATGTTTATGACAGGAGGTACTTTTGCACCTTGAGTGAGGTGCTCGTGGTAGTTAGTTTTCTACCCTCTCAGAGATTGCGAGGGTAGAGATTGGGAGCTGTCTTCCTTGATGGTTACATTTCAAAGGGATGGCTCCCAGGTCCTTGAGAAAGACATTTCTCCATCAAAAGCTGACAAGAGGCTTTTCTGGCTGTTAAAAAGATGTGCATATCTTTCAAAGAGACACAGAACTGCCAATATTACAAGTTTTCTAAAGTCAATACCCTAAGAAAGGAGGGAGGAAAAATCCACAGGCAGGCTGGGGCTCGGCTGCTGGAGCTCGCCTGGAGGGTGCTTCCCAGAGCAGAGCAGTGTTTCTCAATGCCATTCTGTGGAACACCAACATCAGGATCATGTGGTGTGCTTGCTGAAACACGTGGATTCCTGGGACTTGTCCCCAGGCCTAGGAATCAGGGTGATATTCCACAAGGCTCACATGTGGTCATTTGTATTGTTTTGTTTTAGAGACAGGGGCTTGCTCTGTCATCCAGGCCTAGGACTACAGTCCTTAGGCCGGCCGGCCTGAAAGGTTGGCTCTCTGTGGGCATGAGGGAACTTGGATTTTTGGAGGCTTTCCACCATTCTCTAACTGATGGGGTGGCTTATTCTGTCTAAACTCTTTATACATTCCATGTGGTTTATGCTAAATACCTGCCTTTCTTCGGGGATATCAGCCAGTCCTTCTGACTTTGCTCAGGCAGCCTATCCCTTTGCTGATTTGCTTCGGATCCTTAAGCTGTGGGCGTGGCTGAGCTGTGGGCGTGGCTGCAGGCTGAGTGCTGTGTGTCCTTCCAGCAAATCCCAGATCCTGGGGAGGGGGCAGCCTGAACACAGCTGTGAAATAGCATGTTGGCTGCCTTTTAATTTTGATGGCTCATTTTAAGATGATATTTCTATTATATTGTTAAAAGAACATATGCATTCTCATACTTGTTTTATTTGAAACACAGTTTACATACACAATAGGCCTTATTTCTGTAGGCAATAAGTAATGAGATATTTTATATACATGAATCTTCTAAGTTTAGTAACGCTTATTCCTTTTATGTATCAAGTTTTAAAATTATCATATTTAGATGGAAAGAATTAGAAGCTGGATAGCATATTTCTTTGCCTTACTAAACAGAGGATAGTAGATATAACCATCGTGTGGCTGTCCTGGTGTCCGCTGAGCACCTAGTCTTGTACTTTGCTCTATGTGGTGGGCTATAATGAGGAACAAGATGGTTCATCCCCACTTTATTTATTTTATTTATTTATTTATTTTTGAGACGGAGTCTCGCTCTGTCACCCAGGCTGGAGTGCAGTGGCCGGATCTCAGCTCACTGCAAGCCCCGCCTCCCGGGTTTACGCCATTCTCCTGCCTCAGCCTCCAGAGTAGCTGGGATTACAGGCGCCTGCCATCTCCCCCGGCTAGTTTTTTGTATTTTTAGTAGATACGGGGTTTCACTGCGTTAGCCAGGATGGTCTCGATCTCCTGACCTCGTGATCCCCCCGTCTCGGCCTCCCAAAGTGCTGGGATTACAGGCTTGAGCCACCGCGCCCGGCTCATCCCCACTTTAAATTACCTTGTGCCATTATACTCTTGTACGTTTGTTTGTTTGAATTTGGTCTCCTCATTCACTACAAAGCATCACCTACCTCATTTGTTTCCCTCAATATTCCACAGTCTATTGTTTTTGCCATTTTTTCTAGTATTTTATTGTTATAAAAAACAGTTTTAAAGTAAAATAACTTCTGTTATAACAGGAAGCCAGATTCCCAAGAGACACTTTCTGAGCCAAAGGTGACAGTATCTACATGAATGTCTCACTGCTATGCTTATCTGAGCAGAGAACTTGTTGCATCTCCTTCATTTTCTTTTTTATGGACTTGGTATTTAATTTCTGTATCCTGATTTCAATCAAGACATGTTCACAAACATGAATACAAGAGTACTAGAAATAAAACTGAACGGAAACAGTCTTGGCTAGGCTTTGACTCAGAGTCAAGTATCCATAGTAATCCCTCGGAGCCAGGCGTGGCTCCTGCCTGTAATCCCAGCGCTTTGGGAGGCCAAGGCAGGAGGTTGCTTGAGGTCTAGAGTTCAACAACAGCCTGAGCAACATAGCGAGATCTTGTTTTACAAAAAATTAAAAAAAATATTAGCTGGGCGTGGTGGCATGTGCCTGTGGTCCCAGCTACTTGGGAGGCTCAGGCAGGAGGATTACTTAGAATCCAGGCCTGCTACATGAACTCTTTTCTGCACACTAATTCACTAAGACAGTGAGCAAGATATGTGCGACTCTTGACAGTCTGACCTTTGACGTATCTATATAGTCTCCCTTAAATAATGTCTTCATAAAAATTGAGGTAAATGTGCAAGAAGTATAAAACTCAAAAATATTTGGGTAAAAATATGAGACATCTAATACAAAAGAGTCAGCCGTAACATTTTTCTCAATAAATGTGTCAATTTGATGTTCCCATCTCTTTGTTCTCATGTGCTGACTTAAATACCCTTGCCATTCACCAGTCACTGTAGAGAACTTATGGCCCACAGTACTGAATGATGCTACATTCTGGTGCCAGAAAAAGTAGCTAATGTAGTCATTCTATATTGTGTAGGTAAAATGTACACACAAGCTATCTTAGGGCATAAAGATGTCAACTGACATAAACCTTTTGTCATGTGCATCCGTGTGAAGAGACCACAAAACAGGCTTTGTGTGAGCAACGTGGCTATTTATTTCACCTGGGTGCAGGTGGGCTGAGTCCGAAAAGAGAGTCAGCGAAGGGAGATAAGGGTGGGGCCATTTTATAGGATTGGGGTAGGTAAAGGAAAACTATAGTCAAAGGAGAGTTGTTCTCTGGCGGGCAGGAGTTGGGGTTACAAGGTGCTCAGTGCGGGAGCTTTTTGAGCCAGGACGAGCCAGGAAAAGGAATTTCACAACATAATATCATCGCTTAAGGCAAGGACCGGCCATTTTCACTTCTTTTGCGGTGGAATGTCATTGGTTAAGGCGAGGCAGGGCATTTGCACTTCTTTTGTGATTCTTCAGTTACTTCAGGCCATCTGGGCATATACGTGCAAGTCACAGGGGATGAGATGGCTTGGCTCGGGTTCAGAGGCCTGACACCTTTAAAGTGTTTAAACTATTTGGAACAAGTATTTTCAATATAAAGAAAGTTTCCCAGCTGATATACAAATTTTGCTATATTAGCCATCAAGAGAGGCAAATTGAGGCAAAATTTGTACATCAGGTGGGAAACTTGCTTCCCTCGTTGGTTTGCTCTATAATGACAGGAAAATCATTTAAATTATCTGGGTCATATATTTCTTAGCTAAAACCTGATAATACTTTTATTTTGAGGAAGACTAGTTGCTGTTTACTCAGAAGAAGGATTAGACGTTGAAGCCATGGCCCTTTAATTCTGTGAAAATAATTTACACTCCAGGACTTTCTTGCTATAAAAGAGGGAAAGGTTTCTGAAATACGGAGTATAAAACTGATTTATGTGGACAAAGAAAGTTGACCTTTGAAAACTTGGAATAATATTACCATACCAACATCCACGTGATGCGTATTTCAGGCATACAGGAAAGTTCAACACACTTTGAGCTGCTATTATTTCCGGTGGTCTGCCAAGGCAGCAGTTATTTTATAGATGTTTATCAACAGTACCTGTGCCTTTCCCCAGGAAGGGGAGTCCAGCTGCAGGACAAAGCATGCTGTGCTGTGCACAACTACTTCAGTGTGACATCTCAACAAGAAAAAAATAGAAACAAGTTATCTGTTTAACCCTCATTTGGAATGTGTCTACATGAAATATAAATGCATATGTAATATGCACGATTAATAACTTAAATTGTTTGGAGCTTAAAATGTTGAAAGCACCTCTACATGCTTGATTTAAATCTCATAGCTACCCTTGTGGTTAATTTTATCGTCATTATACAGTTGCCAAAAAAACTGTTTGAAACATTAAGTGTCCTATGTGAGGTCTTCCAGGGAAAATAATTAGAAGACAGGAGTAGGCCCCAAGGCTTTTCTCCTTAATCTCTGTGTTTTCAATAAACCAGTGTCTAAAGAGGGACAGAGGTTGAATATTTGTCTACATTATTAGAAAGTCAAAACTTGGAATGACCTAATAATGCAGAATCTGTCAGCTCACCCACATCTGCTCTGTGTGAACTCACTATTTATGGTCCATCTGTACACAAAACAAGGTCTAATATTTCAGTTTCTTTTTTTAAAAATCTAAAAAAGAAAATTAAATGAATATTATTTTTAGTTGACAAATAATATTTGTGTATATTTTTGGGGTACACTGTGATATTTTGATATGTGTGTACAATGTGGGGTGATTAAATCAAGCCAATTAACATATCCATCACCTCATTTACCTATGATTTCTACGGTGAGACATTTGAAATTTACTCTTGTTTATTTTTAAGTATACATTATTATTCACTATAGTCACTCTGCTGTATGATAAATCTCAAAACTTGTCCGGGTGTGGTGGCTCACTCCTGTAATTCCAGCACTTTGGGAGGCCGAGGCGGGTGGATCACTTGAGGTCAGGAGTTTGAGACCAGCCTGGCCAACATAGTGAAACCCCATCTCTACTAAAATACAAAAATTAGCTGGGTGTCATGGCGGGTGCCTGCAGTGCCAGCTACTGAGGCTGAGGCAGAAGAATTGCTTGAACCCGGGAGGCAGAGGATGCAGTGAGCTGAGATTGTGCCACCGCACTCCAACCTGGGTGACGGAGCAAGACTCTGTCTCAAAAAAAAAAAAAAAAAAAAAAAAAGTCTTAAAACTTATTCCCTTTGTGTATCTGAAATTTTGTACTCTGTGACCAACAGCTCGTATTATCTCCTCCCCATACTCCTGTACAGCCTCTGGTAACCATCATTCTACTTTCTACTTCTAAGACATTAATTTTTTTAGGTTCCATATTTAAGTGAGATTATGTTGTATTTGTTGTCTGTCAACAGTATGCAAGGGTTCTCTCTTCTCCATACCCTTGTCAACTCTCTTTCTTCCCCTTTCTTTCTTTCCTTCCGTCCTTCTTTCCTTTTTCCTTCTTTCTTTCTTTCTTTCTTTCTTTCTTTCTTTCTTTCTTTCTTTCTTTCTTTCTTTTTCTTTCTTTCTTTCTTTCCTTCCTTCCTTCCTTCCTCCCTCCCTTCTTCCTTCCTTCCTTCCTTTCTTTCTCTTTCTTTTTTCTTTTTTTCTTTCTTTCTCTTTCCTTACTTCCTTTCTTTTTCCCCTCCCTCCCTCCCTCCTTCCTTCCTTCCTCTTTGTTTCTCTCTTTCTTTCTTTCTCTTTCCTTACTTCCTTTCTCTTTCCCCTCCCTCCCTCCCTTCCTGCTCCTTTCTTTCTCCCTTTCTTTCTTTTCTTTTCTTTTCTTTCTTTCTTTCTTTCTTTCTTTCTTTCTTTCTTTCTTTCTTTCTTTCTTTCTTTCTTTCTTTCTTTCTTTCTTTCTTTCTTTCTTTCTTTCTCTTTCCTTACTTCCTCTTTCCCCTCCTTCCCTCCTTCCTTCCTTCCTTTCTCTCTCTCTCTCTTTCTTTCTTTCTCTCTTTCTTTCTTCCTTTCTCTTTCCCCTCCCTCCCTCCCTCCCTTCCTTCCTTCCTTCCTTTTCCTCTCCATTCCTCTCCTTTCTTCTCTCTATCCTTTCTCTTTCTTTCCTTTCTTTCCTTTTTCTTTTTCTGAAACGAAAGTTCTTACATATGTATTACTGAACCTACGTACTAGTGCAGAGCATATAAACAAAGATAAAAAACATATTCCCAATAAAACATGTTCGACTGTCGAGACATTAGTGACATTTACAGCTCGATATGGCGACATGATCATGACCTTGACACAGCGTAAACCTGCGTGCCATCTCACGTACAATTCCGTATAAACCTGGCTTGGTCCTTCTTCAGTGGCTCCATTTTGGACCTGTACCTGGTTTTATTACCAGCTTTCATCTGAGTCCACTGAGGAACGGGATGATTTTGCTTTTGTTTCTTGGCCAGGAATTGCTTGGCCCCGAAAGTCTTATGAGAAGACATGGCGAGGAATGGAGTCAACCACACACACCATGATGGCGGAGAAAACCACTTGTTATCTTTCATCTTTTTGAGAAAAGCCTCAGGTGTGAGGTGGTCTCTCATTGCGGTTTTAATTTGCATTTTCCAGCATAATGCTGGATGTTGGACAGTCAGGATCTGTGGGTTTTCCCTGGCGTGTTCTTTGGCCCAGTTATTTAGGTTCTAAGTGACTTGGTTTCTTCACTCCCTAACTCCACCCCAGCCCTAATAGAGGATAAACTATAGACTTTAATGGCCGCTCTTGCCTGCCGAATTCTGAGGGAAGGGACTGGCAATATTTCTATCATGAGCCTTTTCTAAGAGTTTATAACTCAGCCGTAAATACTTGTCATTGCCAGAAACGTAGCCTAGAGGGTCACAATCCTGGAGTAAATTATTCATTTATATATTTCACTGACTTGCTTTAAATTGTTTTAACGGTATTTATCTTTCGTGATGGAAGGAAAAATAATGGTTTTATGGTTCAAGACACTTTTGTCCTCCTATGAATCAACACAGCATTGAGATATAAGTGAAAAAAGTTAGCAGAGAAATGGCTTCTGGAAATAATAATTCTTTTTTAAGGAGAAGGGCTTCAGGGCTAACATTACTCAATCTGAGATCTATTAGCAAAACTTAAAAAAGTAAATGTTATGAACTATTGATTAACTCCTGAAGCATCCGTACCCATTTGCTTTTCCTTTTTATTTTCCCCAGCCATACAGGGCCCAGCAAGGTGCAAGTTTACCCCAGCCTTGTTCTAAGCTGGTGGTCATTCATGTGGAAGCGGCAGGCAGGGCAGGGAGCGGAGCGAGAAGCCATGTCAGCTACAGCCTGGGCCACTTTAGATTGGAATGTCTCTGGATTGAATCTCTACCTGACCCCGTGCTTTATTTCACCTTTATTTCTTAGGAAAAAATCCTTTTTCGCAAACTATTTTTACATTGTCTAGGAGTTTTCGAAACAATATATGTTCCACTAAATTGGGTATTGTGGTATTAGGATATGCAGATCTGTAAGTTTTCGTCCACGGGTCCTGGCTCAAAACTCCCATGGTCCTTGTTATAATGTTGGGACACTTTCAGCCTCAGGAAACAGAAACTCTCTCTGACCTTCTCCCGTCCTTTCTCCTGACCAAGGTAAGACTCCAAACTGAATATGGGTCAAAAGACCCTCATTCCAGAGAGGATCCCACCCCATACCTAAAGTCTGGACAGGCCTTGCTGGGTTTAGATGATATGCTTTTTGCCCAATCCCATTTCTACAGGGTTGTCAGTCATACCTACGTAATGAAGCCTCCATAAAAACCCAAGAGGATGGGGTTTGAGAGTTTCTGGACAGCTGAACGCATGGAGCCTCCTACAGGGCAGCGTGGACAGAGAGGGCATGGGAGTTCTGTGCCCCTTTACACGTGCCTCGCCCTACCAATCTCTTCACCTATATCCCTTGCAATATCCTTGATATTAAACTGACAAATGTGTTTTCTTGAGCTCTGTAAGTGGCTCCACCATGTTAACCAAACCTGAGAAAGGGGTCTTGGGAACCCCAGCTTGAAGCCCATCGGTCAGAAGTTCTAGGGGCCTGGGGCTAGGTGCGGTGGCTCACACCTCTAATCCCAGCACTTTGGGAGGCCAAGGAGGGCAGATCATCTTAGGTGAGGAGTTCGAGACCAGTCTAGCTAACATGGTGAAACCCCGTCTCTACTAAAAATACAAAAATTAGCTGGACATAGTGGCAGGCACCTGTAATCTCAGCTACTTGGGGGGCTGAGGCAGAATCACTTGAACCTGGGAGGCGGAGATTGCAGTGAGCTGAGATCCTGCCACTGCACTCCAACCTGGGTGACAGAGCGAGACCCTGTCTCAAAAAAAAAAAAAAAAAAAAAAAAAAAAAAAAAAATTCTAGAGGCCTGGACTCGCAATTGGTGTCTGAAGGGCAGGGTTGGCAATGGGGGTGGGGGGGGTGATGTCTCTGGGACTGAGCCCCGAACCTGTGGGATCTGATACCATCCTTAGGTAGATCGTGTCAGAATTGAATTGGCAGACACTCAGCTGGTGTCCGTTACTTGGTGTGTGGGGAAAACCGGAAAACCACCCACATGTTTAGTCACAGAAATCTGTTGATGATTTCTGTGGCAGTGTGAGAGCAGAGGAAAAACACAATTTGAGAATTTTTTTCTACACAGGTGCCAAGTTTGTTTTTACCTATCACTTTGTTTATAGTACCAGGCATACAGTACACCGTGAAATACTTTGTGTTTAAAGACCGAGTGAATAAATGGATTTCATCCAAGAGGTCAAACATTACTACAAAGAGGTTACAAATAGGTAACATATTTCGTATGAAACAATGCATCTGAAATTTGGATTTATAATTGAACAGTGTCTCACAAGGGGTGGTACTTTCAAGCAGATTATACTGTTAAATGCATATAAATTAGACCTTAATAAAGAAAACCATTTTAATTATTAAGTATTCTGAATCTATTCCTTAAAGAAAGATCTCTACATCCTGTACTTTAACCACTAAGATTTGATAAAATCTTCTTTTTTAAGCATGCAGATCTTTAAATTTTTTGTACTGTATTTTCCCGATCACAAAAGGAACACATCATCTAGAAAATCTGGAAAATATAAAAAAAGCCCACAGAAAACAATTGCTTTAAAATTTTTAAAAAAATAATCAACTGTCAAATAAAGATTGAATATATTCAGGGCATGCAATGTGATTATTTGATGTATATAAACATGGTGCAATAATTACCACAATTAATTAACTCATGTATCACCCTCCATTCTGTACAGTAGGTTCCCATTATAACCACAAGTTGGTACCCTTTAACCAAAGTCTCCCTGTTTTCTGCACCTCCACCTCCTGGGAACCACTGTTCTATTCCCTGCTTCTATAAATTTGACTTTTTTAGATTCCACATACAGGTGAGATTGTACAGTATTTGTCCTTCTATGTCTGGCTTATTTCACTTAGCATAATGTCCTCCAAATTCATCCATGCTGTCACAAACGGCAGGATTTCATAGCAAAAGAACAACCCAATTTAAAAGTGGGCAAAAATAGACGTTTTTCCAAAGCCATAACACTGACCAATAGGTATATGGAAAGGTGCTCAACATTACTAGTCATCAGGGACATGCAAATCAAAACCACAGTGAGCTCTCACCTCACCCCTGTTAGAATGGCTGTTATCAAAAAGACAAGAGATAGCAAGTGTTGGTGAGGATGTGGAGGAACGGGAACCCTTGTACACTGTTTGCGGGAATGTAAATGGGTACAGCCATTATTGGTACAGGTTGTAGGTTCCTCAAGAACTTAAAAATAGGCTGGGTGCGGTGACTCGTGCCTGTAATTCCAGCATTTTGGCCAAGACAGGTGGATCACCTGAGGTCAGGAGTTTGAGACCAGCCTGGCCAACATGGTGAAATCTCATCTCTATAAAAATAGAAAAATTAGCTGGGCTTGGTGGCAGACTCCTGTAATCCCAGCTACTCGGAGGCGGAGGTGCAAGAATCGCTTGAACCTGCGAGGAGGAGCTTGCAGTGAGCCAAGATTGCGCCACTGCATTCCAGCCTGGGTAACAAGAACGAAATTCCATCTCAAAAAAATATGAAAAATAAACTCGTATGAACCAACAATCCTTCTGATGGGTATTACATACAAAGGAAAAAAGAAAATGAAATCAGTATCTTGAAGGAATACCTGCACCGTGTATGTATTGCATCATTGTCTACAATAGTCAAGATGTGGATGCAACCTAGATGTCCATCAACAGATGAATGGATAAAGAAAATGTGGTACATAGACACAGTGGAGTACTATTAACCCTTTGAAACACAAGGAAATCCTGTCATGTGTGACAAGGTGGATAAATCTTGAGGACATTATGCTAAGTGAAATAAGCCAGACACAAAAAGAAAAAATTTTGCATGACTTCACTTATTTGTGGAATCTAGGTTTAAAAAGTTTAAAAATAAAATGTTTGCTTATTTGTCTTAGTTTCCCTTTGCAGTAAAGTTTGTAAAAGAATAAGTGGGTCTTTGAATTCTTATGAAAAAAATGCAGCTAAGTAGTGGATAAAGTGAGAAGAAATTATCTGGGGAAAAGATGGGGAAGAATTGGTTGACAGGCGTGGTTTTCAGGATGCAGTAGGATTCCAGACAGCCTGGGTGTCACAGTACAAACATTCAAGCTTTGATTTCAGGAGGAAGGAAAAGTGTGCTGCTGTTTCAGAGCCTGGCCCCATCCTAACGGTGGGGTGACTGACAGGTTCGCTTTCCCAAAGAGAGACAGCAACAAAGACCATTGGGTTTCAATTCAATCCCATTCCCAGCAGCAGGTGTTGGTGGGATTCTTCTCTGTGGGAGGCGCTCACAACATGCTCTGTGGGTTGCGGGGTGAGAGGTGTGTTGTGGGCAGAAGGATGTAACAAAAAGATAAAATGTTCTCTGACCTCACTGGCCTCACACTCCAGAGGGGACATTTCTCTAATCGCAGTTGATTGTTCTTGTGAATATTGACTCATCAGAGTCTCATCACAATTCTGTGATGTAATTAGGGCTGCTGCCATTGCCGTCAGTTGACAGATGAAGAGACACATACACAGTAAGGAATTTGCTGGAGTCGGTTAGTTGAATTGTGAAAGGTTTCGGATGAGAATTTCAGATGACTGGACCATGGTACATTTTCAGACATTGAGTTGGAGTAACATTTTTTTCTTTTTCTGATTTTTTTCCCCTCATTACCGAATTGAATAGAAAATATCTATTTTTAAAATTATGCTTATAAACATCAAAGTTATATTCTGTTGTATGTGGAATGTACTTAATATCTCAGGCATTAAAGAGAATCTTTGTGTATTTACTATTTTATTTATTTTTAGACAGGGTCTCTCACTGTTGCCCAGGCTGGAGTGCAGTGGCGTGATCTCAGCTCACTGCAACCCTGCCTCCAGGGTTCAAATGAGTCTTGTACCTCAGCCTACTGAGTAGCTGGGATTATAGGTGTATGCCACCGCACTGGGATAATTTTTTGTATTTTTAGTAGAGACAGGGTTTCACCATATTGCCCATGCTGGTCTCGAACTCCTGGCCTCAAGTGATCCGCTGTCCCAAACCTCCGCAATTACAGGCCTGAGCCACTGCACCTGGCCTATTTACTATTTTAATAGTTATTTTTTCTACAAAAGATTTTGTGTATATGACTGGCAGCTTATTTGAATGAGGTCTTTGGCAAACGCATGCTCTTTATATTTTTGTTCTTCTTAAGGTGTAAAACTCAGCTTAATCAAGAAACAAATACAAATCTATTAGGAGTTAGAAATATTTAGGAGACTCTAAAAGAAAAATTCTCTTTTTCCTGTAGCTCATTCTATTTCTTTTGTTGGATTCTTTGTTTTTGTTACTTAATAATTAATGTCTCTTTTCTTTATTTTCCTGCCTTACTTTTTACTGCCTTTGGCTGAATTCCTAATTCCTACAATATATATATATTTTTTTCTCCTAGGTAAAACCGATAACCAATATACCCGCTTTGTGGCTGGAGGGACAGTTTTATTGTTGTTTGTTATCTCAATTACCACCATCATTGTCATTTTCCTTAACAGGTGAGTAGTGCAACTTATCCTGAATCTTACTCAGCGTGAGTAGTTCCGACGTTAGAGGTTCTCTATTAATAACCCAGTAATTTGTCAAGCTGTCTCAGCAATCACATATATATTTTTGTGAGCACTGTTCTAACACCAAGGGGGAGAAGTAGCTGTGGTAATGTTACAGGGAGAGCTGGAATAGTTCATCTGTTAGTTAGTAGAAGCTGGTGGTCTGCCCCTTTTATTTTCTGCCTGATACCTCTGCTCTTTGTCCTGCCCCGTCTTCCTCCTCCTCCAAGGAAAAAGCTGTCAGTGAGGGGGTGGTGTGTGTGTGCATGGATGATACAGCGTGAGATGGATACAGATTCTGAGAAGGGAAGAACAAGGTTTAACAGTGATAAAGCCTTCATTTATTCATTTATCAAATATTTATTGTGCACAGCAGTGAACAAGACATAATGAAGCTCACATCCCAATAAGCAAACAGCATAATTTCAAGTAGTTGTATATTCTCAGAACCAAGAAACCTAAGTGCTTAAAAATTACTGAGAAGAAGGAATTGGAGGGCGCTGCCTCAGAGAGAGCAGGGAGCCATTTGGCCTATACTAAATTTCTTTTTATTTTTTATTGACTGGTCACAGTGATATATGCCTGAAGTTCCAGCTACTCAGGAGGCTGAGGCTGGAGGATTGCTTGAGCCTAAGAGTTCAAGTCCAGCCTAGGCAACATAGCAAGACCCTGTCAATAACAAAAATTAAAAAATAAAAAAAATCTTTTACTGTATTGTAGCACAGTTGGGCATTTTCTAGGATATTCTTGGCTGAGTTTTTCTTCCCCTTCTAGCTCTCCTGTGCTTATCAACTCACCTGTGTAGGTATTTGTTACATATCTTTGCTGTAATCATAGCAGGTTGAAATTATTCCTTATAATATATTACAGCTAAAGTGTTATCTTCTTAAGGGAGGAAGGGACCACACTTTTGATGTCTCTATTTTGCATGTCTGGCATATCAAGACACTTAATATATGTTTGCTGGGTAAGTGAATATGTCCCTCTGCACTCCCCTCCTTCAGTAATGTTACCAAATACACCACACACCACACACACACACACACACACACACACACACACGCCTTGTTAATAGGATTTCCAGTAGGCCTCTCCATCTTGTCTCTTCATCCTTGACCTCTGGTTCTTTAGCAGCTGTCATCACTGCTCTCTGATTTTGGTAATGTCTCCAACCTGCTCTCAGCTATAGCCTCTTTCTCTAACCCATCCAGTTTTCCTGGTTCTTCTTCTGAAAGCTGGGTTGGCATGTCATCTTCCTGTTCAATATCTTTGATTATCTTCCCACTGCTACCAGAATAATGTTAAAACTCATTAACCCTGTCATTGAAGTTGCCCTACATTCTGACTGAAGTCTAATTTTTATTCACACTTTCTACTTTATTTATTCTCCCTGATGTTGATAAATTTTGTGAAAACTGAAGCACACCCAACGCTCTCCCCATCTGGTTTGCTACCAAAATGCTGTTTCCCCACGTTTGGCTGCTTTCCTGTGTATCATTCAAGGTGTGAAACACCTGTCCCCTCTGTGGGCTCTGCACTCTTCTCCGTCCCTGCAAATAGACATGATGTCACCATCTGGAATCATCGTGTACGTCTCTGCTACTCCTCACATCCCGCTTTGTATTTTAATCACTTTCATGCTTGCCGTCCCTTCATAATGGCAGAGTGTGTGTTTTATTCATTTCTTAGCATTTGATAGCATTTAGCACTAATCTGTCCAAATAATGAATGCTCAATAAACATTTGTCTCATTAAACTGAAACAGGAGATCAGGTCATTATACCTTTTTCCCCATCATACATTGCCCTTAAGTCTTTCCCTGAACAGAAATTAGCAAATTGAGGTAAGGAACGGAGGTGTTAGTAGCACCACGGACTCCTCCACTGTTTCACCGTGGCAATGGGAAACATCCTGGGGGCAGAGATGGCAGAGGGAGCACCCGGGAACCGGGCAATGTGACCAAGGGACAGCAAGTGGTGACAAACCTCCACAGGGACACAGATGTTGGACGTGATAGATTTTGCTTCATGAAAATGCATCACTTTTACATGAATAGCTAAATTGAACGGTAGAATATATTGTCCCACTTGGTTAAATGTGATAAAAGGAGATTAGTGGACTTGAATTTGCAATCATAGATGCACACCACAAGGGAAAAGCACTTGTTCTTTCTACCTTGTCACTAGTATCAGTTTGTGCTTGTGATTTCCAATGGAAATGCTTTGAAAGATGACCCAAGGGCTCCAACAATGACCTTCTGAACTCTGTTTTACTGACTGTTTAAAAAAAATCCTGCAGCTTCAGATGTATTGACTTGGATAGAAGCCAACATCAATCAGACAGTGTCTCTGAACAAAACTGAATTCTTCACACTCAGCGCCTGGTAGCCTGTGTGTTGGAGGAATTGGCAGCAGTTTCTCTGCTCCTGGTGTGTGCTGTTTTCATGCGGAGATAGCAACAGTAACACAACTAAGTGAACATGGCTAGGGAAAGGGCCTCGCATTGGCAAGTGTGAAAGGAGACAAAACACAGCCAGGCGTGGTGGCTCACGCCTGTAATCCCAGCACTTTGGGAGGATGAGGTGGGTGGATAATTTGAGATCAGGAGTTTGAGACCAGCCTGGGCCAAATGGTGAAACCCCAGCTCTACTAAAACTACAAAAATTAGCTGGGCGTGGTCGTGGTTGTCTGTAGTCTCAGTTACTCAGGAGGCTGAGGCAGGAGAATCACCTGAACCCGGGAGGTGGAGGCTGCCGTGAGCCAAGATTGCACCACTGCACTCCAGCCTGGGTAACAGAGTAAGACTCTGTCTCAAACAAACAAAAACAAAGGAGCCAAAGTATGTTCTATAGATGTGTACCAGATTGTGGGAAGAAATTTAATATTTAGGGAGAAAAATGTTAGATACTTATTTTTACATTCCTTGTGAATATTGGCATTAACAAATAGGGAGCCTTAGTTTTCGGGGCTCTCTGGGTTTTGGCATTGAAAATCTCTCGTCTTGGGAAACTCCTTAGTCCCAGGCAAACCAGAATGGCTGGTCAACATAAATCTAATTGTGATATGTTTACTCTCTTTATTTTTTTATTTTCATTTTTATTTTCTTAACATTTATTTTAAGTTCAGGGATACATGTGCAGGATGTGCAGGTTGGTTAGCTAGGTAAACATGTGTCATGGGGTTTGTTGTATAGATTATTTCATCACCCACGTATTAAGCCTCATACCCAACAGTTATTTTCCTCTCCCTCCTCCCACCCTCCACCCTCCACCCTGCACCCTCCACCCTGCACCCTGCACCCTCCACCCTCCACCCTGCACCCTCCACCCTCCACCC
>NC_045451.1:9672086-9702524 GCF_002776525.5 Piliocolobus tephrosceles
ACCCTGCACCCTCCACCCTCCACCCTGCACCCTCCACCCTCCACCCTCCAGTAGGCTCCAGTGTGTGTTGTCCCCCTCTGTGTGTCCACGTGTTCTCATCATTCAGCTCCTACTTATAGATAAGAACATGTGGTATTTGGTTTTCTGTTCCTGCATTAGTTTGCTGAGGATAGTGGCCTCCAGCTCTATCCATGTCCCTGCAAAGGACATGGCCTCATTTCTTTTTATAGCGTGTTTGAAATAATATTGGTGCTGGAATATCGTATCTTTATATCCTTTATTGAATATGCGTTCCAGAAGGAGGAGGAGAGAAAGAAGCCATCTATATACAGAGTCTTGGGATACACAGAAGGTAAGTTTATATGGAACTGTCATTATTTCTTCTGTAATTTACAAATGCAAAGTCAGTCTCTTTTGCAGTTAGCAATCTTATATTTTATTGTCCTTTCAGTAACCTGACCATGCAGTTGCCTGTAATTTAAATATCAGCTATTTGGAGAAAGTTATTTTCTGAACTATTCTATTTTTAATACCCTTTGAAACTAAGTTTTTTATATGAATATAAATAAAGGAGCAATTACCCTGGCGTAATAACAGTCAGCACTATGCCTTCCCTAAATCTTTGTTCCTTTTCTAGGGCTGCTGTGACAAATTACCAAAACTGGGTGGCTTAAAACATTATGGAAGAAATCTATTCTTCCGTAATTCTGGAGGGTTGAAGTACGAAAAACAGTGTCAGAAGGACTGGTTTCTTCGTGGGATGAGAATCCATCCCATGCTTCTGTCCAGCTGCTAGTGGGGCTGTGGATCCTTGGCTGGTAGACCAGTTGCTCCAATCTCTGCCCCTCTCATCACTGTTCTCACCTGTGTGTTTGTGTCTGCCTTCCTTCTTTTCTTATGAAGACCCCAGTCATCTTGGACTTAAAGGCCCACCCTTCTCCAGCACAGTGTTGTTGGAGCTTAGCTAATTACAAGGATCCTATTTTCAAATGAGGTCACATTATGAGGTTCTGAGGAGGACATGAATTTGCCAGGAGAGGACATAGTATTTTCATGTCATAAGGTTATTGTGATGGTTAAATTGCATAAAAGAACCAGAAATATAGCAAGCATATAGAAGAGCATAATGATATTCATTATTATTATCTTTGGAGTGAAGTTATTAATTAGTATGCACTTACATTATACAGCCAAATAACTTTTTTATTTCCTTATGGGCTGCAGGAGTTTGATGAGCTGTGAAAGTTTCTTCCTTATTCTGCCTTGCTCCTGCCCCTGGTTGTTTAACTAAAAGACTAGAAACTTCCTTCTGGGTTTGCAGATGAGAGGAATATGTATTTTCATGATCATTATTCCCACTATACTTCAAATCTCTTTCTTTAACACATAGCATCCTGTTTATGAAAATCCACAAAAAAAGTTGCTATGGATTGAACATTTGTGTCTTCCGAAAAATCATATGTTGAAATCCTTACCCCCAATGTGATGATATTAGGAGGTGGAGACTTTGGGATGTAATTAGATCATCAGAGTGGAATCTTCACAAATGGGATTAGTGCCTTTTTAAGGACAGAAGTGCTTGCTTCCTCTTTCTGTTCTTTGCAATGTGAGGATACTGAGAAGACAGTTGTCTGCAAACCAAGAAACAGGCCCTCAGGCCCTTACCAGACTCTCTCTTTTTTTTTTTTTTTTGCTCAAGTTAGGAGGCTATTTTCTTAATCTTGGACTTCCCAGCCTCCAGAACTGTGAGGAGTAAGTGTTTGTGGTTTAAGCAGCCCAGTCTACGGTATTTTGTTACAGCAGCCCAAACTAAGATAAAAATTTTCCCAAATCCTATCCAAAAGTATATACATTTCTTTTCATTTTAATTATTTGCAATTGAATTCTAGATGGCCAAAAGCCAAGTGCTAAAACGTTCTGACAGTCCAACATGTGTTCATCAGACGCCTTCATAATTTATCAGTTTAACTTTTTTTTTTAATTAAATAGTTACTTTTGCAAAAATATTCTTTTGTTTGTTGGCAAAAACATGGATTGCTTCTTGATGCCAACTGTAGAATCAAGAAACCTTGCTTTGTTTCATCAGCCACTTCAGCAAGCAATAAATTGGTGCTCTGTCATATACAATTTTGGGATTCCCTTCTTCATCCTTAGCACTCCGTCTACTCATGCCAATCCAGTCACATTTATTGTTGTGAATTTGGGGAATGAAAAGGAGCTTTGCAACTGTCTATATTAGGTATCCAACTTTTTCAGGCTTTTGTAGAATAATATTTTGAAGGATTACTAAAGAGTTAATAGGTCGGACTGTCAAAAAAGACATTAGAACTCTTCATTCTCTTTTTTAAAGGACAACCTGTATAAGTAATCATGGCACTTGAATTTTCATTTTGCTTTCCTCCTAAAAACACTAAGATCTGGCTGGGCATGGTGGCTCATGCTTGTAATCCCAGCACTTTGGGAGGCTCAGGCTGGCAGATCGTCTGAGGTCAGGAGTTCGAAACCACCCTGGCCAACATGGCAAAACTCCATCTCTATTAAAAATACAAAAATTAGCTGGGTGTGATGGTGCATGCCTGTAATCCCGGCTACTCGGGAGGCTGAGGCAGGAGAATTGTTTGAACCTGGGAGGTGGAGGTTGCAGTGAGCCGAAATTGTGCTACTGCACTCCAGCTTGGGCAACAGAGAGAGACTCTGACTCAGAAAACAAAAACAAAAACAAAAAAAAAAACAACACTGAGGTCAATCTAAATTTTTAAATTACTCATCAAAAGATCTTTCTGTAGTCTCTTTTGTCTCTCAATTTGTCTTTCTTTTTTCACACCTGCATAGTTTCTGTTACATACATACATATGTGATCAAAGTGACTTGATTACAGTAGAGAAGATTAATGATTATACAATATCATCTTGAAAGTGAATGTCAGTTTGTTGTTAACTTTTTATATGTTAAGTTGCTTATTTTTTGAAGTTCAGACACTGTTAGAATTTCCATATAAAACTGATAATAATTGTTCTTATCAAAATAGCTTAACATTGGGAGAGGGGGGTTCTACATTGAAAGAGGTAATTCATAGCACAATACAGCAAGTATTAATCTAGACTAGGTTTCTGTTCCATCTCAGTCAAGAATGTGATTTCTAACAGAAGTTCAATACAGTGAGAAGAATGTTTTATCAAATTAATTATAATGGAAATTTGTCCCATATCATGCCTGCATTTCTGAGAGGTATGTTTGGAATGTCTTCATTAGTTGTTGAAATGCAGTGAATTATTGACATTCTCTGATGTTTGTCTTTCTAGGCACCCAAGAACTATAGAAGTCCCATCTCTGCCAGTCAACCTACCAATCAATCCATGGATGATACAAGAGAGGATATTTATGTCAACTATCCAACCTTCTCTCGTAGACCAAAGACTAGAGTTTAAGCTTATTCTTGACATGAGTGCATTAGTAATGACTCGTATGTACTCATGCATGGATTGTTATGCAATTATTTTCCACTACCCATGGTCTACCTTAGATACTACTTGTCTCAATTGAGTTCATTTGGTAGGAAACATACTTCATTACCTAAAAAACATTTTTCATGGAACTGTTTCAGAAAACCTGACGCCAACTTGTTTATATACCAAAAACTTACTGAATCATGTAACAGAATGATCCAGGGGAGATTAAGCTTTGGGCAAGGACTATTTACCAGGGCTTAAATGTGTCTAGAATTAAGTATGGGCATAAACTGGCTTCTGAATCCCTTTCCACAGTGTTGGATCTATTTCCCTGGTCTTGGCCTCACTCTCATGCAGGTTTTCCTCTTGTGTTGGCAAGATGGCTGCCAACTCTTGGCAATTCATACATCCTTGTTTCTGTCTGGTAGAGAGTTTGCTTCTCTAATAGAACCAACACATTTGGTTACTTTTTCATTGTTAAATAGGCATCATGATCAGAAAGGATGGAATGGCTTAAGAAAACTAAGGGCTCACTTCTAGAGCTGAGAGCAGAGTCAAAGCACAATACTAGGCAATTCAGAGCATGGTTAGAAGAGGGAACGGGAGTCTCAAAGCTGGGGAGTTTACCAACAAATATTGACTGCAGTGACTAACCAAGACATTCTTGGTTAACTAAAAAGTGAAATATGGGATGGAATCTAGAAATGGGGTATCTCTCTCCATACTTCTAGAATCGGCGCTATCAGCATAGTCCAGAAGAGTACCTGGCAATAGAAGAAATGAATAATCAAGAGGAAGATAAATATGAGAGGGCAATCCCTTGCTATTCTCATATATATTTATCTCTCATTCTGTATAGAATTCTTGCCACCATCCCAGGTCTAGCCGTAGGAGCAAATGTAGTAGATAGTCCAATAATAAATAACTTAATGTTTTGGACATTGTTTTTCTTTTCTACTTTTGAGAATTATTTTTAATATGTAAATTCTCTCAAAAGGGTCAGGCACCTAGTTGTTATTTTTTAATGATTATGTGAAACTTGAATATAATATACCACTAAAAGTGACAGCTGGAAGTGGTGGCATAGGATGATAGGGTAGAAATTTGAGAGGGAAAAAAGAAATTGGGAGGGTACAGGCAACAGGAGAAAGGAATCAAACCACAGAAAAAGACAAAGGGAAACTTCTGCTTCACAATTTGGACAAAGACAGCCCTAATGACTTCACCAACAGTCAAAGCAATTAGAGGCCATACCTGATATTGTTTGCATTCTAGATGTAGGCAAACAATGAAAAGTATTTGCCAAACTGAATAAAACTGTCATGGTTACCTTGAAAGGACATTGTCATTATTAAATATAGTGATCATTCATGTCTAAAAGATTCATTATTTGTCTCTAAAGATTTCTAAAGACCACCATCTAGAGAAGATTCATTATGAAGACTGTATTTAAATATCAAAGTTGTGGACTTCATGATAATCTTAAATGAAGCAAATCCAAATTCTCCTGTTGCCTAGACAGATTCTAAGATGTAATTTACACTTTTAAGCTAATTAGTGAGTATTTTATGATTTTAGCCTTAAACACCATGTATGCCAAATAGTGCAATTATTTTGTGAATTACAGAAATGGTAAGTGCCCACATTTCTGTGAATTATAAAATTTGTGAGGTTTTTTAAAACCCTTTTCAGGAGTGAAAAAATTAAAATGACCATTTCCTAGTTGTACTTAAGTAAATGCAAGAAGAGTAAACTCTCATTTTTATTATGTTTGCATAAATATCTTTTCATACCTGGATTCATGAAATATTTCCACAAATATATTAGTGTAACAAACTTGAAAGATAGTTTACAAGAAAACCCTCTACTATCAGATCAATCAAAGATTCCATGAGAGAATTTATTGGTTTGCATGGTGAAGCAAGCTTAGCATCAATTAAAAGGTAAATAATTGCTTTTCTGAATGGTGAAGACAATCAAGATATTACTTTGTGGAAAACTCCAATAACCAAATTCTCAATGATTAGCGTATGTGATCAGGAAAACATTTTTACAATTGTAGTATGGGGAAATATAAATCCAATTTTAAGAGAGAAAATAATGACCGGGTGTGGAAGGGAGAGTACAGTCAGGTACCATTGTCATGGTGGTTTTTACTGGGAACTTCGTGGAAGACGTTTGTAGCACACCACTGAAGTGTTGCAAAGCGTCCAGAACATTTGGAACTTGTCTCTTTTTCCTTGCGTGTTTTCGTGTTTTTGGTCTCTCATTCAAAATATTGATGAGAACTATTTACTCTGTCATTTCTTCTCTATATATTCTTCCTCTACAGAGTGTAGGATTTTTTTCAGGAATTTGGAGCCATCCTAAGTTCTCCCCAAAATTTTCTGACCTCCTCTGATGCTCCTGTTATACCCTCAGGGTTAATGCTTGTGAAATTCCATTCATTCATTTCTTTCCCTGGACATCTTTACTTACCGAAGCACTTTCATTGTAATCTTTTTAACATCATCCCTAATTCGTGATAGTTTTGGAACTCTCCGTAGTATATGTTTCGCTGCCTCTACTGTTTTGCACCTATGATTCTGATTGTTACTAAGAAATCAGATCAAAACAGATCCACAGAATAAAAGATCAATTCCAGTAAATTATGTTATAAATACAGATATTTTTTACAAGTTGCTGCTTTGGAAGCAAAATACTTCTTAAGTTTTATATATGTATACACATGTATATAATTTATATTGATGGATAATACAACATTAAATAAGAATCTATGCTTCCTTCGAATGCCATTAACATTTACATTAAAGTAACCAATTAAAGGAAATTACTTTGTGATAATAAGGTAGGTAGATTTGTTAAATGTCATTGTGGAGTACCCAGTTTTGTCAGGGAAAGAACACATCTTATTGAACTTTGATGACTATGAATTGACTATATTATTATAAGAGATACCTTCAAACTTTATTTTAAAAACTTTATGTAGAATATGTTGAGAAAATAAAATAGAAATTTCATTTACCCCGATCATACTTAAAATGGGAGGCAGGTAGCTGAGGATATAATTTTTAATTAGTAAAAACTCAAATTTATGTTTTAAGTAATTTAGTTTATTACTAGAATACTATATATATAAACTTAAAATACATGGGTTATCAATTTAAAAGACAAATAAAAATACTTTTAGTAGGCATTCTTTTATTGTGAGCATCCAAGTTTTATTGGTTTATACAGAATGGCATTAAGTAAAAATTACAGTTGTATGACAGTAATTTTCTAAATTGGGAGAGTCCGTGTTGTCATTAGAGATCACTGTGACCAAATTGCTTCTCCTTGATTTATAATGATATACTGTATTTTGTACTGCTTATATGAAGTTTCAGCAAGATTGACGGTATTATAAAGATGCTTATAAAGTGCAAGTGGAGATGCTAAATTGTGAGTACAAAGAGGTTTCTTTTCACAACAGTGATAAGAAAATATCTTTAAAAAAACATAAAACAACATAAACATGTCACCATTAGTTTAGCTACTATTAAAATGTAACATCTAGGAAGTATTGACCTTCACCTTCAGACTTCTGTATAAGTTAGTATATTTTTTCACTGATCTGTTCATTAGAATTCTTCCAGCCAAGACTCTGGGCTCTTAAAGCATTTATCTGAAAACGAAAAACAAGTTTATTTTTTAAAAAGCTTCTCTATTTCTAGTGATTCAATAGGTAGAAAAACAGCTTCTAGAATTAACTGCAATGCTTTCTATGGAAATTTTATAAATCCTCAAGGTCGGTTTACATATATTTTTCCAGATTCAAAGCACTAACTATGTTGTAAGATGTTGTAAGAAAAGGTCTGTTTGGAAGTATGGGTGATAAATGCATGGGATAATTCTGGTTTATTTCCTGTTATCCTTGTTAGAATAAGTTATATGGTCAACCTGTCTAGAACACTTTTTCCAGTGTTAGTGTATACTTTTGAATTTTTGGTTCTTGTAGTGTATAGAAATATTTTCCTAAATGTACTGTATTCTGTTGTTTTGAATGAATAAAACACAATGTTTCACGATCGCTAGCTTCATTTGCCATCAAGAAATAGCAGGGAAAATTTTGTACAGAATAAAATTAACGTGATGAATTACATGCAGAAAAAATTCAAATCAATGATGCATTGTAACTTTTAGCTCAATGCAATATTCCTCTTATTATTATTATTATTATTATTATTATTATTATTATTATTTTGAGACGGAGTTTCGCTCTTGTTGCCCAGACTGGAGTGCAATGGTGCGATCATGGCTCACCACAACCTCCGCCTCCCGGATTCAAGTGATTCTCCCGCCTCAGCTTCCTGAGTAGCTGGGATTACAGGCATGTGCCACCACGCCTGGCTAATTTTTTATTTTTAGTAGAGACGGGGTTTCCCCATGATGGTCAGGCTGGTCTTGAATGCTGGACCTCAGGTGATCTGCCCATCTCGGCCTCCCAAAGAGCTGGGATTACAGGCGTGAGCCACCGCACCTGGCCTTGTTTTTTGTATTTTGTAAGTTCATGTAGTGAAAAAGGTCAAAGGGCTGTACAGTTTTTTTTTTTTTTTCCCAAAACATAGAAGTCCCTTGCCCTTCCTCATTTTCGTTACCTTGAGACAACAGATTTTGCTACTTCTAACTCATTATTTTATTTATGTTCACTTTTCTGAATAGCATGCTTGTGACACTAATACATTTTTTCAATTTTAGACATTCATGATTTATTTATGTCTTCCTCTCCCCAAACTCACCACATAGAATACTCTTCTCATGTCTCTTTCAGAAATACTTGTATTAAAGTATGATTATATCAATATTTGCTGTTTATTTCTTATGACCTTGACAGTACTCTTAAACCACATGGTAAAAATGATTTTGCTTTCCTTCCTGCATGACTTTTTTCCACTAGCGCTAACAATTGTCATTTTGGGGACTTACTTTTTCTGTATTTACTATAAGTTGATCTGGAACTCCTCTGTGATGCAGCAGGAATTCTAGCAATTTCAACTTCCCGAGAAAGACTCCATTAGAAGCTTGACGTGGAGCTATAAGGAGAGTCACACAATTGCCATCCTGGTGTCTCCCTTCATCCAGAAAAAGAAGAGGGAGGACTATATGAAATCTAGAATCCACTCTAAAAAATTTTCCAGAACAAAAGGACATGCATTTCCACATTGTAAACGTTTAACAAGTGCCCATAACAAGGGAATAATAAGTCTATTATGTTTGTTTTTGTGTCTGTAAAAGTTGGGGTATGGTTGTAAGCATGAAAACAGATACTGATTGTTGAAGGAAAAAAAAAATACGAGGTCAGGAGTTCGAGACCAGCTTGGCCAATATGGTGAAACCCTGTCTTACTAAAAATAGAAAAATTAGCCGGGCTTGGTGGTGGGCGCCTGTAGTCCCAGCTACTTGGGAGGCTGAGGCAGAAGAATCGCTTGAACCCGGGAGGCGGAGGTCGCAGTGAGCCGAGACTGCGCCACTGCACTCCAGCCTGGGTGACAGAGCGAGACTCCGTCTCAAAAAAAAAAAAAAAAAAGGTTAAGCATTTGAAGATGGGTTGGCTCATAGAATTCCCAGGACACCCGATGGAGTAGGCTTGCAAAATAGAACGTGTGTCAACTCCAGTGGGAAACGAGGCCGGAAGCACAACTAACAATTTGGGCTTCAATACCCTCCCTAGAACACGCTGCAGCGAACCTGAGCAGCATCAATCCCCCATGCCCGGATGAGTCCTGAGCCCCCATTTTTATTCACTTACTTGTTCCAAAATCAGGGTCTCTTAAATATATCTGGGAGGCAGCAGCTGGTATCTCCCCCTTCAGCTTCCATAGTGGCAGCTAGGGTACAACTTACTTTCCAAACAGAACACACTGTGACATTCCCTCCAAGCTCGCTGAAGGACTCGAACCGACAAGTGTCCCTACTTGACTAGATGATAGTTTTCTTAAAGGCAGGGTTTAATGTACCCTTTTGTAAATGTTTCAAGGCCCTATCTAATACCTGAGTTTATTCCAGATGTATCTAAATATATCTGAGGTTCTTTTAAAATGGTGAAAAAACAAAAACAGTATCTATATCAATATTCTCAATTGGCAGTATTGCAATAATGGCCAATAGTTCATTTTTAATAACACTATTGACATTGCATTTGGATATCAGGGTTTACTAATCATCCGCATGTATATGTTGCATATTTTTCTAGACTTTAACTTTATTCAAATCTATTGATTTTTAAACCTGCAACTTATGTGTAGACACAGGTATACCTTTACAAAAACTATCAAATTTTTTGGTAACATACTACCTCCAAAATTTCAAGTAAGAAGTTGCTTTTTGTCCATTTTTAAATGGAAATCTGTTAATCAAAATGCCACAAAATTATACAGTGTTTCATTTGACCTATGGAAACCAATATAATTACAGGAAGAAAGCAGAGTCAATCTTCTACCTGTGGTCAAATAAGTGGAGGCCCTTTCTAGACTAAGTTCTCATGCATTTAAAATACCAAGCATGAGTTCTCCAAATTCCTGAAAAGGAAGTCTTGTGTTGTATTGCCAAGCCAAATTTGTAAGACATAAAAATAAAACTTGAGAAGAAGCTATGATTAACTTACTTTCTTCATTCTTCAAAATTTACATAATCTCAGCTGATTTTATATTTTTATAAAATGCATTCTTAAGATATATCCTTACTCAATCATGTATTCATTACATCCTTTATGCCAGGTATCCAAAAGTACTCACAGTGACTAAGACCATTATTCCTTGATCAGCTGCATGAGTAAGACTTTGAGCTCTCCAATATACTCTCGGTGGTACTAAGTTTTCTGAGTAACAGCTTTGGATGTGGCTTCAGTTGAGCTGATTTATCCCACACTTTATTTTTATCACATAGTGGCCCTCAGAAGCAAATTTCGATTTCTTTTTAGTTCACATAAAAATGTACAATGAAATGTAATGGCTCAGTAGCTTCTAGAGATATAGATTACCCTTCTAAACTTTCTATAATTTTGCATGTCTATTTGATAATTCTTTCAATGGCTAAGAAATAGCAGCTATCTTTTATTTTTCTTTTTAAATATTTATTTGTTTGTTTGTTTGTTTATTTATTTATTTATTTTGAGATGGAGTCTCGCTCTGTTGCCCAGGCTGGAGTGCAATGGTGTGATCTTGGCTCACTGCAGCCTCTGCCTCCCAGGTTCAAGCAATTCTCCTGCCTCCGCCTCCTGAGTAATTGGGACTACAGGCATCTGCCACCACGCCCAGCTAATTTTTGTATTTTTGGCAGAGACAAGGTTTCACCATGTTGGCCAGGATGGTCTTGATCTCCTTACCTCGTGATTCACCCGCCTCGGCCTCCCAAGGTGCTGGGATTGCAGGCGCGAGTCACCGGGCCCGGCCTTGAATAGCCATCTTTTATAAAGTTGAGTTATTGACAAAAATATGTTTTACTATGTGCTATAATTTTTAAGGCAATTTCTTATATGCTTTCTTTTTTTTAACAACAATTCCAAGATGGTGGCAAGATAAATGTTATTATCCTGATTGACAATTGAGGAAAACTAGATCAGGAGAAACTGTGTGCCAAATCGTCCTACGGCGGTTTAAGATAGGAATTGTAATTCTCAGAATCTCTTTTTCTTTATGGTTCTGAGTTAGAATTGGCTGCAATGGAATTTGCATGAGATACGGAAGGTGGATGTGAAACATTAGAAATTACTCTTTGTAGGTCATTTTAGTCAATATGGTGATGGGCAGATGGAGAGGGCCTGGCATATCTCAGCTTGTCCTTTCTCTACTGCATGTCTGGATCTTCCTGACTGACAGGGCTGCTATAGTCTTAGCTACTGCTGTAGGTTGGTTGCAGAATGGCAGAGGTAATGGCTGTCCAGTGGCAACAGCTCGCAGAGACCTCTTAGAAACTTCCCTTTCACATCCAAGTAACAAGATGCAAGGTCAGTGTGTTTACAAAAAGGAAAAGAAAAGTCTATTGGTTTTCTATATGCCAGAAATGAGCAATTCGGATTTGAAATTTAAAAAGCAATGATGCCATTTACCAGAGCACCAAAACCACTGAGGAACTTCTGTATACATTCAACCAAATGCACACAGAATCTGGATGCTTTATATCCGTTACTGTGCTCTGCTCACGAGTTTAGGACTTTTTTGGATAGATCCTTTGGAGTTTTCACACAGATAATCATGTCTTCTGTGAATAAAGATACTTACTTTTTTTTTTTTTTTTTCAATCTTTATACCTTTTATTTCTTTACCTTGTCTTTATTGTAGTAGCTTGGACTTCCAGGAATAGAAGTGACAAGATAACGCATTCCTGCTTTGTTTCTGCAGGAGAAGCACCCACTTTTTCGATGTTAAGTACGATGTTAGCTGTGGGTGTTTTGTAGATGTTCTTGAACATCAAGTTGAAGAGCTCTCTATTTTTAGTTTGCTAAGCGTTTTTTTTTTTTTTTTTTTAAGTTATGAATAGATGTTGGATTTTGTCAAATGCCATTTCTGCCTCTCAATGAATACAAGCATATGATTTTTCTTCTCTACATTGTTGATGTGGTGAATTACTGAATTTTTTAACGTTGAACCAGGCTTGTATAACTATACCAAATCCTGCTTAATCGTGGTCTATAATTATTTTTACACAGTACTGAATTTATGTTATTAATATTTTGTTGAGGATTTTTTCATCTAAGTTTATAAAAGATATTTATCTGTAGTTGTTTTTGAAATGTTTTTATTTGGCTTTAATATTAGATAATGCTGACCTCATAAAATGAGTTAGGAAGTGTTCCTTCTGCTTCTATTTTCCGGAAGACATCGTGAAGATTTGATATTATTTCTTTCTAAAATATTTGGTAGCATTATACAATTTTTTGGAATGTTATCTGTTATAGATGCAATTTCTTTAATAGATACAGGACTATTCCATGTTTCTATTTCTCCTTGTATAAATTTTGGTAGTTTTTGTTTTTTAAGGAGTTGGTTCGTTTCATCTAAGTTATCAAATTTGTTGTCACAGAGTTGTTCCTATATTCTCTTACTACACTTTGACACATATGGCATCAGTAATGAGGACCCCTTTTTCATTTCTGAAATCATCCAAGAAAACCTAACGATTCTGAAAGTATATATACTAACAAGAGTTTGAAAATACATGAGACAAAAACTATTTGTGTATTTTCTCATTTTACTTGGTTAGCCTTGCTTGAACTTATGAATTTTTTTTTATCGTTTCAAACAATTGGCTTTTGGTTTCATTGGTTTTTCTTTAGTTTGTGTTTGTTTTTGACGTCCTTGATTTCTGCTCTAATTTGTATTTCCTTTCATCTGCTTGCTTTAGATTTACGTTCATCTTCTTTGGTTTCTTAAGATGGAAGCCTAGATTATTGATTTTATATGTTGTTTTCTTTTCCAATAGTGGCACTTAATGCTATAAATTTCACTTTGTTCCACAAGTCTTGGTAAGCTCTATTTTTATTTTCATTTAGTCCAAAATATTTTAAAATTTCTTTTGATATTTCTTCTTTGAGCCATGAATTATTTACAATGTGTTGTTTAATCTCTATATATTTTGGGATTTTTCTACTTTATATCTCTTACAGATTTCTAACTTAATTTCATCATGTTTTAAAAACATTCTTTGTATAATTTCTATTCTTTTAAATTTTTTCAGGTGTATTTTATGGCCCAGAATATGGTCTATCTTGCAGAATGTTTCATGTGATCTTAAGAAGAATGTTCGTTCTGTTGTTGAGGGTCATATTCTACAAATGTCCATTAAATCAAATTGATTGATAGCACTGTTCATATCATCTGTATCCTTTCTGATTTTCCCTCTTCTTGATCTATCACATACTGATAGATCAAGTGATCAAGTCTTGTTAAAGACTGCAAGTATAATAGTGGATTTTTCTATTTCTCCTTGCAGTTTTGTTAGTTTTTGTCTCATGTATCTTGATACTCTTGTTAGTACAAATACTTTCAGAATAGTTAGGTTTTCTTGGAGAATTTACCCCTTTACCACATGTAATGTCCCTTTCATTCTTGATAATCTTTCATGTTCTGTCTACTTTTTCTGAAATTAACACCACTTTCAGCTTTTTAAAAAATTAATATTAGCATCTCACATCTTTCTCTATCCTTTTAATTTTAAATTATCTAAATATTTATATTTAATGTGCCTTTCTTATAGACAATGTATAGTTGCATCCATTTGAAAATTCACTACTTCTTTTTTTTTACTACTAAATGTTATGGATATATAATAGTTGTATATATTTGGGGGATACATGTGATGTTTTGATACCTGCATACAATGTGTAATGATCATATTGGGTAATCGTGATATCTATCACTTCTAACATTCATCTTTTTTGTGTGTTTAAATCCACCACTTCTAATTGGTACATTTAGATTATTCAAATTTAAGTGATTATCGACATAGTTGGATTAATATCTACTATATTTGTAACTTTTCTATTCTTGCACTTGTTCTTTCTTTTTTATTCTCACTTCTTTTTCTGTGTTCTCTGATTTTAACTGGGGTTTTTATATGATTTAATTTTCTCTCTTGGCATATCTTTCATTGGTCAACCTAGGTTTCTCTCCTTTTCCCCTCTTTTTTTTGGTATTTATTTTATTTAGTGTTATCTGAGCTACCTGAGTTGGTGTCTGTCACTAATTTTGGCAAGTTCTCAGATTATTACTTCTAACATTCTTTTGCTCCATTCTTTCTTCTTCTCCAATTATCCAATAGTCTTGAATGTTCTGGGTTTTTCCCACTCTTTGAATTTTAGTTTGAAATTCAAAGTTAGAACTTCAAAGTCATTGATTCTTCCTTCAGGGGTTCCAAGTCAACTGATAATTGCATCAAAGATATCCTTCCTTTCTGTTACTATGTTTTTATTGCATTTCTTTTTTATTCCTTCTTAGTGTTTCCATCTTTCTTCTTACATTATCCATCTGTTGCCTATTTTTTTTATGAGAGCTCTTAACATATTAATGAGAAATTCCATGTCTGATAATTCTGACACATGTGTCATATCTCTGTATGGTTCCAATAATTGCTTTATCTCTTCAGACCATGACTTTTCTTGCCTTTTGACGTTCTTTGAATTTTTCTTTTTGAATTTTTTGTAACAAGCCAGATCTGGTGTGTTATGTAATAGGAACTGAGGTAAATAGGTCTTTAGCTTGCAGACTTACCTTAATCTGACTAGCTACTAGACTGTGTTTAAAGTCTGTTATAACCGTAGGTGCTAAACTTCTTCAAATGCCTCTAGTGTCTTTGTTTTGTTTGTTTATATGTTTTCCCCCTTCTTGACTTCAGGCTTCCCTAAGTGCGCCTCTTCGGAGAGACTTTCTGTCTTGCAACTCTTTCCTCTGCAATTCACTGTTATTCTACTGGAGCCCTGTTGGTGTAGTGCTAAGCTGTGGGAAAGGAGAGTGCTCTATAATCTTACAGGGAAATCTCAGTCTTTTAGTGGGTCTATGTCTGGGACATTCACAGAGCCTCTCCAGTGGTGTTGCTTGCTTATCCTCAACTCCCTTTCCTGGCTGCAGCATTCCCAGTGTATTTCTTTGAAGGCCTGCCCCCTGTTGACTGGTTATTTACCCTCTTTCCTTAAGTGGAACAAGGAGACTTCAGGCGCTGGGAGGAAGTTTGGGAATTGTGTTTGGCAGAGTCCTTTCCATCTTTGTTACCAAGAAGGTTCATGGCTTATTTCACAATGGATGTCCCTCTCCATCTGTTGCCAGAGCCACGAGGAGATTTCTCTTGGGTCCTCATAACAAGAACCTTCGAGTTTCCTACAGGAAAAGCCCTTGAATGTGTAGAGTGCCTCAAGAGCACAATCCCCATGGGTTTCTCGCTCACGCTAGTCCACAAACAGATGCCAGGAATTCACCCAACTTACCATATAAAGCCTTTACCATATAAAGGCTCATATGACTAGTTTATGACTCCAGTGCTTTGACTCCAGATAAATGGCTATTGGTTGCCGTATCTCTCTGGATGTATCTGTATCTTCAGATTTTGGGATGGCAGTTTGCTCAGGACCTTGGTTCTCTAATAGGTCTAAGAAAAGTCATTGATTTTCAGCTTTCCAGCTTTGTCTTGTTGTAAGCATGGCAGCAACATCTTCCATACTCTTAACATGATGGCACTGAAGGCAGAAGTCAATCTCCATGTATAAACATTTTCACACATATGTTTTGTTTTATCTTGGTCTCTGACCTGTCTCTTTGCCCTGACTTTCTGATACTACATGAGGGTTCCTGTTGCTGGACTCCATTCCATCTGACTTGCTCCCATCTAGGCTGCTCTTTGGCTCATCTTTATAAATCACATCCAGACGACAAAATACTTAAATGAAAATGAAGCACATATTTATTTTTTAAATAAATACGAAATAAAGTATAGACATCAATTTGAAGATGAGTAGGAGATCGTACTGAGTTTCCCTGTTTATGCTTGGATCAACATCAGGCCTTATACAAATATTCAAGGCCAGAGGCAAAAGGTAATAAGGAAAATTTGTATCACAAGCCACGAGGAGATAACATGTCAAGTCTGCGCGATTGGAAATAAACTAAAGATGAACTGCTGGGGGTGCTCACTCGTCACAGAGCTCAGTCTACAGCACCAGATTTATAAGCTTTTTTTGGGGGAAATTCTGTTAAAATAAAATGAAATATGAGTCACAGGGTGGTGTTTCACTCATATGTGTTCAATATTAATTCATTTTAAGGTTTAGCTGCACAAAAGGTAAATGAGAATTAGAAGACTCCGTGGTAAGAGAAGCCACAGAAGTAAAGCATTGTCAAGGGTTCTGTGTCTATATATTTAAATATTAGGCTTCTGAGAAAAAACACAACAGGAAGACAGATGAACACAACAGAGGGCAGAAGGTCTAGACGTCCTGAGGCCTTTTATGCAACATTTGTTAGTGGAATGTTTTTTAAGAATGTGTGAGAGAGTCATTTTAACGTGAAATAAAGACCTAAGTCTACAGACTTGCCTCATAGTTTGTTCACTCCATATGGTCATATGTAAATAGTGAAAAGCTTTTATAAATAGATCATTTAATAACTTCTTAAAGCTGAACCCCTTTTCTCTCTACATGTTAGTGGAGGTAGTGTTGAATATTTTCTATTAGTATAGATAAACAAATGAACAAACAAACCCACTACTGCCCAAAACAGGTTACTATCTTTCCCAGGTTAAGAAAAAGCTTAAATAACAACTAACCAGTAAGAGTCACATGGCATTTAAGCTTCAGGAAGAATATTGGGTCTAGATAGAAACAAAAAAGTCAAATGCGATCTCTTTTACTAAATAGTCAATGGTAATGATCTGAACTACATGAGAGATCATAGTGTTCTTATATATTAAAAATAACGTCCCAAGCCCCATCCATAAGCTTAAGTTAAACACATGGTTAAAAATACCATCAAAATGTTATCATTTACAAGGTGAAACACCATAATGTAACATCTCTTGGAGTAGAGTGTCTCTTAGATACCTATGTGTTTAACATCTCATTAAAGAGTTAGACACTACAAATGTCACATGAAGGATGGAGTTACACTTTGTTCATGAATTTAGAGAACATTTTGTACTATGTGTAACACTGATTTTACCTGAGATATCAATTGTCACCCCAAATCAGTCTAAGTTGTGCATAGTCTTAAAAATGCAATGAACATTATCTCCCATTAAATGCCTACTCATCCCACTTATAAATTCTAAACTTAAAACAATTCCATTTTAGTTACATTTCCTAGTCAGATCTCTTGATGATCCATGCATTTTAGAATTTAGAATGCCATCCGTTTTCACTATTGAGAAAAAGGGTCTTATATGAGGAATGAGAAGGAGGGAGGGAAGAGAAGAGAGCTGAGTAGAACATTTTAAATCTATTTCTTGTAACATTTTTCTTTAGATTATTCTGATGAGAGTGAAGTGACCAGTTACAGTGAGTAAAACGGGTTATTTCTGAGTAGTGGTTTTAATAATCTATTTTTGGGGGGGGAGCATGAATTTCTAGCTCTATATTTGGCTCTTTGCAATGTACTTAGATTTGTTAAAAACCATAAGCCTCAAAAACAGCAGGTTACCTAAAAACAGCAGGTTATCTATAACTTTTAATAGATATTGGAACAAGAAAGGAATTTCTTAAGTCAAATGGTACTCAAAGGACAGTCATTAAGCAAGATTAGACTGAGTATACCTACCTCGTGGCTTGAGGTGTATACTTCTTCTCTGGCTGGTGAGCCAAATCTAACAGAAGGGACCAAATCTTACCCACTTTTGAATTCCCAGTAATTAGAACATTCAACTCATGCTTTTAAGATTGAATTTTGGAGTAACATTTTCCCCCTTTGGCTTCCTCATAACCAAAGTTTGCAAATATTCGGAGAGTATTGAATATTTAGAATGGGTCTTTGTAATTCACACATGAATAGAAAGTAACAATGAGGCCGGGAGTGGTGGCTCATGCCTGTAATCCCAGCACTTTGGGAGGCCAAGGTGGGCGGATCACTTGAGGTCAGGAGTTTGAGACCAGCCTGGCTAACATGGTGAGACCCCGTCTCTACTAAAAATACAAAAATATTAGCTGGGCATGGTGGCACTTGCCTGTAGTCCTAGCTACTTGGGAGGCTGAAGCAGGAGAATCGCTTGAACCTGGAAGGTGGAAATTGCAGTAAGCCGAGATCGTGCCCCTGCACTCTAGCCTGGGGGAGACTGTCTCAAAAAAAAAAAAAAAAAAAAAAAAAAAAATGACAATGAGTGTGTATTTGTCTTGTATGCAAGTTTGTGTCAAGAGAGGAAAAAATAGAGGATATTTTAAAAATGAGGTTTTAAAAATGTATAGAACTCAAATAGCAACAGATACATTTGGAGTTATGTTAGATTTTGGTATCTAATAATTTTCTTTCTTTTTTTTTCTTTTAAAGAGACTTTAAAACATTTATACATTTCAAAAAACAGAGATAATTTTGGAGTTATGTTAGACTGTGTGTCTAATATATTTTGTGATTAAAATGCAGCCTATTTGTGGGGTGGGGTGGGGTGGCTGCTGGGGAAGAGAAAGAGGAGAAGGAGGAGGAGGAAGAAGGAAAGAGAAGTTCAGACATAGCTTTAAGAAAGGAATTCCAGGAGCTAGTGAGGATGGTCTCTCTTGCATTCCCTACTTCTATCCATTTTCATGACTCCTACAGAAAGCCATATATGCATTTGCTGTCGCAGCTCCACACTGACATTATGCGTATCAAATGGAATTAAAAGGAGTCAAGAGCAAAGATCAGGAGATGTTGCTTGTCGTCCACTCATGTGTTGGTGGTAGCAATTACTCAATAAGTAGTGATTAACTGGCTTTTTGCGATCAGATGAAATCAGCAGGCTAATATCCTAAAGATACCTACATACTAGTGTAATTCATACTTCCATGAATGTTTTGATATTCTATCCAGCTCTTACTCAAACATTTATTTTAATAATTCACCATAGGATGCTAAAATTAGATAAATCTTTTAAAAATATATTTTTTTTACTAAACTGGAAGTAAAAATAGTTGATGTTCTTTGTACATTACGAAAATAGCATAATTGCTATTGGGCTGTGCCTTGTGACATATATTTATTAAATACCTTCTTTGATGTTAGCTCTAAGCTTATATAAACCTTTACATTATTTCTAAAGACACTTTCCCAAGTAAATATAGTCTCTATGATTTTAATAGTGACAAAAAGGGAAAGAAAAATTCATCAAGTTCATACCACCAATTCGTTATGAAAATGTGTCACTGAAAATTCATATTCAGAATATGCTGTATTTCATTCAGTATTGACAAAGAATGGGTGATTTCATCGTCATTGGCACTCCAGAACATTTTTCAAACTTCTATTGCCTGCATAAAATGGAAAGGTCTCATACATTTTTCATTGCTTTCCTTAATTCATGAATTTGGCCAGACTTACCCACTGAAGGGCATTTTTTTTTTTTTTTTTTTTTGGAGACGGAGTCTCGCTCTGTTGCCCAGGCTGGAGTGCAGTGGCCGGATCTCAGCTCACTGCAAGCTCCACCTCCCGGGTTTACGCCATTCTCCTGCCTCAGCCTCCCGAGTAGCTGGGACTAAAAGCGGCCGGCACCGCGTGAAGGGCATTTTTAACAGTACTGACTGCTTGATTCCTTTTCTCCCACCCAGATTTCTCCCACCCAGATTTCTCTGATATTATTGGAGCTTCACATTCTCTTTAAAAGCATTATTCTCTAAAAGGAAAAATGCTCATAAGAAATTAATCTAGTAAACCCATAAGAAATGCCCAGCTAATATTTAAAGGTTAAGTTTGAAAAATAGATTCTATAAGTGTATTTCTAGACAGGTCTAAATGTGATGTGACAAAGGCTACTTAATTATGGGCTGAAAAATAAAAGAAGCCATTGATAACGTAACAGCATGAAATGATAGTCATAGGTGCATGCATTTCACTTTTGAAGTTAAATCTTTACCAAATGATGTTCATTTTTTTTCTTTTGTTATTAGAGAGTGAGCAGAGTTCTGTAGGAAAAGCCATTGTCTAGCTGTGAGACATTATGCAAGCCACTTAAGCTCTCTGGATATCTTTTTTTTTTTTTTTTCCTTCGAGGCTGAGTCTCACTCTGTCGCCCAGGCTGGAGTGCAGTGGCACGATCTCAGCTTACTGCACCCTACGCCTCCCAGGTTCAAGCAATTCTCGTGCCTCGGCCTCCTGAGTAGCTGGGATTACAGGCATCTGCCACCAAGCCCAGCTAATTTTTGTATTTTTAGTAGAGACGGGGTTTCATCATGTTAGCCAGGCTGGTCTTGAACTCCTAACCTCAAGTGATCCACCCGCCTCAGCTTCCCAAAGTGTTGGGATTACAGGTGTGAGCCACCACGCCCAGCCTGGAAATCTAAAAGTGTTCATCTCTAATGTCATTTTCAATATTAAATTCTACAATTCCTTCACACTATAGTCAACCTAATAAAAATTCAGTTATATTAAAACATGGAGTTAGGAAAACACTGGAAATACATAATAAATTATCGGTAACCTTTCATTTAATAAAGGGCCTTCTTTCACTTTATTTTCAAAATAGCAAGCTAATAAGTGAAGGAATAAGTAACATTTTAAACATTAGCAGAATACGATTGTCAGAATTTTGTTTAATTACAGTTACATTTCATCACATGATAACAAAAATATAAGAAAACCAAGTAATATTACAGTGTTAGCTTTATTAAATAACTTGTGGGTAAAACCATCAATTTTGTTGTTCAAAATCTCAATCATGCAAAGTTGTGATGTAAAGTAGTAGTTTTGAACTGCTTTACCTTTAAGTGATGGAGCAAATTTTAATAGTGCACAACCTCATAGCAATATCATTCGTAAATTTTTTAGAATTATGAATAAGACATTGTTAACAATAGATTAGGTTTATTTATTGATGGTTAAGAGAAAAACTATGACTTCAGAAGAAGATAATTCTTCAATTATGTATTTCATGTATCTTTACCAAGGGGAAAAATCACACAGACAGATTTAAAAATAATTTAATTTCCTAATTTTATTATTGCCTCATTATTATAATATTTTCTGTTCTGCCAGAAATTCACATTTCAGTTCCAGGGACAGCTGTTGCTTTTTATCTCATCCCAAAACACAGTTCAGCTAGTTTTTAAGTACAGATGTCCCCAAATTATCATTTATCTAGAATAGATTGTTACTAAAAATGAAGTATGCCAAATCATGTATTTTCCAACAGAAGTACATTTATAATGGGTGTTTTTTTTCTTAACAAGGGCCTAATGTCCAAAGTTATTTCTTATCAAAATGATCATAAACATTATATTGAACCAACTACAAATGACATCCCTTTATGATGTACAGTATAAGACTTCACAAAGTATATATAAATTAATTAAATAAAGATTTACAAAAAGCAAATATATAACACATTATTTAATATATTTTAGAGAATCATAGGGATAAGGATTTTGCAGGACGGGGTAATTCTGTGTGGATCTATTAAGGAAAAGGTAACTTCAGTGGAACACACAGAGTGGGTCAAAAGCCAAAAATGTGTGTGTGTGTGTGTGTGTGTGTGTGTGTGTGAGTGTGTATGTGTGCGTGTGTGTCAGCATGCACTAAGGTTGGGGTGGAGGGGGCCTCTGCAGGTCTTGGAAAGTCTCCTGTCATCTGCAATAAAGATGGAACTGGCTTTTATGTCAGGGAGCAGCCTGGGTTGTTGATGTCCTTGATGCACTGCTTGCTATAACTAAAGTAATACAGTATCTTACAACTGGAAAGAATCATACTCTGTTACCAGTTTTCACGACAAAGTTGGAGCTCCTCCACTCCACCCATTGATACATATGTCTATATTTTTATAAGAGTAAGCATTATTTCTTGAACTATGCACTGTACATGTGAATCTGAATTTGATTTCTAATTATTATTTCATATTGACTTATATTTTGTTAATTTCTGATGGATATTTAATATCAAGATACTACTATCATTTTGTTCTTTATTTTCCCTGGCTTTCAGTCCCTCTGTAAAATAGTTAATGATCTGGAACTACTTTCTCAACCATTTTCAGATGTTTTCTTTGAGAGAAATCCTGCAGTGACTTAAAAACATACAATCATTATCTCAGTTTCCTTCTTTGCCTGACTTTGGGTTTCTGAATTTCAGACACCCAATACTAAGCAACTCTTTTGAGGCTGTGGGTCTCTTGAGGGAATTAATAGAACAATTCAGTCCTAACATTAGCACAGCAACAGGCTGAGGGTGTAGACCTTGCTCCATTCGATGTTCAATTAAGTGCAGAAAGGGTTGATTTTATGCTCACAGTCTAAAATCATCCCAATAGCAGGAAAGAGGGAGGAACTTAATTGTTTCAACAGCTAACGTGGGCCCCAAATAATGATTAGAAAATTTAAATCCATTCATTCTTCTGACAATTGGAATGTGGAGTTCAGACTAGGGAAACAGGCATGGAAGATAACTTTTTTAAAAAAACTTACTAGTTAAACACAATTGTAAGAGGGAATATTTCTACTACAAATGTATTTTTCCTCTCTCCTTCAAACATTAATACTTATAAGATGTTAAAATCTTAAGGTAGGAGAAAAATGTCTGAAAATTACAAGTATAATGTGGTTTTCATAGTATTTAGTAATTTTAACGTATTTCTTATTTATCTAAACTTCAGTTAATTAAAATCATTGTCTACTGAAGTTTATCAGGAAAAACCTATTGTATAAGGTATTATAAAAAAAAGGAATTTCCCCAATTTTTGTTGATAATGGAAGCTTCTTGAGGCTCACATGAAAAAAATGTAGCCCTGATGTTATCAATTATGCAACAAAGTTGTGACAAATGCCATAAATAATGACACCATAAAGTGCTAGAAAGTGATAAAAATTCCAAAAATTATAATCAATTACTATGTGATTGTGATAACTTAGTAGGGCTACTAAACACAAACACCTAATTAATGTTTTTTAGTTTGACTACCACTTTAGGATAAGATTGAATTTCAAAGAACTGGATGACAATATACGAGTAAATAAAGTTTATACCAATCATTCATGAGCTACCAGAAATCTAATGAATTGCCCCATAACGCCTCTCTACTGGTAGAGTTGGTGATGAGTTCAGCAAGAGTAGAGGCATCTGAAAATCTGGGAAAACACTTAAATGTACAAGGGTTTCTTTATTTTGAGGCCATGTGGCATTTCTCAGCTCCCACTACGTCAAACTGGGAGACGCCCTGGAGCCAAGGAAACATTCCTAGACCAGGAGCCTGAAACTACGAGAAACGATTCTTGGCTCCTTCTTTGCCTTTAAACAAATTACAACATCCATGGGTTTCAGTTTTCTCCTAAGAGAAACACAAAGTGGGACTTTATTCTACATGACCTTTAAGGGTGCTTCTAGATCTAGCTAGCATTCCACCTGCCTGGAAAATGTGCCCAACTTCCACAAGACTCTATAAACTGTCTAGTGCCTCCTCTGCTGGCGTAATTGCACAAATGCTACAAGATTCACATCCTTGAGTAAGAAGGTAGGGATCTGTGGCAGATCCGGAGAAAATGTGGGCAATCTTCCAAATATGTTTATAGAGAATGCACACACGAGAGTGTTGATCTCGTCTCACAGATCCAGCCCTGCCCACCAGTCTCACCGACAATTTATGTTCATGATAAAATTCAAATGAGGTTGGCTATATAAAAGTGATTCTCATGTTCCTGAAGACACATTTTACCGTGGGGACTTGGTTACACATTCTTTCTTGTTAAACGTTTTGCAGTAAGCCGAAAGACGCATCTTTGTTGGGAATGTAGTGTCTTCCTCTAGTGACATGAAGACATAAAGCAACAGATGTCCTCCGTAAGTTGCATACTTAGTATGAGGCGACAGGGAAGAAGGCCAAGTCCGTGACACCGGCCTTGGGTTAGAATGTTAGAAAGGTAGAGACCAAGTGTTACTCTGGACATTTAATTGTATTCTTTATCATTTAACCTGAATTGTTGCCTTCATGACTAGTTGCCATCCTTCCTCTCTATTCCCTCCATGGGAAACTGCACTTCATAAATTTCATAGTCTACAAACACACACTCCATGAATTTCATAAGCTGAATTTGTGTGGCATGTCACCCACTGTTACAGCTGTTAATGCATATCCAGTGGCAAATTTTTATCGATTTTGAGAACGCTGTGTTTGGGAGATCATATAGTTAATGACTGATGAAGTAATTTGAAATATTTGAAATTGCAAGGTATTTACAGACATGAGCACAGGATTGGAGAAACATGTATAATTTTCACTTTGTGCAGTCTTCAATATAATATTTTAAAATAAAACACAAATTGTTAAAGCCCTGAATCTCAGTTCCATTAGGTGTATACTGCCCACTCATTGTGCTGTTACAATAACCAAAACTGGAATACAATTTTTTAGGAGAATATCATTTCCTTAGCTTGTTTTCACTGTATCACTAATGGCCAATTTTATTAAATGGCTCAAATAATCTAGGGAGTAGGGTCCCCATGCTTTTTTTTACAAAGTTTTCTGAGATACTGGCCAAACAAGGAGGGGCACACATCAATTTTTATGATGTGTTTTTAATATCTACAATAAAGATATGACATGCAATAAACTGGATCTGTAGAAACTACTACTAACAATGTAAAGTTATTTATCAGTCCACTGTTTCTATACTGAATAGACGGTATAAGAGGTTCACCATTTTATAGGTGATGTAAGATTTTCAAACCTAATTTCCCAATGAAGACAGAGAAGAATTGTGCAAGATACTAGGACTAGTTCTCTAGTTTCTATTTGGTGAAAAAGGTGAGGTTTATGTTTTATAAACATGTTTCCATCGATTTCACATGCTCTATCAAACAGCATCTTCCCTCAAATATAAATACATATTTCTTATTTTATTGATTTCAAATTATGGCAGTGGCCAGAACCTATTGATTCATACATATTTGCAACCTGCATAAATAAATTAGTTCTGAGTGCTTATTGTTTGTTCAATAAGTAAGTGAAAGATGTGTTTTCTTTTCTACCTCTGCCCCCACCCCCCAGAATGGGAAACTATTGGATCAAAGTTGTTTTGTACTTTCCTGCATTTTAAGTGTAATGTCATGTGTCAATCATGTGTACATTAATTAATATTATCAGAAGAAAAAATTGGGAACATAAAAAGTAAGTCCCCTCATGTAATCTTTCAGTGAAATGGATACCTCCTGTAGGCTTTGTCTGTTTTCAGAACTGCTATTCCTTACACTAGGTTCCTTTATCATTGGTCTCTTCCAACCTGATGCAGAAATGGTGACCATCTATTTATCTGTACAAATCTGAATGGAATTCAAACTGAGTCATTTTCAGAAGGAGCCAAAAGGTATCTTTGGTTCATAGTAATTCCTCCCTCACATTGAAAAAGACACATATATTAAAGATATCATACAATTTTTGAAGGGAGAAATGACTTACAAAGTGTCGAGGCATCCCCAGTCAAAAACCTACGAGCTCAAGCGAGTGGTGTACGTATCCCTGACCCTTCTGGTTGCTCCAGTGAAACTGATTTTATGAAGTTCCAGGAGACTGATACAGTGACTTTCCATCTTTGGTTCTGGTAGAATATTTATCTGTTTGTTCTTTTTATTACAATGAACACTGCTTCATGTCAAGTATATTAGGTTAATATAAGTTCTCCTATCTGTTCATTTAGCAGTCTTGACTCAGCTACAAGTGTGAGTGTACTTGGAGGAGTATGCTAGAATTAAGCTCCAAGAATGTACCATGAGATAGATGACAGCATTATTCTCATTGTGATGAGATCTGGTTAAAAACTTGGGAAGCAGATTTCTCTCACACCCTCTCTTTTTACGACATCGTTTTCAGAATGAACTGGACCAAGGTTATGCCCGATCTTTGGTGCTCCTTCAGTTACATTCATTGGTAATGATCAGAATCAAATGGAGTTCTTGAAGCAATTACATGCAGGTATTTGTCTCCTAAGAAACAGATGCAAGAGCAGACTCTTCTAATTAGCAGAATCCCTCCCTGGACTCGCTGTTTGTGCTTCCAGCACATGAATAAAGCTGAGTTGTGAACCAGGACCCCTGAGGGCCGTTCCCCATAAGTCCCTTGTAGAAACTTGTGGTGTCTAAGCAACAGCTCAACTGAGTGAGCCGGCGAGAGGCTCGCTCTGAATGTGGCCCCACTAGGAACTGTGCTCAAGTGGTCTCAGCTGGGAGTTGCTCTGGTGTATTTGACTAAAGACATTTCAAAAGCAAATACCATGTGCCAAAGAAATTCACAAGTGTTTAACCCCAAAAGCTATGATTTCAAGGAAGGCTGTACAGTTGTAGGAACCAGTCATCTGCTCCTCTGCTGTGTCAGCAAAATTCACAGTGCAGAGAACTTGGGTAATTTTCTTTTTATCCCTGAAAGCTTAGGATAATTATTTTTTGCAGCCGCATTAACTCTTATGATTAGTATCTTGATGGGGTTTTCAGACCTAGTGGAGTGATTTGGAGAGCGTAGGTAGTTGCTGTAAGTGCACATTTATCTAGGAGGGATCCGGAACCACTTTTATTTGGTAGTAATTCACTGAAATGAATTGTCAGTCTGCAGTCAAGCTATGGATAGGGATGAAAAGACCACTCATCGGAGATCAGCAAAAAAGGTACCCTTTCAACAGACTAATTTGGATAGTTTAAAATTTTTTCCTATTAAGAAAAAAACAACAAAAAAAAAAAACAACAAAAAAAGCTGGGTTTTCATCTTGCGTGACCTGAGTTCACTGTTCTTTAAACCCGCCCTAGAGTATTTGAGAGATAACCATCTTAGGCACAAAGCGTCAGATGATTCAGGCAGGATAATTTTTATTTTTACTTGAGTTAACTTCAAAATTAAGGGCAAATATATCTTTGTTGACCTGAATTAGCCAAACTCTTTCAGTCTCTGTGGAAATCACTACCTCCCTTTAAACACTGTAGGTTTGTAATCAGTGTCAGGGATGATGAAAATTATATTTGATCCATTTCTTATAATCTCAGACAACCTGTGTCCAGTAAAAGAAAAAATAAAGCCCTGCAAGTTCTGGTTACACAGTAAATAATAAGCCCTCAGTGGTTTTCTGAGAACAGCATCTATGGCATTTTAAATATTGGTATCCACAATCCTGTGCCCATTTTGTTCTTCTCTTTATTGCAAAATAGCTGAGTTCTTTTTAGGTGTGTTATTTCTTTCCTAAAGAGTTTTTCGTTTAGAACCTCTCTTTTCTCTCAAGGTTAAATGGAAGCTGATCAGTATTCACACGGAAACCTCCTCACGTAGCTCAGGCGGACGGCCAAAGGGAGTAACATTGTCAACAACAAGGAAACACTCATCAGAAAGACAGTGTATGACATGACGTGTAGGACAGCTGGACTGGTTCTTTTGCTTCCGAATGTTCCCCTTCTCACATTTTTGCTTACACTTGTCATGGGAACAGACTGGATTACATACACTTTTGCTAATAAGAAGCCTTTTTCTTTTTTACAGCACTATTTTTAAAATAGCTATTCAAGATAACAATCTTAATTTTAATGCACCAAATTATGGTTTTCAACAATTTAAGTGAGCATATCCTGTCACCCTCAGCACATGTTTGATATATACTTGTTATATATAGATGGATATAGCAATACCCATATTTGTCTACACACACACACACACGCACGCACGCACACACACACACGAGTAGAGCTACAGGGCCCTGCTTAATAGTGTGTTCTGAATTTCATGTTCCTTTGTCACTGGGTTTATTTATATGTAGCTATGATGTCATTTGTAGAGCTTACTGTATTTGTCCCTGTCAAAACTTTAAAAGCCACAGAGCTTGTGGAGGGTCACCACTATGTCTAAGGACAGACCCTGTGCTCAGATGGGAGGACTACGCTGTTAGGTGAGAGGTGCCCACCACCCAGGCATACCCCAGTGTGGGCAACTCTTCCCAGTGCTGAGGCTTCTGCTACTGTCAGACCCAAAGAATTTTGTTTATTTAAATAACTGTTCATACGATTTGGATTCTATTCATGTAAAACATAGATTCCCCCAAAGAAATTCAATAAATAAAGGACTTAGCCACTGAATCAAGGAAGCAGAACTCCAGTTTTTAACCTTCCAATGGAACTGGGGCTAGAGCAGACCCATTTCAATTTGTACTGCAATTGGTCTTCCAGGAGGCAGAGGGTGCAATGACCCCACAGACGGGTCCAGGACAGACTGTCTCTCTAGTCAGCAGCGGCTCTCTGTGTGTCATTGGATGAGGCTGGAGCTGTAGCTGAAGCCATAGCTGCTGGACCGCGACAACGGCTGCTGGGCCTCTTCGCTCTGTTCCGGGGCGTAGCTGGGAAATGTCTGTGCACGAGACATCTTTGAGGTACCAAACCCATGACCTAGAGAGGAAGAAAGGAGAGCTCTACTGAGAAACAGATTCAGAAGCACAAAAGATAGACTATCTATATCTATCTATCTATCTATCTATCTATCTATCTATCTATCTATCTATCATCTATATTCATCTATCATCTGTCAATATCAATCATCTATCGTCTTTCTATCAGATGTCTATCAATCTATCTCTCTCCGTTTTTAAGAACAATAAACAAGGCAGCAGCTTTCATATCCTCAATATTGAGCTCAAAATAAGTTGGTAAAAATTGAGCAATTTTGTTGCCTTGATTCTTGATGAGTTAAAATGTATTCAGAGCTCAATATTTCCTCCAAATGTACTTTGCCAAAAATTCTGGATGCCAGAGAGCTAGGTAGATTTTCTAGGGAATCTCAACCTTCTACTGTTCTTCAGCTTTTGAAATAAAAGCAGAAAAGCTTTTCCCCAGAAAAAGCTGTTTTTGATGGAAAGCCTATAAGCTGCTTTCTTTTCCTTTATGCTCAATTTCAGTATACACAAGAAAATTACACACTTTCTTAAAATCTCTGGGAACAGGCAAGCTGTGCTTTACCCTAACCGGTAACCATCAATTATCAGGAAAAAAGCTTTTACAATGATAGAGGTAGAGATTCTGACTTATCCCAGCGGGTGTGTGTCACCGTCACTGAAATCACTTCATGATATGGTTAAACCAAACAATTAAGCTTGATGGTTACCAAAATGGCCTAAAAGTTAAATTCCACACAAAATACATTTAAAGAAAATTCTATCTATGCTTTTGGTTGTTCAGCTGCACCCCTGCCATGAGAAATAGTCTATCGCAAACCAAAAACAGAAGTGATTACCGAAAACTTTTCAGAATGCTAACAAAGTACAGAGAAATGCATGCATGCATGCTAACTAAGGCTTCCGATGAACTTTCCAGTCGTTTCCTCATCTTTATTTATTTGTTTTTTTCCCCCTTATCCTTTTTAAGCCAGCAATTATTCTTCATACTTGAGAATGATTTGTATCTAATGGATGAGCTTAGAGGGAGAAGAAAAATAGATGTAGTAAGTCACGCTCTTTCAGAGTTTCTGTTTTACCCGAAGAAGGGGCTGTGCTGAGTCTGATTTGTGTGTTACTCGATCGCTTGGACGAGGAACACAGAGAGGACAATCTGTGAACGCCGAGCACCGACCATCTCTGTGTCAGGCTCCTCAGGTGGCTCTGTCCTTGGCAATGTCACTCGCTTTAAGCCTGTTTTATTGCCAGGTGTGTTTGGCGACGTGGAAAATACTCTCTCAGTGTGGGAAGCTTGGTATGCAGGGAGGAAACGCAAAGGAACTGGGTAGTAAAAGGCTAATTAAAACGGAACCACTTAACCACTTAGTGGTAGAAACACTTAAACGTCAAAATACTGGGAGAAAAATCTTGCATTAAAAAAAAAGTTATTTTAGATTCACGATGTCTTGCATTCTGTTGCTGTCCACATCAAGGAAAGCGCACCAGGCTCACCAAGAGCGGATCAAAGAGAAGAGGGGCCTTTCCCTCGCACTTCCTGCCCCACACCCCCGGCTCTGCCAGAGCCAGTCCTCTTGAGTTTCCAGAGCTTTCTGCCCCACAGCGCCTGGAGGCTCTACTAGTCCCTCCCTTCCCTCTCTCCCAGGATCCTGCCCTGCTCTCCTCGCCTGGCTTGCAGGCCTGAGGGTAGTGACGCTTCCTGCTGTTGCGCATGCCCGCATTTTCTCATCGGTTCCCCCAGCTCTTTAAGCAGCCTCCTCATCAAATTCTTTTAATTTCAGCAAGACCCTGATGATATAGCGAAGGAAAAATGAAGCAGGACAGAGGAGAGGAGGAGTCAGAGAGTTAAAGGATGGGTTAAGGTAGTGATTAGGGAAGAAGCTAGGAGAGGAGTTAGGGGAGGGACCAGGGGAAGGGGCTAGGGAGAGACTGGGGAGGAGTTATGGGATAGACTAGGGG
>NC_045451.1:9702534-9724973 GCF_002776525.5 Piliocolobus tephrosceles
CGAGAGACTAGGGGAGGAGCTAAGGAGATGAGACTGGGGAGAAGCTAGGGGAGGAGTTAGGGAGAGACTGGAAGAGCTGGGGAGAGACTAGAGGAGGGACTAGGATACGGGAGGGGATGAGGAGGGACTAGGGGAGGGATACGGGAGGGGATTGATACGGGAGGGGATGGGGAGGGACTAGGGGGAGGGATACGGGAGGGGATGGGGAGGAGCTAGAGGAGGAGTTAGGGACAGACTAGGAGTGGAGCTAGGGAGAGACTAGGAGTGGAGCTAGGGGAGGAGTTAGGGGAGAATCTAGGGGCGAGGCTTGGGGAGGAGTTAGAGGGACTAGGGAAGGAGCTAAGGTAGGGGCTAGGGAAAGAGGAGCTAATGGAGGGGCTAGGGAAAGAAGCAGTCATGAAAATAACTAGGGGAGGGCCTGCAGGAGGAGTTAGGGGAGGAACTAGGCGATGAGTTAGGGGAGCAGCTAGTGAAGGGATTAGGGAAGGGGGAGGAGCAGGGGGAGACTCTAGAGGAGGGGCTAGGGGAGGTTTTAAGGGAGTGGTTAGGGTTAGAGGTAGGATCTCTGGAGCTAGAACACCAGGTATATATGTTGCCTCTGCTACTTCCTAGCCTGTAACCCATCTTAATGGAATTACTTCATCTCTTGGTTTCTCAGTTTCCTTGTCTAAAAATTCTGGATGATATAGTGGCACTTAGCTTCTATGATCCTTTTGAGTATTAAATCAATGAGTTAATCCATGCTAAGTGCTGCCATCATGTCATGGTAGTCTCCAAGCAGGATTGGTAACTAGGGAGGTCAGCAAAGGCTCCCTAAGGAGGTGGCATTTTGGCATGATGAAATGACAAAGTTCTGATACACTAAGCTGATATGGGAAAAAGCACTTAAAAGTTTGGTGATTTTGTCTCATCTTACCATTGACTCTACATGATAATTCATAGTTTCTGTAATTGGAGATACTGGCATTTATCAGCATAAGACAGCTAGAAAGTCTAATATTAAGATAATGCTCCTGGCCTTGGTTTTGTCCTGTTATTTTTTTAAAAAGTTTTAGACATATCTGAAAGAGAACAAATGCTGAAGCATCTTTAATTCATACTACTTGTGGGCTGAGAACTGAAGCTTAAGTTGAAAATTCAAAATAGACTTTGCCTATTAACACGGTTTTTTAAATCCTAGAATCTTAGATGTATAAAGTCAATCATGCGATTAACAATCATCTATTAAAATAATTCAAGGCTCCACAGGAAAGACAAAGTATGGAAGCATGACTTCTAGAGTACACATGCTGTTCTGAACGATGGTCAAACACAGACAACAATAAACATCAAATAGAGAATCCATACAGCCAGTGCTATGCCAGGTCACAGAAGACAGCCAACGGGGCTTAGAAGAGCAAGTTATAAAACTGTACACATCACTTCAATCATCACAAATAACTTCCCCTGCACAGTGTGCAAACTCCCCCACTACCATGGGCTTTTGAAACAGACAGACTTGAGTTCTTCCATGCCTTCTGGAGCCTCATTGTTTCTGCATGGGGAAAATATAGTTTCCCAAGGTATTTTCAGGATTTAAATGAAACAACATATAGGAGACACCTAGTATGATAGATATGCAATAAATGCTAATTTTTTTTTCTGCACTAAAGGGGTGATATTCTTGCACTTTTTTTTTTTGCTGAACACCTATGCTTTCTCCACCATCTCAATATGCTGTCCCTCACTGGTATGGTTCACATTTGTCCTCCAAAGTTCATGTGTTGAGAGCTTAATTTTCAATGCAACAGTGTTGGGCAGTGGGGCCTAATAAGAGGTAATTAGGTCATAAGGGCTCTATCATCATGAATATGTTAATTTCATTGCCACAGAAGTGGTTATCACAGAAGTGGCTTTGCTATAAAAGTGAGTTCTGCTCCTTCTTGCTGTCTCATCCCGTCTTGCCCCTCAGCCTTCCACCATAGGATGATGCAAGAAGAAGGACCTCACTAGATGTGGGCCCCTCAGTATTGGACTTCCCGGTCTCCAGAACTGTAATAAATACATTTCTTTTCTTATTAATTACCTAGTCTGTGGCATTCTGTTATAGCAACACAAAAAAGACTAAGACATTCACTATGACATACTTAGAATATTTTCCCCCTCAAGGTCAGCATCGCTTTCTTCACCTCTTCTGTGAAGAACTTCTAGTCTAATTAGAATTTGAATTATGATTTTTCTTACTGTAACCATTTCTTTCCAGATAATTCACAAATGATGCTATTTAATACATATTACAAAAATAGCATACCTCAATCAGTACTCTATACGTGAAGGTTTTGTAAATGCTGTCTGATTTTGGCAACAATGAGTATGAGAATAAAAGAGGGAAATAATTAAGCATTTTCAATGTTCATTTGAATTATGCCCCTAGGCAGTGTTGATGGAAGCAAAACAAAATAAAAATCAACTTTGTGGCTTAAATTAAAAACCTGATGCAACAGACTTGCTCATCACACTATACAAGGACTCTAGTTAAATGTTTCCTAAACTTTTCCTCCAGATCACCCACTAAAGACAAATAAGGCCAATATGTACCTTTGGAATCTGAGGGATGCTACAATTTAAAAGCAAAGAATTGTTAATGGTTATTGACTTATTTTAAAAGTCTTCTTACCTTTACTAATCTATTGTGTATTCATGTTTGTTTTAATAGAAAATACTATTTTCTACCCATATATCTAGGTAATGTTGACAATCTGGGGGAAAAAAAAATCACATTTATCTCATAGTTCAAGTATACTCTGAAATGACACTCGTACCACCACTACCCACCAGTTTCTCACTAGGGTATGTATACATGCCCTGGAAATGTAGTCCCATTCCATAAATAAGAAAATATATTGGTTACAGAGACCATTTAAAAAATTCGCTTTATTCTGCCAAAATTATATGACCCTCTCTCTAATTCCAGGAACTCAAGACTATCACACAATAAAAGCAAAACCACTCTAGTCTTAAAAAGAAGTTTCTCTGCTATATCATAAAAATCTAAACTAGTAATGAACTAGAAGGAGCACAAATTCAGTAGAAAACAACAATCAAATTGAAATGCAAAACCAAAGATTCACGTTATGGAAGAAAAAATGGAGACTGACAGCACATAGTGAATATCTTCTCCTTCCTGAGGAATTAAGAAATGCGTTGTTGCTGACACACAGTTACCAACAAGGGTTCCCTTTTGGCTAACCTCTGAATTTTTATCTTAATAACACTGATTTTATTCTTGATATACACTATGAAGGAAATTGTTTTTGTAGAAAGTCAGAAAAATCCCAAAGCATAAAACTTGCAGTATTAATTAGTAAAAGACAGTGGACCTGGTAAAGCTATTTAATAGTTTGAATGTATGTGTTTTATTACTTTGTTAGAATCTGGGGGAGATAAAAGGGTATTGTCCCTATAAATAACAAAACAAAACTACAAACAATGTGTTAAATAAGTGACAAAGTCATCTGATGAGGACACAAGCAGCCCAGAGTCAAAGCATTAACAGTTGGGCCTAGATAGACACAGAGGAGACCTTGTTATCCTTTAACAAGTAACTTCTAGTCATTAGAGGAAAAAGGAGCGGGCAGGCTGCAGAGGTAAGCATGGATGGAGGGTGGAGGACAGGATGGAAGGAAGGACTTGCATACAGAAGAGAGCCCATTTATTTCACGGGCTCTGACTGCAATGAATTGGGGGCCAGAAGCTTCTTATGGTGATATGGTTAGGCTTTATGTCCTTACCGAATTGTAATCCCCAGGTGTTGAGGGAGAGACTTGATAGGAGGTGACTGGATTGTGGGGTTCGTTTCCCCTATGGTGTTCTTGTGATAGTGGGTGAGTTCTCATGAGATCTAATGGTTTTATAAGTGTTTGGCAAGTTCCTGTTTTGCTCATTTGCTCTCTCTTGCCCGTGGTCATGGAAAATGTGACTCGTCCCCTTCCGCCATGATTGTAACTTTCCTAAGGCCTCCGCAGCCATGGAAAACTGTGAGTCAATTAAATCTCTTCTCTCTATAACTTACCGAGTCTTGGGTATGTCTTTATAGCATTGTGAAAATTGACTAATACATAATTGGGCAGTTAAGTAAATGTGAAAACCAGACCGGAAGTAGAAGCAACCCAGGGCTCTCTATAATATCTTGTAATAAATAAACTTATTATTTAAAATGTATATTTGTATATTTTTTATTAATATATTACAGTTGCATATATTTTGAGAGAACACATGATGTTCTGAAACATGTATAGAATGTGTAATGATCAAGTCAGGGTAATTGGGATATTCATCATCTCAAACATTTATCTCTTTTTGTGTGTTGGACACATTGGAGTTCTTCTCTTCCAGCTATTTTGAAAAATACAATAAATTATTGTTAACTATAATATCTACTATTTTATGGAATATTGAAACTTATTCCTTCTAACTGTATTTTTGCTTCCATTAACTAACTTCACTTCATCTCCTTCTTCCCCTTTCCCTTTCCAACCTCTAGAAACCACCATTCTACCCTCTATCTCCATGAGATCCACTTTTTCAGCTCTCACATATGAGTGAGAACGTGTAATAGTTGTCTTTTTGTGCCTGGCTTATTTCACTTAACATAATGACCCTAATTCCATCCATGTCACTGGAAATGACAGGATCTCATTCTTTCTTATGGCTGAATAGCATTCCATCATGTATATGTACCACATTTTCTTTATCCATTCATCTGTTTATGGACATAGGTTGATTCTATATCTTGGCTATTGTAAATGGTGCTGCAATAAACATGGGAATGCAAATATCTCTTTGATATACTAATTTTCTTTCTTTTGGATATGTACCTAGAATGGGACTGCTGGATCATATGACAGTTCTACTTTTGGTTTTTTTGAGAAATTTCCATTTTATTTTCCATAACAGCTGTACTACTTAACATTCCCAACAACACTATGTGAGCGTTCCCCTTTTCCACATCCTTGACAGCATTTGTTATTTTTTGTCTTTTTGATAATAACAGTCTAACTGGGGTGAGATGATATCCCATTGTAGTTGTGATCTGCATTTCTCTAATGATTAGTTATGTTGAGCTTATATATATATATATCTTTTTGCCACTTGTATATCTTATTTTGAGAAATGTCTATTCAGGAGTTTGCTTATATCTACATTTTGCTTTTTTTTTTTGCTACTGAGTTGTTTAAGTTATTTATATATTCTGGTTATTAATTCTTACTCAAATCAATACTTTAGGAATATCCTCCCATTCTTTAGGTCGTCTCATCGATTTGTTAGCTTTTTTCCCTTTGCTGTGCAGTAGCTTTTTAGCATGATGTAATACCATGTGTCTATTTTGCTTCTGTTTCCTGTACTTTTGCGGTCTTACTCCCCAAAATCTTTGTCCAGACCAATGTCCTGTGGCATTTCCCCAATATTTTCTTTTAATAGTCTCAAGTTTTAGGTATTAAATTTAAATCTTTACTCCATTTTGAGTTTTATATGTGGTGAAAGATGGGAATCTAGTTTAATTCTGTGTATAAATAACCATTTTCTTGTCTCCAGCTTTGTTCTTTTTGCTCAGGATATCTTTGGTTATTTGGGGTCTTTTGTGGTACCATGTGAATTTTAGAATTGTCTTTTCTACTTCTGTGAAGAATGTTATTGGTATTTTGATAGGGATTGCTTCAAATCTGTAGATTGCTTTGGGTAGTATGGACATTTTAACAATATTTATTCTTCCAACCCATGAACATAGAATATCTTTCCAGTTTTTTGTACTCTTCAATTTCTTTCATCAGTATTTTGTAGTGTTCCTTGTTGTAAAGATGTTTGACTTCTTTGGTTAAATTTATTCTTAGGTATTATATTTGTATTAATAGCTGTTGTAAATGAAATTGTTTTCTTTATATTTCATAGCCATTGTGAATGAAATTGCTGTCTTTTTTTTTTTTTCAGACTGTTTGCTGTTAATGTATAGAAAAACTGCTGACAGGCCATATGAATAATGAGATTGAAGGAGTAATAAAAGTCTTCCACCAAAGAAAAGCCCAGGACCTAGTGGAATCACTGCTAACTTTTGCCTAATATGTAAAGAACTAATACCAGTTTTATTCAAACTATTTCAAAAAATTGAAGAGGAGATAATACTTCCAAACCTACTCTATGAGGCAAGTATGACTCTGATACTAAAATTAGACAAAGATAGAAAAAAAGAGAAAACTACAGGCCAATATCTCTGATGAACATAGATTCAAAAATTCTCAACAAAATAGCAGCAAATAGAATTAAACAACACATTAAAGAGATCATTCACCTTAATCAAGTGGGATTCCTTCTCAGGATGCAAGGATGGTTTAACAATCAATAAACATGATACATTACATCAACAAAATCAAGGACTAAAACTAAAACTAGATGATCATTTTAATAGATGCTATAGAAGCACATGATAAAATTCCACATCCCTTCATTATAAAAACCCTCAATGAATTGGGTATAAAGGGAACATATCTCAACCGAATAAGGACTATTTTTGACAAACCCACAGCTAATATCATACGGAATGGGGAAAAATTGAAAGCCTTTCCACTAAGAACTGGAACAAAATAAGAATGCCCACTTTTACCACTTTTATTCAACATAGTACTAGAAGTCCTAGTCAGAGCAATTATGCAAAAGAAAGAAATAAAGGGCATCCAAGTTGTAAAAGAAGTCAAATTATCCTAGTTTGAAGGTGTTATGATCTTATATTTAGAAAAATCTAAAGACTCCACCAAAAAACTCTTAGAGGTGATACACAAATTTACTAAAGTTGCAGGATACAAAATCAACATACCATATATTAATTATGCTTAGAAATACTAGGACTTATTGCTAACATCTTTTCTATAAACTGTATCTGAATTTTATTCAATTTGTTTTAATTATAAGTCAAACCAGACTATTATGGTTATGATTTGATCCTTGTGCTCTCCTAGAGTGCTTCTGAAATTCCTCTGGAGATCTCAGTGTCTCAGCTTCGTGACCTTAAATAGATTTGTTGGGGGTGTTCAGGCTCATGTTCAGCACATTTGAGAAATGGGGAATGAAGATCAATGGTTTTAATCCATAAAGACAGTGATGTAGAAAAGCCATAATATAATAACCACTGTTCGCTGAGCATATATTTCATGTATATCCAGTACTAAGTACCTTAGAAATCATATTTTTAAAAATCCTCATATCAACTCTGTACAGTGAGATTCCATATTGTGATGGCTTTTATGTGTCAACAGGAATGGTTAAAGAATGCCCAGATAGCTGGTGAAACATTATTTCTGAGTGTGTCTGTGTAGGTATTTGAGGGGAGGTTAGCATCTGAATCAGTAGACTAAGTAAAGAAAATCTGCCCTCACCAATATGGGCGGGCATCATCCAGTCCATTTGGATAGAACAGAAAAAGAAGGAATGGCACATTTTCTCACTGTTTGAGCTGAAACATCCATCTTCTTCTGCCCTCAGACATCAGAACTCTGGGCCTTTGGACTACGGGATTTACATCATTGGCTTTCCTGGTTCTCAGGCCTTCAGACTTGGACTGTGTCACACTACTTCAGGTGTCCAGCTTGCAGATGGCAGATCATGGAACTTCTTGGCCTCCATAATAAGGTGAGCCAATTCCCATAATAGATCTCCTCTTATACATCTATATGTATCCTACTGGTTGTATTTCTCTGGAAAACCCTTACTCATACACATATCTTCGCTTTACATGTGGAAAAAAAAATAAATTGGAAGCCTAGAGGTACTTAGCAACTTGCCAAGCACGACAGTGCAGAAGTCAGACGTAGGTTTTCTGGAAACAGAAGCCAAAGCATTGCCTTTAACATGTTCTACTTTTCCTTATAGAAGCCCTTTAAACACATGGGTCACTTTAGGATACAGCACAGTTTCAGAGAAGAAGTAATATTGATTTTCACAACTCAATGCATTAAGACTTGGTTCACGTACCTTCAAAATCATGAAGTGTGTTGCTGAAGAACAAAAAACAATTCAAATAAGTAAAGTTATGTCTTAGTCTGCTGGGGCTGCCATAATAAAACACCACAGATCGGGTAGCTTCAGCCACAATTGTTTTCTTGAAGTTTTATAGGCAGGAAGTTCAAGATCAAGGTGTTGGCAGGGTTGCTTTCTTCTGAGGCCTCTTTCCTTGCTTTGCAGATGGCCATCTTCTTGTTGTGTCCTCACATGGCCTTTCCTCTGTGTGTGAGCATGTCAGTGTCCTAGTTTCTTTTTCTTATAAGAACACCAGTTGTATCAGATGAGGTTCTACCCATATGACCTCATTTTACCTTACTTATCTCTTTAAATATCTTATCTTTAAATACAGTCATATGTGGGTTTGGGGAGTCAACCTATGTATTTTTGTGGGGGATAAGGTCAGTCTATAACAAGATAAAAATCAAAATGAATCAGGAGACATTAATTCATGACATCTTTTCTTTTTCTAGGGAATTTTTTCTTCCAGCTTCATTGAGGTATAATTGGTAACAAAAACTGAACATAATTAATGTAATACAACTTAGTGGGTTTGGACGTTGGAACAATTATTTTCTTGGCCTTTACTCTGGGAGGTATTTGCACTTGTTTGTGAAATTATATAATTTGGATTAAAATTACATACAATGATTAAATATGACATGCAATTTCTGATTCTTCAAATTGTCAAAAAATTATTTTTTAATTTAATGGCTGTTATATGGCACTAGGTTTCTGATATAAACTGTCAAACTGCATTGCACTACTTTACATTCCCACCTAACGGATATAAAAGTACTTTCTTTCTTAACATTAGAAAGATAAGAATATTATTAGATTTTTAAAAATCTTTTTTCCAAGTTGAATACAAAAAATTGCATCTCATTGTTTAGTTAATTTCTTCTTTTTCCTACATAAAGTATTTAATTTTTTGTGGTCAAATCTGTCTTTGTGTTTTCTAGGTTTTGTGTCTTGATAACAAGTCTTTCTTCATTACAGTAATATTAAAATGTTTTCTCCTACTTTCTTCTTAATACTTTCACACATTTCTTCTAACTTTAGCTCTTTAATTCATTGGGAATTTATCATGGTTCTCACCCTAAATTAAGGATTCCTGTATTGTGTAATGGCTAATAGTATAAACTCTAAAAAAAAAAAAAAACCTTGGTTTGACTTCCAGCTCCACTACTTACTAGCTGGGTGACATCCAGAAAGTTCTTTACTCTTTCTCTCACGTTCCTCAGCTGTATAATGTCAGTGAGGATAGTTTCTACTAATAGAATCATGTATTAAATGAGTTAGTACATAATGGTACAGAATAATAGTATATTACAATAGAGTTAGGTTTTATCCTGTTTAGAATTTTTAAAAACTGCTCTTTGTTTCCAGTGTTTTAAGCTTCATGATGAAAAGCTGTATTTTTTTTTTTAATTAAGGAACCAAAGTCTCTTATTTCCAAGAAATATTTAGAATTATTAAAATAATTTCTTGTTAATTATTTCCTTCCATTTCTCCATTTTCTCTCCCTCTTTTCCACCTCTATTCTCTTTTTCTGGATCATTTCTTAATTATATATTCAAGCGCTGTACTGATCTGGTGCTTTTCTAATCTTGTCTATTTTCACTCTCCTTTTTGCCGCTTTACTATGTGGGAGATTTGTGATTTCTTTAACCTCATCTGTGAGATTTACAGAATTAAAAAAACATTCTATTACCCAAATGTTAATTTGTAAAGGGTTTTATTCCCCTTCTCCCTTCACTCTGTCCCTCTCCTTTCTCTAACATTCATACATTATATATATAATATATTATAAATATTATGTATACATACATTATATATATTATATATATAATACATCAATGTATTGCTATTAATAATGGGACTTTCATCTCAAAGCTGTGGTTCTTTTTTGTTTATCTCATAAGTGGACATGCAACTATTCTTTACTTATATCTTTAAAACTTAGATCGAAATATTTGAATGGGAAAACTGCATATCATTTAATTTTATGCAGTGCTCAGCCCACAGTTATAAAAAGACTGGTGGGTTAGCAACAATATCCAAACACTAAAAAATAGTGAATATAACGTAGTTTATAATAATTTGATTTGTCTTGAAGATGGTTTAATTTGATTCAAGTGGAATTATATTTGAATAGCTATTTTATAAATTCTCCATAATAAAAACAGTCTTATATATCTTATTTTAGTCAATGTAGCATTTGTTTCTGTTGCTTGCATTTATTTCTCTTGTTTTTACATTATAGTAATTACCTAGTGAGATATTAATTTTCTACAACTGTGATCTCTTTGCAAGCTTAGATGAATTCTTTATCATTAGCAAATAGATAATTCATTTGAATAATTATGAAGTTTATAAGCAATCTGTGACAGTAAAATGGTAAATGTTAAAATGGCATAATTTAAGTGAAAACATTATATAAAGACTGGAGAATATATGGAATAAAAATTTGCTAATGTTGATTAACAAGAGGAATGGGAAAATATTTCATAATGAAAAATTCAGGTATTTAGTTTTTAAACTATAAATATTTCATTGCTATTTTCAAAGGCTCAGTTATAAACAATATTATATTGAAGTATCTTTGTTTTCATTTCTGAACATATTATTAGAGAGTTTTAATAATCAAGGAACTATTTAGGATGATGCAGTACAGTATTCCCCGTTTAGATAGAGATCTGAACTATAAAGTGAGCTATTTAAAGAAATTTACTTAAACACCAGATTAATGTCCTATTAATCAATAACAAGAATAATACATATAAGTTTATAGTCCTTAAATGATATATTAAGAAAAAAACTTGAAAATTTTGCTACAATTCTTTTCTAAAAATTTAAATGAATGCAAGAAAACACATTTTCATGAGAATGAGACTTCTCTACACAATATATACTCAAAGATTTGTTACAAAAGAAATTTTGAATGTTACGTACATTTACAGAGGAGTCAGTATGCAGAAAGTTCAGACTACACATGAGAAACATCATGAAATTATTTAAAATTTACTATCAGGCATTCATATAATGTAGCACAATTTTATTCTGTGGTGGATACAAGGTTAAGCTTGCATTTAGTCCAAGGACTTCTGAAATGACTTCAACGAGATGTGTTAAAAAATTTGCTTAACTTGATAAAGATCTGAATTTTTATCTTACTTTCTAGAAGTTTAATATATAATTATCAAAATGAATTACTAAAGAAGAAGTTTGCCTAGGGCTTTTCTTTCTGATAACTGATTAATTTTTCAGAGATCTGGGAAGCATTCTGATCATCAGGAACAAAATTTTGACTTTTTATATTTGTAAATATTCCCTTTGTCACTCTTATAAGGCTACAATGCCCAAATGGTCATGGCTTTAAAATTTTTATGTTTCACCATTATGAATTAGGCCCAAATCCAAATGGCAAGTAGAAGCAGATGAGATTGGGAATGGAGAGGGAACCAGTCATGGAAAGTTTGTTATACTCTACCAAACAGATTGGATAATTTTTTCTAATAGGTGATGGGAAACTTTTGAATGATTTTAAGAAAGTGAGTGATTGGATCAGATTTATGGTTTGGAAGCTCACTCAATGGGACTACCAAGTAGCTGTTTTCAACTCTGTTTCCACCATACTATATCTGATGGGTAACAATTTATCCCTAGATCAAACATTTTTTTAATGCAAGACTAGTACAGAGATAAAAAGAAGCTTCTGGTTTTATTTGCATTTCCCAAGATTTAGTAACAATTCTCCATTTTCTGCAGCAAATTAGTAATCCTCTAGCATCCAATAGGAGAGCTGAGAATTGCGGACATAGATCTATATAAGAATGGGGCCAGAAGGGTTGGGTATGGTAGGGAATTGAGAAAGTTTATTCTTACTGAGAAAAATCTATAATTATTTATTGCAGTTAAGATCATGATTCTAAGGTCTGAATTACACAATGAATAAACCATGCAATAATTTCAGAGCCTAGAAATCTGAAATCTAAACAATTTTCTAGTTAGTAACACCTCCTGGACTGGATATTGCAATATATTTCTACTGTATTGTAACCATCCCAATAGAAAGTAAGAGATCTGAGATTCATGAAAATGGAGTCAAGATTGTAGAAGAAGGAATTTTCTTGACATTCCTAATGTTTTAGGAGAACACTTTTCTAGGTGAGTTTAGCAACTCTTATTAGCCATGGTACCACTTTACCAGTGGGCAACAATAAAAATTGTCATCTTAACCCCTTATTAAAGGGGTTAAAAATTAACCCTTTAATTTTTAATTAATTGGAAGAATATATTTGAGATATATTTTTATGAATTATTTTTCATATTAAATACTAATGGTTTTGGCTAAAAAAATGTATGTTTAGAATAACTGCTACTTTACAATATTCTGGTCCATGTTCTGATGGAACTGAAAACCTGCAGGATAGGGAAAAGGCTGACAGTATAGATGCCAAGGCCAGTACTAGCACTTACCAGCTTACTTTGGGTCAAATATAATCACATATCAAGTAGCAGAGTGCTGGGCTCATGATAATACTGAAAGGTTAGTGAGCACTAACAGTGTCAGATTTACTTAATCTGTCAATTTACAATGTCAATTTACTTAACCTACCTGATAGGCCTATAGGAGAGGTGCTCTTATCCTCATTCTTAGATGAGGACCCTGAAGTACACATACAGTAACGGTGGAACTCAGGCTACCAGCTCAAAACTCTTCACTGACCCCCAAAGGTTAACACTGTCATACAGCACAGTGGTTGGGTGGTTGGGGAAAAGGATAATATTTTGCAAATAAAAGCATATTTTACAGGCAAAGGTGCAAGGCAAGCATCATGCTTTTTTTTTTTTTTTGTTTTGATGCCACACAGTTACAAGATTTTCAAAAGAGCACAGCATAATCTGAATTATTTGTATTTCGTATGTACTTGACTATGAGAATATTTTTTCCCAAACATTTGTTATCTCTTTATGTTTTACTTTCGTTTCATAATTGTGAAAGTCAGAAACATTAGTGTTTCTGTTTTGTTTTATGGGTAATAACCATTTAATAGAATAGAAAGTTAAATCTTGAATAGAAGTTACCATTGATAAACCATTTGCAATGTTCTTGGATTACATCGATGACAATGGGTTGGCTAATGTTCCTAAATTCACCCTGTGCTCTCACTACTGCAGTAAAAGATAAGAGTATTTTAATGCAAACCATGTATGTTTACATAATTAATAACACTGACTTAATGCAAATTGGTAAATCATATAAATTAAGTTTTTCTAAATCTTAACTAAATCAAAGACAGAAACAGTTTATGTTTGTTTGAGTCTTTTTGTCTCTAAGCCTGCATGCAAGTCTCTATACCTCTATGAAATTTGAAAAAAATAAGGAAATAGATAAGCATTAAATAGCACTAGAAAGAAATTTAGGAAAATAGTTTGAATTGTGAGATTTTTCTAAGTACAAAAGCAGTTGAAGTTGAAATGAATGGTCATTTGTAATTTTTCAAGATTGAGACTAAAAGAATCATACCCTGGGTATAACTCCTCTCAGTCTTAACTTCATTCAGTCCTGCAGAGCCTCAATTTAAAGTGGCTTTCTCAGGACAGAGTGGTACCAGTCTCCTTTATTAACTACCATTTGGGTGTTCATTAACACTTCAGCCTGGATTCAAAAGGGGTCATGACACTGAATGGGTTTGAAGTGGTTCATAAACTATTTTTGTTAAAAAATTTAAAGGACACTGGGTGCAGTGGCTATCACCTGTAATCCTAGCACTTTGGGAGGTCAAGGTGGGAGGATCGCTTGAGCTCAGGAGTTTGAAAAAAGCCTGGGCAACATGGTGAGACCTCATCTCTACAAAAAATACAAAAATTAGTTGGCATGGTGACACATGCCTTGGTCTCAGCTACTTGGGAAGCTCAGGCAGGAGGATTGCTTGAGCCCAGGAGGAGGTTGAGGCTGTAGTGAGCTGAGATCACACCACTGCACTCCAGCCTGGGCAACAGAGGGAGACCCTGTCTAAAAAAAAAAAATTTCTTTTTAAGAAAAATAACTAGTATAACAAGGCTGTCTGATGTAAGTTTCTGTTTGCTTTTCTTGGAACACACACCACACACAGCTCAGGTTGCTAGCATCATCTAATTGATTTCAACTTTTGATCTTCAATCACGTAAGTTTCTGACTTGTGCAAATGTATTGTATTTTTAGAGTAAATGCTATTTTTTTTGTAGACAGCTTTCTCAATATAAATCCTATGAAATGATCATAGAAGAACCTTGATAGAGATGAGTGAAGCAACTCAAATGGGTCTCATGGGAGATAAAAGTACAGAGTCATGGAAGGCACCAGGAAGATGCTGATATAAGAGAATGGAGAATACCTCTGCTTCATAATTAATTCCTTCATCTTTAAAATACACACACACACACACACACACACACACACACACACACACACCCCTCCTTCTCCTAAGGACTCTTTGTGGTTCGAAATGTGCTTCTCCAGCCTCAGCTTTCTAGTACCATCCTGACACCCTCTGCTCTAATGGCCCTCTTAGAAACTACACGTAGTTTCCAGAAAAAGTTTGTTCTCTGAGCTGTGGCTTGGGCTTCTTTCTTTACTAGGAAGGCTCGCCCTCACACTCATTTGAACTTCAACTCCTACCATGGTAATTACCATTTTTTTCTTTAAGAATTTATCTAGGAAGCCTTACACGCTCTTCCCCACCATCCTGCCCAGCCTGAGTTGGAAGCCACTTCACTCTGTTAGCATCCTCTGCATACCTCTATTTCATCTCTCATCTCCTTGCTTTTGTCTCTCCTCTATAAGATTATACTGAGTTGAGAAGAGGAAGCTTATTTACTTTTGTGTCTTTGGAGCCTTGTGAAATGCCGGGCACACAGCAGGCACTCAGTAAATATTAATGAATAAAACTCTGAAAAATGGATGCAGCAACTCACTCCGGTATACACAGAATGGAACACAAAATGAAGTACAGATGTCTCATCTTGCCCTGCACATTTTTGATTGTTAATCATTACCTGTTGAATCAAAGTACTTTAATTATTTAGCCTGGTCCTGACATGGGGAAATGATAGTCCTTTATAAAATAAAAATGTAAAAATACTATAAAGCTAAATGTGATTGTCAATGTATGCTACAGGTATAAGTGTGAGAATAAGGAAATTACTATTTCTTTTTTAAAAACTTTTATAACTTCATTATAACCCACTGGTCCCAACAAGTTTAACAATTTAAAGTATTTTTTAAAAATGTAAACAGATGTAGATTTAGGGAGAAAATGAAGAATGTTTATTGATAGACTGTTCTCCATGAGTCTTTTGCGTTTCTGCATGTTTTGTGAGCAAAGGCAATGACTGCCTTGTTCTGGATTATCTTTCTGAGGATGTGTCAAGAAACATAGGCCTTCAAAGGTCTTCCTCTGAAGCCAAAGGAAGATTTGTTTATTCCAGTACAAAAAAGATAATGTCTTTTTCTGGGGGAAATGTCAGGCTGGATTATTGCCTATTATAAAACATTGGGGCTCCCTAAACTTGTAGTTTCCCTCCTGTGATACAACTTACTTCATGTGCAGGTGCCACCTGAACCTTTTTGCATCATCTTGTGGGAACTGGGATTCAGGAGACCATCAAAAAGGCTAATACTCTAGTTAATGCAATTGCTGTGAGTAATAAACTGCCCATTGTCTCTGACCTAGCAGTCTCATGTCTTCTGCCAACATCCATGAAACTGTGGCAGGCTAATTTGTTAGTTTACAAGAAGGGTAAAAATTTTAGGCCCTTCACAGTTGTTGACAGTGTCAATAAGTAGTGATATTTAACAATTCCCATGCTAAAGATGGAGCCTTCAAAATTTTTGCTGGATTTGACATTTACCCATTATTTAGTAAGACTCTGCTAAGTTTCAGTGCCATCCTTTCTTGATATGAAATAGGGAGAGCTGAATAACCTCGTGATATATGAGAAAGAAAGAATGAATACAGACAATTTTTTTTCACTAGAGAAAAGAAAATTAGGTAAGTGGCCCTCTTACCAATAAAATTCACAGGACTGAATTAAACTATTAATCACAATTAATTTCCAGTAGATAGTTCAGTTACCTGAGAAGTGTTGTTTAAATTATTTCTCATGAGACACATAGAGTTTTGTTGTTGCTATTGTTTTGATGGCAATAGTTGTCAAAGGATTTTTTTTTTAAAAAAAAACAATAGCATGCCATCAACATAAATATGAAATGGAAAAAAATCAGAGAGCTCATGTGATTTTCACAGGGGAAAAATTACTTTAGGACAGACACAAAGAAGAGAAAATGAATGACTCCTGTGGTTTTAGAATCAAGCTTTTATCCTGTTAGAGCCATTGTTAAAAAGAGTGAAGCGTGTTTTAATTCTGAATATAGAAAATTGTTCTCAAAGATTTGCTGCCCCATAAAATTGCTCCAAGAGACTACTGCTATACCACAATAGGGTACTTTTAAAGATGGAAAATAAAGAGATTACAGGGTAAATAGCCTATAATGATGTGTGTATTACTCATAACGGTGATGGCTAACATTCAGAGGATGATTCACTAGAGAATATGTCTCTTATCAGAATTCTTTTGTTAAGAGAGCTTCTTTTTATTCCCTTCACTGCCGCCCCCATAACAGACAGTTTGAACTGAACCGAAAAGATGCAGACATAATGTATTTTAGGGAAATCTGTTACTGGCTGTTAGAATGTGCAACAGAAAGCAGAGAAATGTGGGCCCACATAGGAAGTGTGATGCAGGGAGTATGAGCAGGAAGGCGAGACTCAGACATGCATGTCCTATCGGTAACTTTCAATTATTGACTTTTCTCATGATTCTAGACCATTTTAACCAATATATATATATATATAATTTTCATAGCATGGTTGACATGATTGTATTAACAAAAATATGACAATGTAATCCATGAATGGCCAATGAATATTTTTTTTAAGTTTAATTTTTATTTTAAGTTCAGGGGTTCATGTGCAGGTTTGTTACATATGTAAACTTCTGTCATGGAGAGGTTTGTTGTATAGATTATTTCATCACCCAAGTATATAGCCTAGTACCCATTAGTTATTCTTCCTGATCCCCTCCCTTCTCCCACCATCTATCCTTCTATAGGCCTCAGTGTCTGTTGTTCCCCTCTATGTGTCCATGTGTTCCCATCATTTAGCTCCCACTTACAAGTGAGAACATGCAGCATTTGGTTTTCTGTTCCTGCCTAAGTTTGCTAAGGATAATGGCTTCTAGCTCCATCCATGTTCCTGCAGAGGATAAAAATCCTACTCTTTTTGATGGCTGCATAGTATTCCATGGTGTATAGAGTATGTGATTTTGATATTTAGAAACTATTGAGTGAATTAGCTTTTTAGTTTAATAAAAATACATTCTGATGATATTTTCATATTGATTCTGTATGTTTAAATTTATATGTTAATGCTGCTTTAAGTTTCTAGATGGGAAGATACATGATATAAAAATAGCAAGTTTAAGGCCAAATGTCTCTGTTACTCTTCATTCTTAGTATTAATCTATGCACCCTGTGGAGATGATCCCATGCACAGAGGCAGCTTGATTCTTGCTTGAAGTCCACTGGTGTGTATATTAGGAAAAATTATTTGGGATTCTGCTTTTTGCTTTCTCCTGACAATTGCTATTTTAGAGAGATTGATTAAGTTTGCATGTATAAAAATCTATGTAGCAGAAAATATAAGCATAATAATTTTTGTTCATTAAAGTATTTATGATTTGGGGTATTAGTGTAACAATTAGTGTAGGATACTAGGTAGTGGTAAGATCATGGCCTAAACATTATTCACAATAGCTAAGATATGGAAACAACCTAATTGTCTGTTGACTGATGAATGAATGAAGAAAATGAAGTACACACTCACACTATATGTAAATATACACAAAAATGGAATATTACCCAGCCTTAACAAAGGAGGAAGTCTTGCCATTTGCTAAAACAAGCCTGTCTAACCTGCAGCCCAGGACAGCTACGAATGCGGCCCAACACAAATTCATAAACTTTCTTAAATATCATGAGATTTTTTTTTTTTTTTTACAATTTTTGTAAAGCTCATCAGTTATCGTTAGTGTTAGTGTATTTTATGTGTCACCCAAAACAATTCTTCTTCTTCCAAGGTGGCCCAGGGAAGCCAAAATATTGGACACCCCTGTGCTACAATCCAAATGAATCTGGAGGATATCATGATAAGTGAAATAAACCTGACACAGAAGGACAAATACAGCATCATTCCACTTATATGAGGTATCTAAAATTATCAAACTCATAGAAAGAGGGTAAAATGATGCTTTTCAAGGTCTATGGGGAGGAGGAAGTGGGAAGTTGCTGTTCAACAGGTCTAAAGTTTCAGTTATGCAAGATGAGTAAGTTCTAGAGGTTTGTTGTACAACATTGTCCTTTTAGCACCGTATTGTTCACTTAAAGATTTCTCAAGAGGGTGGATCTCATGTTAAGTGTTCTTACCACAGTTAGAAAGCAAGAAGATGGCCTGAAATCCTATTACATTTCTGGGACTGTACATGCTGGAATGAAAATGAATCCTGTGCAAGTTGCATGAGTTCCCCCAGGAGAGATTTTCACATATTCTTGCAGCCAGGATAGCAGAATTGTGAGGAGCTGCTTGCTTGTTTGATGAGTAGCAAAACATTTTGGGTTTAAAAATGTGCATTAATGACATATTTTACTCTGGATTTTTTTTTTCTTGATTGTATGCATACTCTTCATCCATTGAGAGAAACACATGCTAAAAGAGATAGCTACTGTCCTACGATTAAGATACTGATATGGATTAGATTGAGTGATACTGGTTAAAAGTAAGAAATATATGGAACTCAATAATAGAAAAAGAGTTTACTGTTATGGAGACGATACTGCCTAATACCCTTGTGTACTTGTGAGGATATTTCTAGGTTCTAGACAAAAAGTGAACATTCTCTGATAGCAAAAAATAATAATAGTAAAAACAGCACTCCTTTATATGAATGTAAAACTTTGGTTTTCACTGTATTTTAAACAATTTCTTCCACTTAATCCTTACAATAGCCCGATGGGAAGTATCCTGCAGGTTTTGCTGGTGATGGTGGGAGTCTTGTGTGATTATTGGTGGTTGTGCCAAATCCCAGGGCTATGACTGTGGCTTTTCTTGTTGCTTCTCAGGATCTAACTAGGAGGCCTTTATCATCTCTACGTGGCTCTAGTTTTTGGCTTGGGGCCTGGTAGCCTTTAGCAGTGTCATGGGACTGTATACAGGCTGTGGTGGTCTTTGGATGTATAAACTTAGCTAGGCTACAGCCCCAGTTATCCAATCAAATGCTCTTGTAGGTGTTGTCCTGAAGGTATTTTCTAGGTGATTAAGGTTCATTATAAGGAAGATGATCTTAGGTCATTTGGGCGAGCCTGATTCTATCAGTTGGAAGTCCTGAAAAGCAGGCTGAGGATTTCCTGGTGAAGGAGAAATCCTTCAGGTGGACATCAACTTCAGGCCATATCCTGGAATCCCAGCTTACACCTGCTGGAGGCCTGGTCCCTGGACTTCAGATTTGCCTAGTGTTACCCCACAATCACATACACCAGTTCTTTGAAATAAGCCCCTTAATATTTATCTTCGATTGGTTCTGCTTCTTTGCCTGAACACTGACTGGCGCACAGGAGTGTCCACTGTGAACAAACTCAGCCATCTCAGAGCACATCCCTCTCACCTCTCCCTCCTGGTTGAGATGTACCAAGATGTGAAGGAACCACACTGGAATGGGACATGCAAATGAGAATGATTCTGGGAGAGCCCCTGCTGCCAAAATGCCCCCTGTTCGCAGGCCAGGGATGCTTTGTATCTTGGGGAAGTGTCAGGAGTCTGGTGGTTTTATAAGGTACTCAAAGTTCATGGGTTTTAAACTTGAAGGGGGGTCCTTCATTCCATAGGTATTTGTAGGAGAAGGAGGTGTACAGTGAATATTTTGTTTGGAGTCCCAAGGAATCTTGAGTTTCTCAGTTCTTTAACAAAGTCCAAACCTCAGAATTTTGATTTTGGCAAGCTTTCTTAGTTTAAATGGGCCTTTGCTTTAGTCTAGACATAAAATCCATAATTGGATTAAGGGTAGCCAGGCAGTTTCTCTGAGATGTTGCAGTTGGTGGTGAACTGGTCTCTGGATGCTCATGTTGCATCTAGCATGTGACTACTGGCATCTTGGACTATACTGTTGTTAGAGGATGACTCTGGATCGAATCACATCCCTTCCAAAATGTGTATGTTGAAGCCTTCACTCACAATGTGACTGCACTTGAAGATAGGACTTTTAGGAAGTAAATAAGGTTAAATGAGGTCACAAGGGTGGGTCCTAATGCTATAGCAGTGATGGCTTTATAAGATGGCAGAGAAAGAGAGAGAGAGAGAATACAGTTCTCTCTTTCCTCTCTCTCTCCATGCACACACACAAAGGAATGGCCCTGTAGGACACAGTGAGAAGGCGGCTGTCTGCAAGCCAGGAAGAGAGCCCTCAGACTTTCTGCTTTCAGAACTGTGAGAAAATAAATCTCTGTTGTTTACACCACCAGTCTGTGGTATTTTGCTATGACAACCCGAGTAGAGCAAGACAAAGACTGAGTTTGGTAAATGTTGGAGATACCTCTTTTAGGGTCAAATAACCTTAAGGATTATTTTTATTATTTTCATTTTTTTAAATAAGAAGAAAAATGGACTTCTTTCACTAAATAAAGTTTAAACATATCTGAAATGATCAACGGTACTGATCACAAATGAAGAGTCAATTCAAGATGTAAACATTTACCGAACAGCTGCCATAGTTGTGTAAAATGTTTCATGAAAGAATAAGAAAGGAAGGAATGAATTGGGCTCCATACTCAAGGAACTAAAACTTACTATTCAAGAATAGTCAAAAGATAACACCTCTAGCAGTTTAATTTGCACATCCTTTGGTGTTTATTGAAGCTATGTGTCTACTTACTACTTACATGGGCAAGAAGAAATGTGTGAGAATGCTGCTCTCCTCTTCACATTCAAGCACCAAACACAGAATGTTTTCCTTTTGGGGTTTTCTTGAGGTTTCTACTGGTAGATATTGCCACAGTTTTTGCTAAGACCCTGTTGAAGTTTTTGCTGTTAAAATCTGCTATGGTTTTGACCTTTTCTTCTCCTCCTATGTCCTATTTACTTTGCATTCAATGGTCACGAACAGTTCCAACACCAGCGGCTCTGAAGTTAACCTCCAAGTCAAAGTCTAACATAGAGTGCAGGGTTCCCATGTAGACTGGTCTGGTTTAAATCCTAATTTGCCTTTAATGAGAAATCACTGAAAGCCTCCAGGTTTTGTGTTTTTAAAATGGGATGATAATAATACCTACTTCATGGCTTAGGCTAAGTAAAAAGTATAGTATGTATTTACTCCTGTAAATGCTCCATACATAATATTTATGTTTATCATGGAGGAAGATATAATACTCCAAAGTAACAAATCTCCAAACTTTGGTCTGAAAACATAGTCTCTTTACTGCTAATCTGTTTTAAGGTTGTATGGTTAATTCACTAATTTGCTCATAGGGACTGTGGTCTATGTATAATGAGATGTGTGGTCACAACTGTCATTACGCACAGTTCCTGTTATTTGCAAGAGGAACATATTGCACAAGAGACATAAAAGGGTAAAGTCTATTGGCAGAGAAAAATATAGGAGCAGCTGCTGTCGTTTCAATGTCCAGTAGATCAGGAGATTTGGAAAGGGGCCTGGCAATGCCGTAGGCCTTTCGTGTCTGGAATTTGATTCTTCAATAACCCAAAATAGGAGCAGTGGGAGTGGGGAGGGCCTCCTAATGGATTTATGAGCCTATTTTCAGTTTTGAAAATATCACTAAATGGAGGATGAATTGCTATGTTTGGTCTTTTTCTAACATTGTCATTTATTATCAATATATTTGGCTTTGCTCCATTTCTCCTCTTAAGTCACAGTGTGTTATTTTTGGAAAACATAATCATGTCCACAGAAACTTGTGTTTTCCATAAATCCTAGAAGACATAAAATGTAGGATAGAAAGTGCAAGTGGATAAGCATGTAACTGGCAGGATTATCTTTATGTAAATATACTTTATCAATGAAATAGAAAGTAGGACCAAAACAAACAATTTTAAGCAAATATTAAAAGCCTCAAATGACACATATATGTTTGTATGTGTATATATATCTATACACACACATATATATATATGCATGTATGTTTGTATGTATGTATCTACTATCTATATCTACCTGTTGGCTTATCTAGACAAAAAGATAAAATTGAATCCTATGAAATAACAGTTTTGTAGATCATACCTCTACTGTAAAATATAAGT
>NC_045451.1:9724983-9765750 GCF_002776525.5 Piliocolobus tephrosceles
ATCTTAATATAAACAGACTTGCAGCACCAATCACATTAACACTGCAGATGTGTCTAACCTTATTCGCAGTCCCAAGTAATTACCACAATGCAAATTTTAGCACGTATCTCTATTGTATATTACTGCTTTGTATTTAATGTTTTTCCTCTGATGAGTTCCAAATCACAGAAGGAATGTACATTTGTCGCAACAAGTGAGATAATACAATATAAAGGTGAACAAAGGCAAAGTGAATCTTCCCTCCTTGCCCTCCCTTCCTTCTATGTCACCCCTGAAGTATCTCTACATCTCTGTTTAGTTTTCCCTGAAGGGAATCTTATCTCACAGGAGGATGTGTGGCCCGCCTCCCTCCCTTCTTTCTTCCTTGTGCTGTCTTTCATTTCCCATTAACTGTTGCCTTGCTTTTCTTGGTGCAGTGTGTTGACTCCCCTGATTCACTGCATTGCAAGTTATTGTTCTGGGGGTAGGAATTAAAGGGAACAGAGCAGACAGCTCATTACCCTTTCATGTCTATGGGTGTCAGATTTGACCACAATGACTTCAGGAAAAAAATACCAGAGAAGAGTGATTACCTCGCCACCTCTCCATCTTACCTTTTTTTTCTTATCTGGACACTCAAACCCTGCTAGTCCCATGACACCTGATATGGTTTGGCTCTGTGTACTCACCCAAATCTCATCTTGAATTGTAATCTCCATGTGTTGGGGGAGGGTCCTGGTGGAAAGTGCCGGAATCATGGGGGCGGACTTTCCCCTTGCTATTCTCATAATAATGAGTCTCATGAGACCTGGTGGTTTAAAAGTGCATGACACTTTTGCCTTGTGCTCTCTGTCTTTCCTGCCACCATGAGAAGACATAACTTGCTTCCTCCTCACCTTCCACCATGATTGTAGGTTTCCTGAGGCCTCCCAGTCATGCTTCCTGTTAATCCCGTGGAACTGTGAGTCAACTAAACCTCTTTTCTTCATAAACAATCCAGTCTCAGATAGTTCTTTATGGCAGTGTGAGAATGGACTAATACAAGCATGAACCCTGTTGTGAATTGTGCAGGGGAAGGATCTAGATTGTGTGCTCCTTATGAGAATATAATGCCTGATGATCTGTCACTGTCTCCCATCACCTCCAGATGGGACCAACTATTCACCTGAAGGGGCCTTGGCCTCAGATGACACACCTCACTCAGGGCCAACAGAGCCTGAAAAGTGCACATACATTTTGGTTGCACTGCAAATTTCTGATCAGGAATATCTGGTCTAGGCTACCTTTTTCATTTCTCTTGCCGGGTGGCTCTTGCTGCTGACTACTGGCCTCTGTATTTTCCTTTGGGTTTTTCTGTATTGATTTTCTCAAGGTCACACACTCCAGGCCATGGGCTTTCTCTGACCCTCTCCCTGGGTGTCTCTCCCATTGCTTCTCTGCTACCAGAGGCCTCCCTGTGTCAGACACCTGCCACTCCTGGTCTTCTTCTGCTGGTGGCTCCTCCCTTTGGCACTACATCCTCTTGGAGGCAGGTCACTTGCTTAGTTGAGGTAGTAACATATATGTATATTGCCTTCAAGTGTCATAATGTTTTCACATATAATTACTTCATTTAATTTTCAAAATAGCATTGAGAAATGAAAGAGTAAGACTTGTTCCTACTTAGCACTTGGAAAAACTGAACCTGGAGGAGTTTGCATGATTTTGCTAACGCCTTTGCTAGGATTCTTAGGTTCCAGTGAGGTCTAAAACCCAGATTGACCAATTCGTAGTTTGTGTATGTGCTCCTGTTTACCATGCTCTAGATGTCCTCTGTGCTCTGCTTCATAGCTCTTCATAGCTTCTGAAACACCAAGATCCTTTTAAAGACAAAGGTTTCCTTAAGTCCCCCCCTCCCACCACTTAACCCCCAAGATGAAACCCAGCTTGCTTATTTAAAAAAATGCAATCTTTAGAAATTCTTTAACTTCCACCTAAAGAAAATGCCCATCAAGGTTAGAGGGTTTCCCTTTCTCCTAATTTATTTATTTCTTGTTTTTAGCATAAACCATGCTTCTATTTGGGCCTCTCCAATCACACTGCACTAGATCAGTAAGCATAGAAACATTAGGGACAACTTTTTTATACTCCCAGGGCACTGCAGGACAACAATCTAGCCTTCTCACAGCATTTCATTAAATACTACTTTAAACATCCCAATAAAACATACGTTCAACCTGGAAACTCCCACACAGTGACAACTTTCAATTAATTACATGTATGTTTTCCCCTTGGTATGATCCTTTTTCATTACTATGTAAAACAATGGCTGATAAGGGCACCTCGAACTTTGAAACTTCACAAGTCACTTAATGTCTCTTGGGCTTGAGTTTCCTCATCTGTAAAATAAAATAGTCCCCTTGTCAGGTGCAAGTTTGGAAGTCAGCTATACATGAAGTAGAGTCTTGACACTGTCTATCTGCATAAGATGAAGCTACCGTGTTCTAGTAATCAGGTGAAACGTGCTTGATGCTGTACTGGTATCTTGCAATTTTTTTTTATGTGTCACGGTCATATGGTTGGGCTTTGTGTCCCCACCCAAATCTCATCTTGAATTGTAATCCCCATAATCCCCACCTAGGAGAGACCAAGTGTAGGTAATTGAATCATGGGGGCATTCTCCCTCATGCTGTTCTCATGAAATCTGAAGGTTTTGTCAGGGTCTCTTTCCACTTTGCTCAGCACTGTTCCTTCCTGCTGCCTTGTGAAGAAGGTGCATTGATTCCCCATCACCTTCCACCATAATTTTAAGTTTCCTGAGGTCTCTCCAGCCATGCAGAACTGTGGGTCAATTAAACCTCTTTTTAAAAATAAATTACCCAATCTCAGGCTTTTAGCAGTGTGAGAATGAAGAACGTAGGATGCTTTGACTCATTAAGTCAGGATTATTCACGCTGGTTATTCAAACCAGGTAGTGTTGTCCTTCAACTGTGTATCCCCTTGAGAGGTAGGTTCTGGTAAGGAGCTGGCCATCACAGGACATCTGCAATTTGCCTTCAGATCCTCGGGAGCTGACTGCAGCCTGTTTGTTGCCACTGACAACTGTCTGATCTAGGAGATGTGACCATTCCTCAGTTTTGCATGGCAATTTTTTCTTAAAGATTTTTCAAACATATACTAAAAAATGATATAATTTATCATCACAAAAATGGGTGTTGGATGGTGGAGAGACAGTACAGTATTATCACTATATTCCCTATTAACTGGAACACACAGTACAGGGTAAAAGTATCTTGCAATTGAATTGAGTTAACCAAGATACAGGCTGAGAGTATGTAACTCTGGAACAACAAACATGAAATTACCTTTACAGAGAGGGTCTCTCTAAGGGACAACTCTAAGATTCTACCCTCTGTGCTTTATTTTCCCTTCACTCTGCTTTATTTGTCTTTATGGCATGAGCACTCTTTAACATTCTATTAAATATATTCTTGCGTATATATATGTTTATTAAATATATTCAAGTATGTATGTATTTATTAAATATATTATAGTCTGCATATTTTTTGTTTGTTGCCTGCCTCCTCTTTGCAAATGTATCTCCATGAAGGCAGACTTTGTATATCATTTATATCACATAGAAGATGTTCACTAAAAATTTGTTTTGTCTTGAGGCATAACAAAGTCAAGGTAACTTAAATGGCAGTGGGATATTCTTAGGGAAATCAGGAGATCTGAGGTTCCTTCTGACTTTGCTGTCCAGTACCTCTGCATTCTTGTCACAAAACTGGAAAAAGTGAACAGTGTTGCCTGGAATTTAAACATATATCAGAATCACCCAAAGGGTTTGCAAAACACAGATTCTTGGGCTTTACCCATAGAATTTCTGGCTCAGGAGGTCTGAGGTGGCACTTACATTTCTTTTTATAAATTAATTCATTTTTAATTAAGCAAAATTATATATATTGATTGTGTATAACATAGTGTTTTGAAATATATATATATATATATATATATATAATGGAATGGTTAAGTCAAGCTAATTAGTATATGCATTATCACATACTTAACATTTTTTATAGAGACAGAACTTAAAATCCACTCCTAGCAATTTTCAAGAATACATTTTTATTAACTAGTTATCATTTTGTACAATAGATCTCTTGAACTTGTTCCTCCTAGGTAACTGAAATTTTGTATCTTTTGACCAACCTCTCCCCAATCCCTCAGCTCCCTGCCAGCCTCTAGTAACCACCACTGGACTCTATACTTCTATGGGTTCAACGTTTTAAAATTCCATACATGAGTGAGACCACATGGTATTTTTTTTCCGCTCTGTGTCTGGCTTATTTCACTTAACATAATATTGTCCAGGTTCATCCATGTTTCAATACATGATGGATTTCCTTGTTTTTAAAGGCTGAATACTACTCTACTCATTTGTGTGTATGTACCACATTTTCTTTATCCATTTATCTCTTGATGGACACTTAGCTTGATTCCCTATCTTAGCTACTGTGAATAATGCTATGGTAAGCATGACAGTATAGGTATATCTTTGATATACTGATTTCATTTCATTTGGCTAAATACCCAATACTGGGATTGCTGGACCCTATGGTAGTTTTATTTTGACTTTTTTGAAGGACCTCCATACTGTTTTCCATAATGGCTTTACTAATTTACATTCCCATTAGCAGTTGTGCAAGGGGTTCCTTTTCTACATATTGTCACTAACACTTATTATTTTTTGTCTTTTTGACAATAACCATTGTGATATCTCATTGTGGCTTTTATTTGTTTTTCCTTGATAACTAGTGATGTTGAGCATTATTCATGTATCTGTTGGCCATTCTTCTTTTGAGAAGTGTCTATTCAGGTCCTTTGCCCGTTAAAAAAAAAAAATCAGGTTATTTGTTTTCTTGCTTTTCAGTTGTTTGAGTTCCTTATATACTTTGAATATTAACTCCTTATCAGATGGATGGCTGCAAATATCTTCTACCATTCTGTAGGTTGTTTCTCCACACTGTTGATTGTTTCCTTTGCTGTACAGAAGTTTATTAGTTTGATGTAATCCCATTTGTCTATTTTCATTTTCATTTCCTATGGTTTTTGAGTCATACAATATCAAAAAAACATCATTGCATAGGTCAATATCATGGAGCTTTTCCTTTATGTGTTCTTCTAATAGTTTTACAGTTCCAGGTCTTACATTTAATTCTTTAATCCATTGTTAGTTGATTTTTGTGTATTATGTGAGATGTGTCTAAATTCATTCTTCTGCATGTGGATATAGTTTTCCCAACACCATTTACTGAAGAAACTGTTCTCGGCACTTTTGTCAAAAATCAATTGACCATAAATGTGTGCATTTATTTCTGAGCTCTCTATTCTATTCCATTGGTCTATGTGTCTGTTTTTACAATAGTGCCATATTGTTTTGAGTACTTAGCTTTGTAGTATATTTTGAAGTAAGGTAGTGTGATGCCTCCAGCTTTGTTCCTTTTGTTCAACATTACTTTGGCTATTCAGGATCTTTTGTGATTCCATCAGAATTTTAGAATTGTTTTTTCAATTTTATAAAAAAAAGTCATTGGAATTTTGATAGATATGGCATTGAGTCTGTAGATAGCTTTGAGTGGTACTGACACATTAATAATATTAATTCCTCCAATCCATAATCACGGGATATCTTTTCATTTATTCTTCTTCAATTTCTTTCATCAATGTTATATGGTTTTCTGTGTACAGGTCTTTTACCTCCTTGGTTGAATTTATTTCGAAGTATTTGATTTATTTAATTATTAATTTTCTGTAGCCATTATAAATATGATTATTGGCCGGGCACGGTGGCTCAAGCCTGTAATCCCAGCACTTTGGGAGGCCGAGATGGGCGGATCACGAGGTCAGAAGATCGAGACCATCCTGGCTAATATGGTGAAACCCCATCTCTAAAAAATACAAAAAATTAGCTGGGCGAGGTGGCGGGCGCCTGTATCCCCAGCTACTCGGGAGGCTGAGGCAGGAGAATGGCGTAAACCCAGGAGGCGGAGCTTGCAGTGAGCTGAGATCCAGCCACTGCACTCCAGCCTGGGTGACAGAGCGAGACTCCGTCTCAAAAAATATGATGATTTCTTTTTTTTGTTAGTGTATGAAAAAAAAACCACTACTGACTTTTGTAAGCTGATTTTGTATCCTGCAACATTACCGAATTCATTAGTTTTAACGGTTTTGTCTGTTTTTTTTGTTTTTGTTTTTGTGTGTCTGTGTGTGTGTGTGAAGTCTTAGAGTTTTCTATATATAAGATCATGTTGTCTTCAAACAGGGACAATTTAACTTTTTCCTTTTCAATTCGGATGCCCTTTATTTCTTTTTTCTTCCTGCTCACTTTAGCTAGGCTTTTCCAGTACGATGTTACATAGAAGTGGGACATCCTTGTCTTGTTGCGTATCTTAGAGAAAAATTCTCAACTTCTCACTCTTGAGAATGATGTTAACTGTGGATTTGTCATAGATGGCCTTTCTTGTGTTGAGGTACATTCGTTGTATACCTAATTCATTGAGGTTTTTCTTTTTATCATGAAAGGATGTTGAATTTTGTCAAATGCTTTTTCTGCACCTATTGAGATGATTATATAATTTTTGTCCTTCATTCTGCTAATGTGGTATATTACATATGTTGTGAGTGTAAGATTTTCCTATGTTGAACCACCCTTGAATCCCTGGGATAAATCCCACTTGATCATGGTGAATGATCCTCTTAGTGTCCTTTGAATTCTGTTTGCTAGTTTTCTGTTGAGGATTTTTATATCTATGTTTATCAAAGATAAGGACTTTTAATTTACTTTTCTTGTAGGGTCTTTGGTTTTGATATCATGGTAATGCTGGCCTTGTAAAATAAGTTTGCAAGTATTTTCTCTTCTTCGATGTTTTGGAAGAGTGACAGGAGTTTGAGAATGACTGGTGTTCTCTATTTTTTAAATGTTTGGCTGAGTTCAGTGGTGAAGGCATCGGCTCCTAGGCTTTTCACTGATAGGAGACTTTTATTACTGATTCAATCGTTTTTACTTGTTACTGTTCTGTTCAGATTTTCTATTTCTTCATGATTCAGTCTGGATAGATTGTATGTGTTTAGGAATTTTTCCATTTCTTCTAGGTTATCCAGTTTGTGGGTGTATAGTTGTTCTAACAGTGTCTTATGATCCTTTGCATTACTGTGATGGTAATGTCATCAGTTGTGATGTCTCCTCTTTCAGTTCTCATTTTATTTACTTGAGTCTCTTCTCTGTTTTTCTTAGTCTAGGTAAAAGTTTGTTGATTTTGTTTATCTTTCAAAAAAAACAAAAAAACAAAACTGAGTTTTATTTCTGTTGCTCTTTTCCATCGTTTTTCTTGTCTCTAATTCATTTACTTTGAGTCTGATCTTTATTATTCCTTCCTTCTGCTAACGTTAGGGTTATTTTGTTGTTCTTTTTGTAGTTTTTTGAGGTGTAACACTAGGTCGTTTGAAACACTTCTTTTTTGGTGTAGGCATTTATTGGTATTAGCTAACCTCTGCTCCTGATAAATTTTGGTATGCTTTTGCTGCTCCTCATAAATTTTGGTATGCTGTGTCCCTTATTTGTCTCAAGGTATTTTTAAATTTCTCTTTTAATTTCTTCACAGATCCATTTGTTTTTCAAAAGCATGTTGCTTAATTTCCATGTATTTGTGAATTTTCTAAAATTCCTCCTGTTGTTAATTTATAGTTTTGTACCACTATGGTCAGAAAAGAGACTTGACAGGATTTCAATCCTCTTCAATTTGTTCAGACTTGTTTTGTAGCCTAACATATGATCTAACATGGAATGGTCCATGTGTGCTTAGAAAAATGTATATTCTGCTGCTATTGTATGGAATGTTTTGTATTTGTCTGCTAGGTCCATTTGGTCTAAGGTATAGTTTAAGTCCAATGTTTCCTTATTGATTTTTTTCTCTGGATGATCTATCCACTGCTAAAAGCAAGATATTGAAGTCTCTTATTCTTATTGTTTGAGTCTATCTCTCCCTTCAAGAATTTATTAATATTTGCTTTATATATTTAGGTGCTCCAATTTGGGTTGTACATATGTTTACAATTGTTGTATTCTCTTGATGAATTTACCTCATTGTCATTATATAATGATCTTATTTGTTTCATTTTACAGTTTTTGACTTAAAGTTTATTTTATATGATACATGTATAGCTACCCCTGCTCTCTTTTGGTTTCTATTTGCATGGAATATGTTTTTCTATAATTTTACTTTCTGTTTTACTTATCATTTCACATGTATGTGTGGTCTTCAAAATGAAGTGAGTCTCTTATAGGCAGCATATAGTTGGGTCTTTCTTTTTAATACCTTCAGCCATTCCATATTTTTGATGGACAATTTTAATCAATTTTCATTCAAAGTAATTATTGATAAGCAAGGATTTACTACTGACATTTTGCTCTTTTTTTGTTGTTGTTTTGTAGATCATTTGCTTTGTTCTTTATCTCTTATGTTCCTCCTTTGTGATTACACGATTTTCTCCAGTGACATACTTTGATTTCTTACTTTCTATTTTCTGTGTATCTACTATAGGAGTTTTTTTTTGCTTTATGGTTACTGTGAGGCTTATATAAAACATCTTATAGTTATAACAGGTTATTTTAAGGTGATAACAGCTTGACTTTGATTGCATTAGAGAAACCTCCACACTGAGGACTTGCAGTTCTAACAAGGTCCCAGGTGATGCTGATGATGCTAATTTGGGGTCCACACTCTAAGAACTACTGGCCTAGAACATTTATAAATTTCTATAGGCTTTGACATTTTGTGATTGAGAGTAACAAATAGTGGTCACTATCAATAAACTGATGATAAAACTATGTAACTTGGCATTTTAGATAATAAGCAACTAAGATATAGTTTGCCCATAATATATTCATCAGCATCTCCTGACAAGGTCTGTATAAAACTTGATGTAAATCCAATATTGATTCTACTTTCCATTTGAATACATGATGTACTTGATTGGATCGAGATTACATTTTAGAAATTTGTAGACATAACAGTCAATTTGCATGCAATCTGATTACTAAATGAGCTTGTCATTTAACATAATGATATTATATTATAACCTGCCCAGTGGTGTGAGTCTCTGATTACCTAACCTTCCTTGTAAAATATTTATCCCTAAGGCTGATGATAATGGAACTATATTGATGGATAAATGAGATTTATACTGTATTTCTGTATCTTAGAAAATTAAACCAAAATGCATTTCTGGACCATCTAGTTTGTTTCTAGTCAGGACACAAGCTGCAAAATTTATTTTTCTTATCTATTATTCTGCTAGGTTCATGAGTTCTGAGGGAAATATTCCTATTTTCCTGCTTAATACATACAGGGTAAGCTCATTAATTACACTGAAATTAATGCGACATTTAGTGTAGATACTCTAAAATACATTTGCATTGAGTGTTTGACCTTTTACATTATTAAAAGTTAGAAAGTGCCAAAATTTAACATACAGCACAAATCCAAAAATAGAATTAGCATGCTTCTGAACTTCTTTATATTTTGTTCAACTATCTGTTCCAATAAGAATTTCTTGGCAGCAAAACCATCTAAGAAAACATAAGTCAAACTAATTTCCTAAGCTACATGGATACCATTAATGACATCATTTATTATACTAATTATAATAGAACAAGTAATTCTCTATGGCTGGGGCTCTACTAGACTGGAAGACTAAAAATGATCCCAGAAAAGAAAGAAATTTAGATGGATACAATAAAAATTTCAGTTTAAAACTTTGAAATGTGTCCAAGAAACTTTGAAGAAAAAACAAGAAAGCAAAATCCCTATACTTTCTCAAGTAGAAATTTAAATACACACATGTACTTCCCATATGCATACATAATCTTAGTTCCAAAAACCACATAATTAATAATTAAGATAAATTGTTATAACAGACTTTACCTTCATAATAAAGTAAAAAACGGGTTTGAAAGGATAGGCACCATTCATATTACTTTTCTTAACAGCTTATTTATATACTTGTACCCCAAGAAGTTTTAGTTAAGCATATCAACTTTTAGCCAGTATTTCAAGAAAATGTGTATTGCTTGTTAACTGCCAGTTCTCAAACATTATCATATATATGTTTTACATTAGGTCAGGAGTTTTTGGTGAGAAATCTATTTGGAAATACTATGGTCTGTTTGATTTATTTTGTTTATTTCTCCACATGTGCATGAGAGGGTTCTTAACAGTGTTATGGTTTTATGGAACATCAAGTGAAGAACATCAAACTGTAGAAACAGGTTCAATCAAAATTATAGCACCGCCTACTTGGCAGTGTAATTTTTTTTTTATTACTTTTAGCGCATCCAGAATACAGAAATATGTATTTTAAAAAGGATTACATCTATTTTATTTTGCATAGACTATTTAATCAATATATCTCAGGTCATTATTTCTCATTACTCACTTCTTTCATAAAACCTCACAAGGGCCTTCAAGAGCACCTTCACACCCTGTCCCCCATCTCCACCCACTATAAAAGGACACAACATGTGAAATAAAACCAACCTATACGTGCTCATGAACTTTTACCCTTTGAGATAAAAATACTTTCTTCGTGATGAGTTTAGTGTCTCAACAGTATGTTTGCCTCTGTTAGAGAATAAATCATAAATGCAGGAGTGTATTTCTTTATGTGCTGTGCAGTTCCTGATTTATTGATAGCTCTTAATCAGAATAATCACCAAGTTAGTGGGTTTCGAATCTCTCCTTCATAAGCCTCTGTTTTAGCCACGAAATTATTTAAATGTAGCTTGCTGGGAATTACTGCCTTTGCTTCCACAGTGCAAGGACTCCATCTTACTCTCTGAGCAGAAATTTATTTTGACCTTTCCCCTGTTCATATTCCTTCACACGCTATTATCCAATAGGGCATATACCCCCTTTGGTAGATACTTGTCACCAAAGTCAAAGTCAGAGAAAATTTGACTACACAACAATACCAATTGGTAGTCTGTGTCAGTAACTGAGGCTGCAGAACAAGCATATGTGTTAATATGAAAACATTTGACAAGATTTTCTGAGGAAGCTTAAGTAGTCTGGTTGAAGGTTGAACTGGTTTGGTCCTGAATCTCATCCTCTATGGCATAATTCTGGCCATAGATTGAAGATAGAAATAACAATCACAAAAATCATTGTCCCAAATGTGTTAATGTGTTCATCCATAAACACAGATAAATAACAATTTTGTTAGTACATGCCACTGATCTTCTAGCCTACAGACTTAGAAAACATGGAGAGTTCATATAATGTGTATAATTTATCATAGTATCTCCTTAAAAAGTATCTCTGTTTCTAATTAAAATCAGAGTTAAAAGGAATAATTGACAATTGTATATATGTATATATTCTGTTCTTACAGATTATGAAAACTCTGCCATCACATAGTAAATTGAAGAATTAAACCACGGGAGGCCGAGACGGGCGGATCACGAGGTCAGGAGATCGAGACCATCCTGGCTAACATGGTGAAACCCCGTCTCTACTAAAAAATACAAAAATCTAGCCGGGCGAGGTGGCGGGCGCCTGTAGTCCCAGCTACTCGGGAGGCTGAGGCAGGAGAATGGCGTAAACCCGGGAGGCGGAGCTTGCAGTGAGCTGAGATCCAGCCACTGCACTCCAGCCCGGGCGACAGAGCGAGACTCCGTCTCAAAAAAAAAAAAAAAAAAAAAAAGAGATTTTCTAAACATCAACAGCACAAAATGTCTTCATTTTTCCGAGCAACTGACCTTCTTAGAAATCATAAGCCCACTTTGGGATAATGAATTATAAAGTTAAAAGTCTTGTTTTTCATTGTCTCAGTGAAAACAACTTTCAATGAGACTCCTCAAGTCATCTGAACCTAAATCTTTATTCACCAAGTTAAAACAACAGACAAACGTGGTCTCCCCCAGTCATTTTTCTCTTTGTATTGCTCTCTTCTGGGGACCCAGACATTAACCCCAAACATTTGGTTTAGGGAAAATCAGTCCTTTCTGACATTTCTAGTGTGAATTACCTCTGTTTTCATTTGGCTGAATTGTTTTTGGTTTATATTTAACCAAAATTCATGTGAAATAGAGAAATAAGGTAGAGTTTTTGTTAATTTAAACCAAAGTGACTTTCTGTTTCTTCCTTCAACTTTTCTGCACTATACTTCTTCTACAGTAGGGCTCATAGCTATTTTTTAAAAATAATCTCTGTTACTCATTGAATCTTCCCTTTGGAATTTCTTTCATTAGATTTATCAAGAGTAAATGAATTCTGTAAAATTGTGAGTCATGTTATTTCCTGCTTGGTGCATTTTTATACAGTTTTCTTGCATTTGACATATTAACTTCTTATTGCAGGTGGTTTTGCATTTTATTTAAGAAGAATTTTCTCAATGTTGTACAAATGGATTTTCCTTTTTTCTTGCCTTACTGTGTAGTGATTGGGAAACTATTATCAAATGTCTGTGATATTGCTAGGAATTATAATATTAACAAAAGAGCATTTCATAAATTTGTTATAATTACCAGATATACATGAAAATGTTTAGAAATTTTAATGCAACAACATAATTCCTTTTACATTCAATAATTACTTAATAATATGGTAAAATGCTTTTGCAAAGTGTTAGGTGAAAATGGAGGCTTTATAATCAGATAAATCAATACAAAGATAGTATATGTAACATCATAAAACCAACCAAATTTTTAATAATGGACTTTCAATCTATCTTTCATATATCTTTTAACAGCTACTAATTATCATTTCTTTCTTTTTTATTAAAGTTATTAGAAATAAGAGCTAAAGGAGATAGTTTCTTATATCAATTCCTACTTTCTTTGGGTTAAATTTTTATAGAAAAATATTGTGATTTATCTTTTGTGTTGGTCAGTTTTCTGTTGCTATAAAGACTACCTAGGACTAGGGCAATTTATTAAAAAAAAAAGAAGAGGTTTAGTTGGCTCACATTTCTGCAGGCTGTACAAGCATGGTGCCAGCATCTGTTCAGCTTCTGGTGAGGCCTCAGGAAGCTTTTAATCATGGAAGAAGGCCAAGGGAGAGCCAGCATATCACATGGTGAGAGAGAGAGACAGCAAGACAAGGAGGCCTTGACAGACTCTTTGAAATAACCTGATTTTGTGCGAACTCACAGAGTGAGAACTCACTCATTACGGTGATGACCGCACCAGGACACTCATGAAGGATCCACCCCCATAATCCAAATATCTCCCACTAGACCCTCCTCCAACATTGGAGCTTGTATTTCAATATGAGATTTGGAGGGGACAAAACATCCAAATCATAACATCTTGCATTTTAATTTTAATAAGAAAGACATAATTCTTTTTAGAAATTTGAGATAAGATTTATTTCCATAACAAGTACTGATGCTCCGTGACTTACTATGGGGTAACTTCTGGATAAGTCTGAGGATGTAACTCCATCATCAGTCAAGGAGCGTACCAAATGCATGTGGCTTTCTTGCCATCATGTAGTTGAAAAATCGTTAAGTTGAACCATGATAAATCGGACACTATGTATATTTGTTGTGGGCACTCTTTACCAGGAGAAAAAAGACACAGTTTCTGTTCTCAGGGAGCTTGTGATTTACTGTAGAAAGAGATGATTGCACTGTTAAACACATATTCATATGAAACGTTATGTGCCTTATCATGGGAGGGTGGGGTTCAGATGATATGAGAGAACCCTTGGCATGGGTGGGCCATGGAATGCATAGGGTGGAGGAAAAAGGGTTCCCAGAACTAGAGCATCATAAAAGGCCTCTGAAAGTGATGGTGTTAAAGAAGAGGACTGAAATTTGAATTTTTCCTCCTTCCTTTGCCAATGTTGTTTATAATATTGACAATAGCTAACAGAAATTGCTTATTATATGAGCCTTACTTTCTTTTACTCAAAACTTTGCAAAAACAATTCTGATTACTTTTACCTGGAGCAGGGAAAAGGAGCCTGTGTTAGGTTGCCCAGGCAAGGGAAAAGCACATAAGATGGTTTTAATCTGAGAGAAAGAACAGTGACTTTTGGTAATTAAAACATCAGTATGGCTGACTTGGCAGCCCAGGTGGACCGTGAGAAGAGGTGGGAGAAAGCGGATGGAGAGAAAATACAGCCTACAGTGTGAAGGTCCTTAGAAGTCCTGGAAAGCAGTTCAGACTTTAACACAATGACCACAGGGAGTCATGACAATGGGACCGTAGCAGTCATTTCTACTAAGATCATGCTTGCTGCAATGCAACGAATGGATTGCAGCAGGCTGTAGAGAAGACGAGTTTGGGAAACCACTTACGTGGCTGTTTAAACAGTTTATGTAATCTGCCAGTATTTGATGGCCTTGAAATTATCATTTAAAGATAGAACTATTTATTAAAAATTAATTAATGAATTTCAATTTTGGCACTTAATAGCAAAAACAAGCAAGCAAAAAAAAAAAAAAAAAAAAGATCAAGAAACAACCTAGATGCCTGACAATGAGTGTTGGTTATATTAATTATGCTACAGACATATGGACTAGAATACAATATAGCCGTTATAAATGATGTTGTTTAAGAATATTCATGATTGGGGAAAATGCCCAAGATATGTTGCTAAGGAAAAGGCTGATTAAAAAGTAGTCTTAAAGCCATGAGTCACTGAAAAACAAACAAACAAAAAACCAAAACAACAACAACAAAACAAAAAAAAACCCCATCAAACTAAAGAAAAAGGCTGGGCATATGTTTATACCCAAACACCAATACAATTGTCTCTGGAGATATGAATTAATTTTAAAATAAAAAATTTCATTTTATCCTGATGCTCTTTTTCCAAATTTTCTTTGGTGGTCATACATTATTTTACTCAGAAATACATGTACTTTAAAATAAATCTGTTTGTTGTAACAATAAAATCATTAAAGAAACATTTCAGAAGTCATGTATCATGTTATTTGAAAAGAATGTAGTGTAGAGAAAAGTCACACATTTCTTGAAGAACAAAACACCATTCTCCTGCCTCAGCCTGCTGAGTAGCTGGGACTACAGGTGCCCGCCACCATGCCCGGCTAATTTTTTGTTGTATTTTTAGTAGAGAGGGGGTTTCACCGTGTTAGCCAGGATAGTCTTGATCTTCTGACTTCGTGATCTGCCTGCCTCAGCCTCCCAAAGGATAGTGGTAACATTTCTAATCTGTGCAGTGTCCAAACTGCTCAGTGGCTGATTCAGAGAGGCCAGGTTAAATAAGGGCACGTGATATGAACCACTGTAAAAATGATGTCCCGTGCTTTTCAGAGGTCACTTTCATAAGTAAGAAAATAAGTAGGGATTGCATTGGGGGTTATGCCTGATGTAAATGACGAGTTGATGGGTGCTGACGAGTTGGTGGGTGCAGCACACCAACATGGCACAGGTATACATATGTAACAAATCTGCACCTTGTGCACATGTACCCTAGAACTTAAAGTATAATAAAAAGAAAACAAACAGAAAAGAAAAACAATCTATCTTTCTGAAACTATTATAGAATTGAAATAGAAAAAGTCTGAAGAAGAAAAAATATTCACATGAACACTTTTCCCCCCAAATTATCAGTTCTGACAAAATAAAGTAACAAAGCTTTTTGTGTTAAAGCAATTATATTACACATGTATACAGATAAAGTACATTGGATGAATATGTTTAATAATAGCATTTAATATCTTTTCCAGAAGCATAATGGGTAATTTTTCCAGCATAAGTGATTTATGAAAAAAAGAACTAAACAGAAACAAAATAAATGCAGGATGATTTAGCTTCTTTGTTATAAGCAATTTGAAAATATAATGGGGAAGAGGAGAAACTAATTGTAATACTGGAAAATTTTAAAGTCCCACTTAATGAGAAGTCATTTGGTAAGCAGGGTATCTAAAGGAAAATATTAAAATACTCTGAAATTAGGTAAATCCATAGATTAGTGGCTTATATTTCATTTACTGTTTCAGTGCAATAGAAAAAGTAAGCCAAATTGAATGGCTCCTATTTTTGTGTGTGTGTGTTTTTTAATAGAACATAGGGAAATAAACAAAAACTAAAAATAGTAAAAATAATTCCATAAAAATAAGCTGAACTGCAAATATTTCTTTCCTGCTGATTTCAATTTGTTGCCTTAAAATTGTATATACTGGGAACTGATTCCCAGCCCTTGAAAGACAGCTATTATAATTACTTTTATTTCCTTTTATATTAAAGTCAAATGGCTTGGAGAATCAAGTTGTGCGGTTAAGTTTAGAGGTTGCTCAGCTGATAGCTGAGACTGAAGTGTGAGATAACCGTAATAAAATGGCTCGGTCATTGAGGGCACCCTAAAACTGATTGATTCTCAGAATAGAACCACACCTCAGATTTATTATGCTGTATCTTCCACAAATGGCTGGAGCAGTCTGATTACTTAAGACATTGATTCTGCATGATAAACCTATTACATTTATATCCCATGGCCAAAACTTGTTGTGGAAGTAGTTTTCTTTATAGAGCTTACTGACTTGCTGGGGGCATTTTATGATCTTGAATGCTTGTCAGGAAAATATTGGAGATAATCAAGCAATGCTGAAGAACTACATGTACCTCTCTGTTTATACAGAGTTAATGCAGAAACATTTTATGCTTTTTTTTCACTTTTTTCCAAGAATGGACAATTTTAGTGATTTCAGAATGATAGATGCTTTTCATAGTTGATTCTGTTAGTTTTTAGATCAAAGACGAGTCAGGATTAATAATCTCATTTACAAAATGAGGTTAGGTGTTCCTAAATTTCAAATATTTAATCTTTTTTAGTTCGTCTTCAGCATATTGCTGCTGACGATAAACTTCTTAAAAAATAGGAACTTCTAATTTTGAAACATCTTAATGGATTATAGAAAAACCATCTGAAAACATTTAAAATGTCATGTGAAGAAGTATTTCCTTTTAGCTCACAACTCCATTTTTTTTTTGCTTATAGGTAAGTATACTAGTAATAATAGTAATACTTGGTAACAATAATAGCAAAAATGATGACAGTTAAGGCTGAATGTAAGTTTACTATGTACTAGGGTCCACGTTTTCAATAATTACATTAAATTCTGTTTACAATCCAGTGACTTGCTCAAATGATTTTTAGTTCTGTTTTGTACATTAAGAAACAGAGACAACATAGTTGTTAAGTGTCCTGCCTGCAGTTGTATTGCTAGTACTTGACAGAGGATTCCAGTGAAGCTGGTCTCATCTCAAAACCATTCTCTCTGCTATGAAGGATAACAGTAGGAATAAGTTGAAGTTAAAGAACAGATCATGCAGTGAAAACGCTTGTCTCTATAACATAAAAACTCGTAAATGGTAATAATAATAAAATTACAGAGAGAAAAATTACACAGAGGCAACAGTCACTTTGTTGTTGTTGTTGTTGGTGTTGTTGAGACGGAGTCTCGCTCTGTCGCCCAGGCGGGAGTGCGGTGGCGCGATCTGGGCTCACTGCAAGCTCCCCCCCCCCCCCCCCCCCCGCCGGGCGGCCCGGGTTCCCACCATTCTCCTGCCTCAGGCTTCCAAGTAGCTGGGACTACAGGCCCCACCTCGCCAGGCTAGTTTTTTGTGTTTTTTTAGTAGAGACGGGGTTTCACCGTGTTAGCCAGGATGGTCTCGATCTCCTGAGCTTGTGATCCGCCTGCCTCGGCCTCCCAAAGTGCTGGGATTACAGGCGTGAGCCACTGCGCCCGGCCAACAATCACTTTTTTTTTAGCGCACTAGTGCCTGCCTTAATATTTGATGAAAGAAAGAAGAAGAAGAAATGACTACAATGTAAGGCTTAGTGATAGCACTATGAGGAAGTAAGAAAATATTACAACCTAAGAACTAGGGAGAATAAGCTCTATGCAATGTTATCTGTAATACCAAATAGAAAACAGTAAGTGCCAAATAAGAAAAGCAGGAAAAAAATGTCATGGCAATTCAAAAGAGGAAAAATTACATCTCATTGGTAAAACAGTGAGAAAATCTTAATAAAATAAGTAGAAGACATCTGATTTGCAATAATACTTAGTTATGTCAAATTTATTCTGTATATTATTTTAAAAATTAGTAGACTAAAAATTGGGCTGTTATGTTTCCTAGTGCTAGCAAAATAGAGGATTACTGCCTCTGCTTTGTTTATATTCTGCCTTAATGTATGAGCGTATTTTGTAAAGGTTAATATAATCTCAAGATGTTAACTTCCTGAGGCAACACTCTAACAACTTTACAACTTCACATTTTTCACATTTAATATGCATTTTCAGTGGGTAAAATTATCTGACTACAGTGATGGCGGCATTTCATTCCCATAAAAAAGATATAACTCTTCTCAAAGAATCTTAGATGAGTTATATCTGAGCAATGCCAAAACATAATTAAATTTAAAATCATTTCTATTCTTCCTTTCAGTTGGTGATAAGCCCTATCATTTGGGGTAGGTTTTGTGCAGGTGTAAAATATTGATTTCTAATTATTTCCTGATAAATACAGGCAATTTCATCTATCAGGAGGTAAGTTAGTAATTGGAAATAATCGATTAATTTCAAAGAAATTACTAGATTGACAGATACAATTTCCAGAAAGAGTTATCACTATAGTCCAGCTTAGTCAGTTCATCAAAAATAAGCTCTTTTCAAGAATCTTACTAAAAGAAAGCATTAAGTCAGACTCAGGATTTATTTAATCTAAACTTTACCCTCTTTTCAAGATACCAGCCTTAGGAGGAGCTATGTAACAGCAAATAACTTCAATATTCTAGGCTGCTCAAGAAACGAGCATATGAGAATTACAAGCCAATGCTGCACATATTCCTGCAGCTGGCTTCACAGTGTGGGGATCCTGACTGTGCCTCTTTTCTGGACATGTGTACTTTGTCTAGTATTTGTACACATGTGCTAATTTGACAGGTACACTTTCTAAATTCATTCATGATGGGGAATTGCCAGTGACTTTAATCTTTCCATAAACTTTATTTCATGAGAAAGACTGGTCTTTTTTTTGAAATCAATGTGTGCTATGTTTTGTGCACCGCACACTCTACTTTTAAGGATAGGTGTGTTAATGCCTATCAGAACTCTTACTGTGAAAGTACCATCAAAGATGGTACAGTCTTATCTTCTTAGATGGCTGGCAAACAGGTGAAAGTGAGTAGAAATTGCCATCTTGTGGCCAGCATGTATTAGGCTTATGTATATTAATAAAAAGTTAATTAAAATGGAAGGAATGGGCAAGGAGGGCACTCTGCTATTATCATTGCAGACAGATTCTTGATAACAGTTTCTCATTATGTGGAATGGCAGAATTGGGGATCAGAGAAATTATTTGTAAATGTGGATCCCAAAGCCTTCTTACAAAGCAAGCTAGGCTCGTCTGTGAGTTTCTAAGACCCTTCTTTGGAATTTTCATCCTTTCTATCACGCTGTTACTGAGCTCACATTGAAGCAACAGGAGTTGCTGGGATCCTTCTCTGCCTCATCCAGTAATTGGGACTCTGGCCACAGCCAGCTTTCCCTGCTCTGCCGCTGCCCAGATAATTGCCGTGACATTTCATTTCTCTCTTCTCTGAAAGAAACATTCAGGCAGAAAACTCATTCTTCTAGAAAGCGCCTCAGGCCCTCTGTTACAGGCTGAGTGCGGATCACAGTTCAGTGGCTGGCTATTTCCCTGCATGGTCGAAGCTGCTTTCCACGGTTTGATTACTCAGAGGAAAAATAAACCTGAGCAGACACATAGAGTTGTTTGTCTCTTCTTTCCCACTTGTTAGGAGGTGGTTAAAAGCAGATAAAACTTCTCCTTAAAGACCTTTACTTTCAGTGCTGCAAGACATGCCATTTATCCTGACTGCCAAATACAGAAAATTCCCAAACGGGCTGTCGTTAAATCAATCAGAGTGTATAATGAACGAACTTTGTTATAAAGAAGGCCTGGCCCTCTGCCTAGCACACAGTTGGTGCTTAGTAAACATTTGTTAAATGAATACCGGCGTCAGAGAACTGGAACCTTTTTCTCACATTAAACAATGTTTTTCTAGGATCTTTGTCTTGATTTCTGCTTTCTCTGGCAACTGGGTCGTGCTGTCTTTCAATAGATTACTATTAAGTTTTGTAAGATGTTCCTACACACTGTTTCATAATTCAAAATATAAATATATTTTTAGCTCTATAGAAATAGCCTGATATCCTTCATCGCATGTTTTTAAAGAATGAAAGATTTCTATGCCCATTGTAAAACATATTCTGAATGAAAAAAATGGAAGGCTAAGAATTTTAAAGCTTAAACAGCCTTTGCTATCAACTGATATATATCTTATATGAGAACTGTACAGCTCAGAGATGATCATCTACTTTTCTTGGTTGTTTAAGAGGTTAGTGAACAAACTGGGTTGAAAACTCAGGTGTCCTAACTCCAAGAATAATGGAGTTATTGTAAATGAAGTTATATCAGACATCCCCAACCTTTTAGCACCGGGGACCAGTTTCATGGAAGACAATTTTTCCATGGATCAGAGTGGGGAATGGTTTCAGGATGATTCCAATGCATTACATTTATTTTGCACTTTATTTCTATTATTACATTGTAATATATAATGAAATTATTCTATGACTCACCATAATGTGGAATCAATGGGAGCCCTGAGCTTGTTTTCCTGCAACTAGACAGTCCCATCTGGGGGTGATGGGAGACAGTAACAGATCATCAGGCATTAGATTCTCATAAGGAGCATGAAGCCTAAATCCCTCGCATGTGCAGTTCACAATAGGGTTCGTGCTCCTTAGAGAATCTCACCGCTGATCTGATAGGAGGTAGAGCTCAGGCAGGAATGTGAGTGATGGGGAGTGGCTGTAAATACAAATGAAGCTTCACTAGCTTGCCTGCTGCTCACCTGCTCCGTGGTCTGGTTTCTAACAGGCCATAAACCAGTATTGGTCCTTGGCCTGGTGATTGAGACCCCTGCTTTGCATCCTATCTGGAAGTAGACTACGATGAGTATGGTGATGGAGTGGAATCTTACTCAACTCATTTGGCATATCTGTTCTGAAATCCCATTCTGTGAAATAAGAGACATTGTCAATGTACCCACTGCCAGTATTCCTAAGGCAAAGTAATAACTCATTTAATGAAACAGAAACAGTGGATTTTAGAGCTGAAAAACTATAATGGGAAAAAAACCATTTTTTGATGGAATTGAAAATAGGCATTCATTTTACATTTAATTACTTTCTCCTTTAGCTAATGACATTAATGCAGACGTCTGGCAGGGTGCTTGCCCTAGAACAGTGCAAAAGGCAGAGATTTCTGTAGAAAGCTAGCTACAAGGAATTTGGGTATTTGATAGAATTGTGTATAATTGAACAGTACTGGGGATGCTTGGGAGGGAAGCCGTGAAGACGGGGCCCCAGTGACATGGAAAGTAGGCAGGATCCAAGTGATGACCAGCATGAGACACATATCAGGATTATTTCATGAATTTACTGAGCAAAATGAAAAATTTCCATTCAGGGTGTTGGGAGAGTGGTCTGCCATTTATCACTATGAGTATTCATTTGAAGCTTCATAATTCTGTCAGAGATATTAAATAAAAACAAATAGGAAGAGGAGTATTTGGCTAAACTTAACGTCTATGATATCACAGCATCTCAACAAAACAAGAGAAGAGTCCTCAGTTTCGTTGAGTGTGGCTTTTACTTTAATATCCCCCTGGCCTTTTGTCCTATAATTCTTGGTGTAGGGTTATTTTTCTTCAAGGAACAATGAAAATGCCATTTATTTTTCCCGTAGTGGTGATTTCTTTCTCTCCAGATGTGCAGAAGATGTTGGGAAAGTGCTATCTCTTCTAAGAAATCTTTTCTCCCCAGTAGTGAAAAGAACTCTGAAAACTTGGGTTTAAATTCTGGCTCTGTCACGTTCCAGTTATATGATTTAATGCAATGTTTCCTAAAAGTAAGAAAATTTTTACATTGAACCCTTTCCTCAGTTCCCTAGGAGTCTTAAGTTCCCCTGTTTAAAAAAGATTGTATTTAAAATAAAACATCATTTTGTTATTGTGATATAGGTGTCCATGCAACCATAATTACACACGTAAAGTGGCCCTGGAGTTGTGTGGAACTAAAGCAATGTCACTTTATGTAACTCTGGTGCAGTAATCAACTAGCTGGCCTTTCTGTCAACACCTTGGTCTCGCCATTAGCCAACACTTTCTTTATGTGTGGACCATCAGTTGGACACAAATTCTTTGGAGATAGGTAAAAATAGTATATGCCTAGGACAGTGCCTTGTGTTTGTAGATAACTATTTGTGGATGCTATTCCAAATTAAATGGATATGTCTGTTTTTGTTACTGTTTCAAAAATTCTATAACCTGAAAATCATGGTCAAAGTCTGAAAACTCACCTGAGAACTGTAAGTCAATCTACTGAGTTACTGTTCTCAGCTTTCAGCCTGTGAAGCAGTATACAAATGACACAGTTTCTTGATCCTCTGGTACTATTTATTAAAAGTAGGACATTTAATACAATAAAAGAAAAATGATGCTGCAAGTAATTGTTTCTAATATTGGATATTTATTTATCTATTTCCTAGAAGATGACTGACTATAAAATTGAATACATTTTGTCACTAAGTTATTCTTCATTTTCAATGTCAGTCTTTGTTTCAATGGATCATTACTAATTTTCAATGGAGACTATTATTTCTTGTTTTTCTATAATTTGCATCACTTTTTATTATCTCCTGAAGGACGATTTAGCAAATTGATCAAGGACAGAAAAACCTAGAAAAGCATGTAACATGTTGTAATTACAAGGTTCAAAGGACTTATTGTTCTTATTTTTGATGGGTGAGATTCTCTTACATACTGGAATTTGGGTCACAGTAGCAATGCACCTAGTTACAGCAATGAGACAAGAGAAAGAAATAAAGAGCAGCCAAATTCAAAAGGAATAAGTTAAATTATCCTTGTTTGCAGATGATATAATCTAATATTTGGAAAAAACTAAGGACGTCACCAAAAAAACTATTAAAAAAATTTAGTAAAGTTGCAGGATACAAAATCAACATATGAAAATCAGTAGCATTTCTATATGTCGGCAGCAAACAATCTGAAAAAGGAATTAACCAAGGAGTGAAAGATCTCTACAACAAAAACTCTAAAACACTGATGCAAGAAATTGAAGAGGGCACCAAAAAATGGAAAGATAGTCCATGTTCATGGATTGGAATAATCCATATTGTTACAATTTCCATATTACCTAGCAATCTACAGATTCAGTGCAATTCCTATCAGAATACCAATAACATTCTTCACAGAAACAGAAAAGACAATAAAACTACAAAAGATACAGAATAGCCAAAGCTATCCTGAGCAAAAAGAACAAAACTGGAAGAATCACATTACTCGACTTCACATTATAATACAGATGTATAGTAACCAAAACAGCATGGTAATAGCATAAAACAGACACATAGACCAACGGGAGCATATAGGGGACCCATAAATAAATTCATACATCTATAGTGAATTCATTTTTGACAAAGGCACCAGGAACATGCATTGGAGAAAGGACCATCTCTTCAATAAATGGTGCTGGGAAAACCGAATATCTATATGTAGAAGAATAAAACTAGATCTTTATCTCTCAGCATATACAAAAACCAAATGAAAATGGATTAAAGACTTAAATCTAAGACCTGAAACTATGCAACTATTAAAAGAAAACATTGGAGACACAATCTAGGACATCGGACTGGGCAAATATTTCTTGAGTAATACCCCCACAAACACAGGCAACCCAAGCAAAAATGGACAAATGGGATCACATCAAGTTAAAAAGCTTCTACAACAAAGGAAACAATCAACAAAGTAAAGAGACAATTCATACAATGAGAAAAAATATCTGTAAACTCCCCATCCAATAAGGGATAATAACCAGAATATATAAGGAGCTCAAAGAACTCTATAGGAAAATAATCTAGTAATCTGATTTTAAAATGGGCAAAAGATCCGGGTAGACATTTCTCAAAAGAAGACATACAAATGGCAAACAGGTATATGAAAAGCAGCTCAGCATCACTGATCATCAGAGAAATGCAAATTAAAACTACATTGAGGTATCATCTCACCCCCGTTAAAATGACTTTTATTCAAAGGACAGGCAATAACAAATGCTGGTGAGGATGTGGAGAGAAGGGAATCCTCACACCCTATTGGTGGGAATGTAAGTTAGTATAACCACTATGGAGAATAGTTTGGAGGTTCCTCAAAGAACCAAAAGTAGAGCTACCACATGATCCAGCAATCCACTAGGTATATTCCCAAACAAAAAGAAATCAGTGTATTGAAGAGATAGCTGAACTTCCATGTTTATTGCAGCCCTATTGACAATAACTCAGATTTAGAAGTAACCTAAGTATCCATTAACAGGCAAATGGATAAAGACATATTCAGCTATAAAAAGAATGAGATCCTGTCATTCGTAACAACATGGATAGAATTTGAGGTCATCACTTAAACTGAAATAAACCAGGCGGCACAGAAAAACAAACTTTGCATGTTCTCACTTAGTTGTGGGAGCTAAAAATTAAAACAATTGACCTCATGGAGATAGAGAGTAGAATGGTGGTGACTAGAGGATGGGAAGGGTGGGGTGGGAGGGGATGGTTAATGGGTACAGAAATATAGTTCGATGGAATAAATAAGACCTAGTATTTGATAGCACAACAGGATGGCTATAGTCAACAACAATTTATTGAACATTTAAAAATAACTAGAAGACTATAGTTGGATTGTTTGTAACACGAAGAAAAGATCAATGTTTCAGGTAATTTACCTTGATGTGATTGTTCTGCATTGTATGCCCATATCAATATATCTCATGAATCCCATATATATATATATAAAGAGAGAGAGAGTGCTATGAACCCACAAAAATAAAATTTCTAAAAAGAAAAAAGCCCAATAGCAATGCAACCCTGCATTACTGCACATATTACTAAATATAGAAAACCAAGATCTTAATATTGTCTATATAGTATTTTAAGAATATAAATATTCTTATTTAGCATATGCTTTAGGTTGCATAATTAATTATAAACACATTCTAGACCTTATAATTTAGTGGTTCTCAGAAACACAACAACTTTTTTTAAGTTATACTTTAAGTTCTGGGATACATGTGCAGAACCTGCAGGTTTGTTACAAAGTTATACATGTGCCATGGTGGTTTGCTGCACCCATCAACCCATCACAGGTTTTAAGCCCTGCATGCATTAGGTATTTCTCCTCATGCTATCCCTCCCCTTGCCCCCCAACCCATGACAGGCCCTGGTGTGTGATGTTCCCCTCCCTGTGTCCTTGTGTTCTTATTGTTCAACTCCCACTTATGAGTGAAACGTGGTGAAACACAGCAACTTTTAAATTTGCACAGGTGCCTGGTGCTTCTCCTGACGGATTAAGAGACATCCTCTCCTTTGACAAAACCTCTGGTCACAGATAATAGAGGACTTGGGGTTTGGTCTGTACCTCTTGTTCAACCCTGAGGACCTTGGTCTTGTTACTCCATTGTAGCAACAAAAGGAAGTCAATAATGCCTTTTCAATAATGTGCATGTGAAGTCACAGGGGATGAAAAGTGTCTTTGTGTTTCAGAAATAGTGGAATATCACCACAGACTCACACTGCAGCCTTTCCTAATGTGCTTACTGTTGTGTAGGGGACTTAGTGGCAGAAAACTTGCTGGATAATCAAGTAAAGAAGAAAAAGTGTTCACAAATTTATTCTGAAGATGATATTCAAATAGTTCCAGCTGATATCTTAATGGTTAGCATGGACAGGTTTGGGAAAAAACTAGGCTTAATATATTTAATCTGTTTGAGGTAGTTAATAAATTGATACAAATTTTGGCAAAAGAAATACTGCCAAGAATGTTTGTAAAAAGTTTCTTCTTAATGTCACCTTTGGGAACATAAACAATCTTAGCTTCTCAGTTGCTTGCCACCCCAATAGAAAAAGGGGCAGAGTGCACAGCAGTTTCTTGTGTTATTATAAAATACAGAGATAATAATTTCAGTTTCATTTGTTCAATTTCCTTTTTATTTTAATTACACACACACACAAACACACACGCATACAATACATTATATTGGGTCACACACTGACCCAATATAATGGATCATCCACTTTATAGTTGAGTTGGGAACATTTAGGGAGATTTACCAATATAATGCAAGCATTAATTTTTGATTTGGAAAGAACAAACTAGAATGAAATAAGAGTAAAAGGTCCTATAAGAGGTATTTAGTTTACTTGTAAAGCCAGATTTTAGATGCGTATATACTATATATTATTTTATTTAACAAATATTTAATAATTTTTATAAAGCCTATTAATAAGTACTAATCACTGTGGAAGAAGAAATTTAGAATTAGGGAGACAAAATTGTACCAGCATCATTTTTCACAATTGTCACTTTGACTCATGGTCATGTTTGTAACTCAAATATATGGTCTTGCTTATTATTATTGGAAAGGATTTCTTACAAAGTAATAACAAAACATCATTTATCTTTAAAGAACCTCAATAAATGCCCACTAATTTTCTGTTTTAAGGAACTGTTTATTGGGAATACCATCCTTGTTAAAACGAGTTGAAGTCATATACTCCATTGTATTATAATGAGTTGCATTATTTCTGTTCTTTGGTTATTCATGGGAAAACATTTCCATTATTTCATGAGATAGCCTTGCAGAAAGTGAAAACACAGGGCAGCTGGACCAATTTTTTATGCTCCTAATTTACAGATTGGGACATAATAAAAAGTAAATGAGATAGCTATTTCTCACCAAGGAGTCTGTCTTCATTACCTGGTAGCCATTCTGTTACTGACATGGGTACGTTTAAGAGGCATTATGATTACAGTTTACACATTCTGATTACACTAATGCATATTGTTTTATGCCGAACACTTTTGTCAGTCTTCCAAATGATCAGTTAGGATGCCTCGGATAGCTTTACTCTCTGTTCGTTAAGTGCCAAGTTTAAACAGATCATATGCTTAACATTACCTTAATGCTGGAATCTCCACCTACTCCTTAATTGTTATGTGTTACATATCATTGAAAACTTCCATTCTACACAATGAAAATGGAACAGAACCCTCTAATTTCTTCTCATTACCAAGAGCCCATTTATGCTTACAAATTGTGGCTGCATTCTACAGGAAGTCAGTCATCCCTCCGTGTTTGTGAACTACACAATTGTTTAAGTGAGTGAGAAGATGACTCAGGAGATTTCTAGATTCCTAATGACATTAACACACACAACTAGTAACGTGCCAGTTCTAGTACCTTGTTGGGTGTGTATCCTGCTTTGTGAGGAGAACTTTAGGGCCCCCAGTTTAATCCAGAAGAGACCTAGATTACCCTTGGTTATTTAATAATCCTTTAGGCACTTGGGAGTTGACTTCTAGACAAAGTATAGATGTTAGGAGACTTGAGGATGCCATGCAAGAGTTCTCTGCCATTTAAAACCCTTGTCCCCAAGGTGGCTCCAGAAGGACATTGGAGGATTTCATAATATCTTAGAGCTGCTATGTAACTCAGCAACTTCTGCAGAAATACACTTGTAAGTGGTAGCACCTGTTGGGTATGGACACCCTCAAAAGTAAGCTAATTGCCGAGACAGAATGTATTTAGTCTAAAGCGCATGCAGGTAGAGCATGGAGGAGAAAGCAGACTAGTTAAAACCCTTTCGGTATGACAATAAAGATAGAGTTTGTCTTTTTGAGAACTCATTTGGGTCTTCTCCCAGGCTCTAGAGAAGCACATATTCCTTCCCTTCATGTATCTGTCTTAGCTAAAAAGTTTGAAAACGGGTACTGTATCATATTAGAACCACTTTTCACTTTGAGGTAGTTTAGCAGTGTGCCCTAGATTTCTGTTTCTGGTTGTAATGGAATATCGAGGAATGAGCTGGCTTTACCTTTTGGTTGTAAACAATTAAAAAAAACTGCATCAACACATAAAACAATTGATTTCATACACTGGACAACAGGTAGCACAAGACTGTGACCCTTGACAGAAGAAAAACAAATAAAATGACTTTCATGATTCTTCCTTATAATGTATTGATTCAATTTTCTCTTCCACTGTCAGAGAGATGAACCCAAGGTGATAATCTGAATGGAGGTCCACATGCCCCCTGTCTAAATACTTATGTTACAAATAAAGCTAACACACTGTAAAAGGAAATATGTTATATTGTCCTACTTTGACAAAGCCACGTAATTATGACCAAAAAAAAAGTGTACTGGATCTTAATGCTGGTTATACAGATATTTTCAGTTTGAGAAAATTCATCAAGTTTTGTTTTGTTTTGTTTTTTGAGACCAAGTCTCACTCTGTCGCCAGGCTGGAGTACAGTGGTGTGATCTCAGCTCACTGCAACCTCTGTCTCCTGGGTTCAAGCTATTCTCCTGCCTCAGCCTCCCGACTAGCTGGGTTTACAGGCGTGAACTACCATGCCTAATTCTTATATTTTTGATAGAGATGGGGTTTCACCATGTTGGTCAGGCTGGTCTCAAACTTCTGACCTCAAGTGATCTGCCTGCCTCAGCCAGCCAAAGTGCTGGGATTACAGGCATGAGCCACCAAGCCTGGCCATCAAATTGTATACTTGGGATCTGTGCATTTTTGAACTAGGTCAAACTATCTGAAATTGCTGGTATTTAATCACTTTTGACCTACAAAATTAGAAATCACATGGTTCAACATAACATACCCACATGTATGAATTTTATAGGACAAAATGTCTGCAAAGTGTCAAAGTTTACTGTCTTTAATAATTGTGCATGTCTCAGTGTTTTACTGGTCATAGTACAAAATGTTCCTTAGGTGCCTTGTAGGGTGTGTATCCTGCTTTGTGAGGAGAACTTTAGGGCGCCCAGTTTAATCCGTTGTGCTAGTGGACTACCTTCTGAGTGTTTCTGAAACCATACATTGTATGTCAAAGCCAGAAAATGAACATTTGCTACTGGTAGGAAATAACACTTCATTATGCATTATTCTTGTGTTTAAGTTCTGAGGAAAATTAACTGATCTCACCACTCAAATTTTCCCCATCACTTTCTGTAATATAACATTACCGTTATTTCAACTCTACATCAATCTCTTTTTTCCATAAGGCTGACTCTTTATACTAAAGATTATATTCAGAATAGGAATTAGGTTAAGCCACAAGTGACTCATTCATTGAAAGTTCAGACTTGTAAAATAAAGGGAAGCAGTCTGTTTAACGTATGAAATATGCTTGTATCAAAATACAATTTTTAAGATCAACACATATTTCAAAAATCAAATATAGGATTTTTTTTTGCTAGATTATTATCATGTGGTTTGGTTGTTTTCTGGGAATACAGGCCTCAGATTTCATATTAAGCGTAAGTCAATGAATTTTTAGATGGTCTCAATGTTAAGTTTTGATTTATTCTTTCAAGCATGTGGAAACCATTAAAAAATAAATATAGGTGTTTTTTTCCCTTTCCTCATAAGAGTATTTTAAATATCAAACACAGACAACAGGAAAGCATAATTGATAAACAAAACCAAATATGCAAAATCTTTTACTTAGTATAACTTCCCCAATTCTATAATACTGAAGATATTTTAATTGGCATTAAGACTAGCTGAGTACGTGTGACTTAATTTGAAGGTCTAACTCTGAGAGAGCATTACCTTTCTAACAAAGAGAGGTAGAAGAGCATTTTAATCATATTTGATTAGCATTCACATTTAATAACTATATACCAAGAGTTTCCACAAAGTATTATGGTAACTTATAGCATAAATCATAAGAAAGGAAGCAACTGAGAAATGAATAACGTAATGGATAATGTAATGTCAGGAATGAGGAAAGAAACATCAGAAATATGGCGACAAAGCACATTGAGATAAAAAGGCAGTGATCGAGTTTCAAATCAGGCAACGGAACAAAAAGAATTCTTGAGGTTGCTAGATCTGCATACCCATGGACTAATGGCAAATCTGTTCCTAAAAGAAGATTCCCAATAACTGGTACAATTTAGGGGAAAAAAAATCTGCCTTGATTTAATGTCTTGATGCTCTTCCATATTTTTCACGTGAATATCCCTTTTTATTGCTAAACCACAGTGGCCTTGGCTGCAGAACAAGGGTCATGGGTTTTTATTAGAATTGAAACAGAGACCACCATAGTTATATAGTTTGAAGAGATAATTATAGATGTCTGGGCAAAACAGGACCAACAGAATTTCAAGATCCAGTGTATAAAAATGTTTTGCTGAACCGAATGTGTAATTGCAAACCTACATCTCAGAATTAAATTCTAGATTTGATGAATAAGATACTCAGTAAGACATCATCCAAATACTCTTTAATTTAGTGTTCAGCTCCAAACAGACAATCTTATCTTCTTTATCAATAGAACATTGCTGATGTGGGACTGTCATCACACATAAAGAGTTCTGAGAAATGGAAGCATTTGCTGAATTATGTGTCCTATATGACAGCAATAATGGGAAAAGCAAGTCACCACAGACCGTCATTTGCCATCGCATTGAAAGGACACTGAGTGTACTTTAATTATAGCGAGTAACATGAGATTATGCTTCCCAGTTTAAAGTGTTGCCTTAGTGTTTATGGAATCAGGTTTTCAACTGCATTTTCAGCACCAGAATGGGTGACAAACAGTCTCTATGACTTTGAGATTTATAATAATAGAAACATAGTCAAGTCCATTTTACCTGCATTTCTTTAAGGTTAATGATCCATGACTAAGAAAATGGAAAATCTGATGAATCTCTCATTAACTTTTCAAAAACACAGTGTGAAAATCTTATATAAAAACAAAAATTATCTATCTTGTGGAAATAGATTTTTTTCTCCCTATGGAATAACTACATTGCCATATTTGCTAAGGGCTTAGGAATAGCTTATGAATTAAATTAATGAATTTTTTTGGATGGAATAAAATGTAGTCCAACATGAAGTGATGATGGATAGCCATTTTCACTTAATCTTATGCAATTTTTAAAGAAATTAATCGCAATTTTGCTTGTATAGTAAACTACAAGTGCATCAAAACATTTAATATTGATAAAATAAAGTGTGCTCTTTTGATACTGTAATATGAGAAAAATTTATTTATATATAAAAAAACTCCATACAAAACCGTGATGCTGTGTCTAGGGCAAAGCTAACAATTAATTAAAGATAAGTTCATATTTCATGTCTAAGAATTATGGGATTCTTACTTTAGAATATAAATATTTTTATGCCCACATACATTTATCATTTCTATATCAAAAATTAACCTGTAATCTGTTATGATGGCAATGATATTAACAAAAGGGTGGAAAAATTTTCTTCTTCTTATTTTTTTTTTTTTGAGACAGATTCTTGCTGTGTCGTCCAGGCTGGAGTGCAGTGGCATAATGACAATTCACTGCGGCCTCTGCCTGGGCTTAAGTGATCCTCCCACCACTCAGCTTCCTGAGTAGCTGAGACTACAGGTGCGTGCTGCCACACTTGGCTAATTTTTTGTATTTTTTGGTAGAGATGGGGTTTATCCAGGTTGGTTCGAAACTCGTGGGCAGAAGTGATCAACAAGCCTCTGCCTCCTAAAGTGCTGGGATTACAGACGTGAGCCCCCACGCCCAGCCAAGGGCATAAAATCCTTAAATATCACTTGGTGAACATTTAATATTTTAAATATAAATTTAGAAACATGAATGCATTAAAATTTTATGCTTTTTGAAAAAGTAAATGATATTCATTGAAAATTATAAGAATCTTAAAGAAAAATTGAGTGTAGGTGTTCATATTTTTTACATAACTCTACAGATAAATCAAGTGCTTAAATATAAAACCAGAGTGTTGATTTGGATGGTTTTGATTATAAATAATTAAAAATACAAATACAAAGTGATTTTTAAAAATAAAGAGATAGCTTGAATTGTGTCTAGAAAATCCAGAGGTCATGTAGAACTCACAATTGGTTGATCTGGCCACTCAAGAATGCCATCAGCACCTGGATCATACTAGAACAATGCTGCTCAAAGCATGTAGTGTATAAAACACAAATGTAACGTGACATTTACTGGTAGATACATTAAAAATGCAAAAAGGAAGAGGTGGAATTAATTTTGATAACATCTTTTAACACAGTGTATCCAAAATATTATCAGTTCCACATGTAATCAATATAAAAATTATGAGATTCATTTTTTCATGCTAAATCTTTGAATCTGGTGTGTGTATCTCTCTTATCGTATATCTCAATTTGGACTAATCACATCTCAAATGTTCAACAGCCACATGTGGCAATGGTTATTATATTGGATGCACAGTGCTAGTGTTGGCTTCACTGTAGCATGGTCACTCTTGTGGAAGGAGGTTGGCTACAGCCACAGTAGGAGCTGTCTGCTCTCTCAGTTAAGCCTGGTGGGTGAGAAGTACTTTTGAACAAAAGGCTGAGACGCAAGTCTCTTTCATTGCCCGGGTCATGTCTATCCCTGAATCAATGGCTTTGATCAAGCAAACCAAATATACCAATTAAGCTCACTAGTGCGGCCACACCTGGAATTGAGGTGCTGTCAATTTCTTCCAAAGTTCATAGGTTACAGGGCACACACATGCTGGCTACTGAAATGAGAATCTGGAACCCACAGAGAGGGAAAAAGAGTATGGGTCACACTTCAGAGAGGATAGTAGGAGTGAAAAGCAAGCTTGTGTTTTAAATCACATGTAACCTGTTTTGATATATTTTTAAAATAAGAATTTTCTTGCAAGCTTTTCATTTTTTATTTTTATTTTTTTTGAGACAGAGTCTCACTCTGTCACCCAGGCTGGAGTGCAGTGGCACAATCTCAGCTCACTGCAACCTCAGCCTCCTGGGTTCAAGCGATTCTCCTGCCTCAGCCTCCCAAAGTGCTGGGATTACAGGTGTGAGCCACCACACCTGTCTTGCAAGAGTTTAATGAAACATAACTTGTTCTATTGTCTTGTGGAGCTAACTTCTAAGATAGTTTCTTCAGGAAGATGCATGAAACTTTAGAAAATCTTAGAACACATATTCCAGATAGTTCTGGATTTAAAGAACTCTGGTCACTGACAGAAAATAAAGGAACTTACTTTTCAAGACATCCACTCTTTCTGTAGTCTCTATAGCTAATCTTTCTATAATCTTTCCACTGTTTTCACAGTAATTATTTTATTAACCATGGGCTGTAATAGAACTGCTAAATTTTTCATTCTTATTTATTAGTTGCCCTAAGCTAATTCTATATTACAAATGTGAATTATGAACTGCCCAATTCCAGAAATAATTATTTTTGTTTAATGAAATATCTCTCTTTTTCTAGAAAATATATAATTTTACTTGTTTATAACCATAACACAGTTTTCTTTCAAACGTAAATATGAAGTCGAGTGCTCATCTGGATGAAAAGATCACTTTTACCTTGATAAATTTTTATTTGACAGGGAAGACGTCACAATTTTAGAAATTTAACTTCCAAATGATTCCATTTGCATAAATTGGTAAATGATTTCAATATCTGAAAATGTTAATTAAAATAACCAACATTATATAACCCTCATAACACCATTCTAAATCTACTTTGAAGCCTAGCTTTTCCATCTGTAGTTGAGACAATTACTCCTAGAATATAAAAATTTCCATGCAGATACGGTCTTTTCATAAGCTTTACCAACTATAGTTTCATTTTCTTGGCATATTCATGTGTTTAGGTGATAAGTCATGTCATAAATAAATCTTGATATCACTAACATTTATTTATGATTACAGATAATATATTTACAATTAACACTAATGATAAAACTAGAGCTGGTTTATTCCAAGTCATGTACAGTTTTGCGTGTAGAAGTATCCATGAACAGGTGGTGAGTGATGCCATACGTAACCAAGGGTGCATTTTCTTCAAGCAATCTAGGAATGTCACGGGAGACAACATCAGTCAGGCTTACCAACTAGACACTCTTCACTCTTCCTTTGGCAAAAGCTTATTATTTTTATAGCACTATAGAAAAAATCCTTTTTTATTTAAGAGTGCAGATGAAGTCTAGAAAAAACTGTCTTCTGACAGTTTCCTCTGAAAAATTTAAAGGGAGACAAACAGATGATCAGTTGAATTTTGGAATCTATTTTCAGAGTGTTTTCTCTTGGTAGCTGAAATTGTTTGTGGGGATTGCAAAGACACAGTGTACACCATAATATTTCTGACAAATAGCCGTCTGTCATCCAGTGAACAGAGAAATCAGTGGAGATCTACAGGCTAAGTTAAGAAATCCAATAGCTACTACACATGGCTCTACCGTAGAGAGGCCGTAAATATCTACATCCTGGTGTCCATTGAAAAATAAAGAGAACAGAAACACAGAGCTTTCTTTGTCCTGCACACCTTCAGACACATATAACATGATCACATGTTTTGTAACTTGTCAATACCAAGGTCTCAATTGAATAATGAATACACTCACATACATACCAGAAGATATTGATTGTTTAATGTTGTATTCCCTATGGAAAGACAGACTCTGTCCCTGAAAGCTTTATATTCTGTATTACTGAAACATAACCTTCAATGTTTCAATGTTTCTTTTTGTTTGTTTGCTTTCTGAGATGGAGTCTTGGTCTGTCACCCAGGCTGGAGTATGGTGGCACAATCTCTGCTCACTACAACCTCCGCCTCCAGGTTCAAGTGATTCTCCTGCCTCAGCCTCCAGAGTAGCTGGGACTACAGGCGCACACCACCATGCACGGCTAATTTTCATATTTTCAGTAGAGACAGGGTTTCACCATGTTGGCCAGGCTGGTCTTGAACTCCTGACCTCAAGTGATCTGCCCACCTCAACCTCCCAAAGTGCTGGGATTACAGGCGTGAGCCACTGCGCCTAGCCAGTGTTTCAAATAGGACCTCAACCTCCCAAAGTGCTGGGATTACAGGCGTGAGCCACTGTGCCTAGCCAGTGTTTCAAATCGGAAAATATATGGCCATTTGGGGCAGGTAAATCCTGGGCATCAGATTTACTGAGGGAGACAATGCTGGAAAGAGCCTTTTCAACAGCACAAAAATGAGGTCACAATAAGAAGCATCAAAAATATGAAGAAAAATCCTAAATTATCTTGATGACAGTGAGTATCTAATGCTTTTCTTATTCTTTTGTATTTTAGAATTGTTTTTTAAACAATTATATTTTCAGAAGTTTTTGTTTTCTCAAATGTGAAGGTAGGACCATATTTTCATGCTCTATTATTTATATAATTATAGTTATTTGTATAATTCTAAATAAAATCTTTTCTTTTTCCAGTAATAACAGAATAAATAGGATACTGTGATTGAATTTGAGTTATTTTTTTTCCTAAAACTATGAAAATATGAAAAATATGGCAAATATTTATTTTCAGTATAGAAAAGGGTAATTCCAGGTTTGAAGGGCACCAGAGGTGTTGCAGGATCAATAGTATCTTTTGCCAAGAAAACCAATTAAAAGCCCCCTGCCTATGAAGTCAAACGGACTATGATACAGTGGCAGATTAAGAACACACAAATACACATGTGCGCGCACACACACACACACACACACGGGGCAGGAAGAACTCTCCTATTGTTATGGCTAAATTATCTTTTAAGCACTCATAATATTTTTTAATTTTTTCCTTACAAATGAAAAGAGTAGTAACTTGGGATACATATTCTCTCTATTTACAATTTCTATTACAAGGCAACATAATTACAAGAATTTAATAAATAGCAAGCATAACAACACTGATATTTCTTGCCAGAAACATATTGTCGTTGTGTGTGTGTGTTTGTGTAGACTGTGCTCCATAAAGCTGTGTAGGACACTGTGCTCAGTAGGTACTTGGGGAATTGGAGATAGCCTCTGCTTTGATAATCCAGTGAGCGTGCAGGGACATATCTGGAGTAAGGTAATATTAATTCACTGTTACCTGGACCTCTGAGCACGTTTAGCCACATCACAAGTAGGGATTGCGAAAAAGGCATTGAGTGAAAGCAATGGTATAAAATGAGGGTAAAAATGGGAAAGTACATGACCATTTGGGACAGATAAGTCCTGGGCAACAGATTTATTGAGGGAGACAGTGCTGGAAAAAGCCCTTTCAACATCATGAAGATGAGGTCAGAATATGAAGCACCATAAATATCAAGAAAAATCTAGAAATTATCTTGATGGCAATAAGCATCTAATGCTTTCTTTTTTGTATTTTGTATATTAAAATTGTTTTTTAAATTGCAAACGATAACCTGCTTTTTGTAAAAGATTCAAATAGAACAGAAGTGAGCCGGTAAAATTCTAACCACTCTGCTCCTTCCATCCCCATTCCACTCACTAGGAGGCTGGAGTTTGAAGTTCCATGTCTAAAAGCAAACAAGGCAAACATACTAACAACGGCAGTACTATGCTATATTTTCAGAAGTCAGCAGTCACAATCCTTTAGGCTATCTCTTCAGATATTGACCTTCATATTATTAAATAAAAATGGTTTTAAAAGCTGAGTTTTGAGTTTTAGGTATTACAGATTTTCTTCCTACTATGGAATATGAAGATTTAGTGTTCTGAACCACTCCCTTCCTTCCTCATACACACTTTCCTTCCTTTCATCCTCAGAATAAGTACATTTTAAAAGCAGTATTTAGTGTTTGCATTAGTATCACCAATCCAATTTTTATTTATAAGCCAGCCATGTAGTTTACAGTGGTTTCATGTCTGTTTTTCTCAAACATCTGAGTTAACTTCTGAGTGAATTGTTTATTGCCTTGTTTGTAAGCCTGCTTGTGTGCATGGTTTTATTCTGCTTTCTGCACTGTCTCGGTCTCTTCCAGGTTCCTTTTTATGCAATTTATTTGCTATGGCCTCTGTTTTTTATTTCATACTTTCCTCGAATATCTGGTGACCCCTAAGTGGCTAACTCTCATGCATCTCAACCCATCTCGGCATCTGCTTCTCAGAGGACCTGAGTTAAGCCATAGGTCTTCCTTTATTTCAGGAAAGAATTCTATATACATCTTATATTCATTCTCTATTTCAGGAAAACCTATATGTTCAATTCCTTTATTTGATTTGTGCACAAACCCATATATTTTCCCTCTCTCTGACTGAATTTCTTTGTTACTTTATTAATGCCTATTATTTTCTGAAGTTACTATAGTCTCTTTTCAGCTACAATTACTGGATTTCTAAGTGCTTATAAAAATTGTTTTATTTGTGTGAAGCATTTATCATTATTTTCAATTTACTTTGATGAGCACTTCGTCTGCTTTATGTCCTTTCCATTGTCTTACCTGTTCTTGGATTCCCTGCAACTCTTTCAACCTGTTAAATCAGAGTGCCGATTTTCATGATTTCCTGGATGTATAGAGAAATATTTTTGATCGCTTCTCGGCCTTTTGGCTAAGATCAAGTGTGGAGAAATATTTTTGAAGTTTTGTTTCTTCATTTTTCCCTTTGTTGATTTTCTCTTTTAAAATATTTTTTATCATCTGCAAACAGATATCATGTTGAATCCTTTCTGCTTTTTTTTTTTTTTGTCAGTGAAGGGGACAGTCCTATCTAGACCTAATACTTGTTCTGAAGTGTAGGGGTTGATGAGACGGAAGAGGTGGGAGATTGGGTAGAAGGTCATTTTGAATTAAATATTTCATCTCAGAATTCTCTGGCCAAACCGGGTAGTCCTTTGTGATGGTCTGTTAATGTGTATTGACAAAACCGAGTCAATTGTTGGGGTAAAAAAAAACACTAAAGATGGCTGTCATTTTGCAGGCCTGGATAAAAGAGAGGTTGGTGGTGAGGTCAGGAACATTGTTACGGAGTTACAAGTGGAAGAGACAAAGTGCTTTGCTAAGCACTTTATGTATAAAGCCAAAGGATGTTTTTAGCATAAATAATAGGACTTGAGAATATCATCCCTCTGATATAATTCATCAAAATTTTATTTCTATTAAATAAATCTGAAACTTTAAGAATAATTTATTTAAAGAAAATCTCCATTAATGCAGTAAGACATTTTTCTTAATATTAATGAAAATAATTATCTTAAGGAAAATGTGTTGACAAACAAATTGATATGTAAGTGATAGAATGTCGAGGCTTTGAAGAAGTTAGTTTTACTTTTTTATCCTGTCTTTTTAAAGAACTATGATAATTAAAGTAGAAGTGAAGGAAACTGATGTCATGTCTAATATATATTTCACATGCCTACATTTCTTTAGAATATATTGATACCTCTTGATGAATACTGAATTTTATCAAATATTTTTCTGTACCTGTACAGATCTCATAATTTTAGCTTCCATTTCCTAAAATAAAACCATTTATTAATATTTTATTGTTAAAGTAGCCTTACCTTCTGGACTATATACAATTAGGTTGTGATGATGTCTTTAGTATTGATGTTTGTGAGATTAGTTGATTTTATCCTATTTTTGTATCATCCTCATCTAACCTACATGGTTGAGTGCTTAACTTACTAATTTTCCATCCCTATTTTCTTCTAAATATGTGTATTGAAGTCTATAAAATTTTCTCTACCAACTTAGCCACATCTCATAAATTTTGATGTAGTGTTTTCATTATCTTGTAGTTCCCATATTTAATAAGTTCCCTTATTGTGTTGTCTTTTATTAAAGATCTTATAGATGTGTTCTTAAATTTAAAAAGTATAGGCTTTTTGGCTTTTAATTATTGGTTTTTATTTGTACTGCATTATGATCTGAAAACATGAGCCCATGTTCTATAGGCTCTTGATTATTTTATACATGTTAAGATGTGTTTATGGCATCTTATATTGTCAAATTTTGTTAATGTTCCAAGAATATTTAAAAACAATGTGTATTCTCTGATTTTTGTTTTTGCTTAAGCTTGTTTTTTGCTGTTTAATTTCTATTTCCTTAGAAACTTTTTTCATGCAGTCTAATATTTACAAAACGTACCTTTTTAAAAGTCTCATTATTATTGTCATGTTTTCAATTTTTTTGGTTGAATCATATGAAATGGTTGTTATTTAACAGTACTGACCTACAATTATGGCAATTTCAATTGGTTCCACTTAATAATTCTGTCCATTTTTATGTGTGTGTACAATCTTAAAATATACTCAAGGGAATATTTTATCAAGAGTTCAGATACATTGCATCTTGCTGATGAATCTTTTTTTTATAATGATAAAATGTAATGACCTTCTTTCCCCAAAACTTTGTGTTTTGCCTTGCCTTCAGTTTACTTTCAACATTCCTGTATCGTAAACTTTAGATGTTTTCTGTTAGAAACAGCACAAAGCTGGGCTTTTAAAACTCAAGCTAAGGTTTTATTCCTTCTCTTTTATAGCAGACAAATGTCATCGTTTTTGTTTCTTTTGAGTCTACATATTTATATTTTCTCTCTCTTATAGTGTCTGTTATAATATTTATTTACTTTTTTCTTTCTATATTTTCTCTACTTCTAATTACATTAATTTTTAAATTTCCCCTTTTCTCCTATTTACTTGTTTAGATGTATTTATAATCTTTTAGTAGTTTACTTAATGTGCCCGCTTGACCAAAAAGTAAAATCAAATGTAAAATATAAAAGTATCCATACTTTTGTTTATTACCTTCCATTTCTTGTTATTGCTATCAACTATTTTAATTCTACCTTTTTTTAAACATCTAAAACTTATTATTTATTACTATTACTGTTATTAAAGTTAATGTATATTAGGTTTGGTCACATTTAACAGTATCTTTACTTCTTCTACTCCAATCCTTCTTTCTGAGTTCAAATTCATTTTCCATTAAGTACATCATTTATTTTCTTTAGGGAATTTTTGTTTGGTAAACTCATCATTTTCCAAAGATGAATCAATTTAGTCTTTATTCTTACATATTTCAGTGATAAGAGTTTTTAGTTATTTGAAGATGGTTTTCATTATTTTCTGGCTTTTATTGCATCTGGCCTCATTTCTTGAATGGTTATAAAATTCTTGGCCAACTAGAGACACCATTTCATTACTTCCTGTTCTATCTCATTGCTGTTGAGATATCTGATGTCAATCTGGTTTGCTGTTCTTTTGTAGATTATCTGTCTTATCTCTCTGATTTTAAAATTTCCTTTTGCATTTAGAATTGGGCAATTTTACTCTCGTGTTTCAAAGTATGAATTGCTTTTTATTTTTTTCTTTTTTTTTCTTTTTTTTTTTTTTTAGGCTAATGATAATATATTGATCAACAGGCACTCGGACAAGAAATTTCATATGTTACGCCATGAATCATCACAATGTCCCATAAATTCCACGTGTTATCCCATGAATCCCCTAGGCAGGAGGTAGTGTTCTCTTTTAACCCATAAAAATAAGGAAACAGCACAATGGAGTTATTGGCCTGATGTCACAAACCTAGTGGTAGAGTTGGATGTGACTCAGGCCCCAGGCTCTCAACACTAAACTGCCTTTGCCACAAGCCCAATATTGCGGATTTAAATAACTATCTCCAAGAAATATAAGGAATACCTTATTTTCTAGAAGATAGAACATATTTTTGATGTTCCACTTCTGGAGGGATTTACTAAATTTAATCTGATCGCTTTGCTCTAAATTACACTAAATTGCATGTGTGTCTTTCATGGCAGAAAGTACCCAGTATTCCATAACTTTTTTTTTTTTTTTTTTTTTTTTTTTTTTTTTTTTTT
>NC_045451.1:9765850-9781019 GCF_002776525.5 Piliocolobus tephrosceles
TTTTTTTTTTTTATTATACTTTAAGTTCTAGGGTACATGTGCATAACGTGCAGGTTACATATGTATACATGTGCCATGTTGGTGTGCTGCACCCATCAACTCGTCAGCACCCATCAATTCATCATTTATATCAGGTATAACTCCCCAATGCAATCCCTCCCCCCTCCCCCCTCCCCATGATAGGCCCCAGTGTGTGATGTTCCCCTTCCCGAGTCCAAGTGAGCTCATTGTTCAGTTCCCACCTATGAGTGAGAACATGCGGTGTTTGGTTTTCTCTTCTTGTGATAATTTGCTAAGAATGATGGTTTCCAGCTGCATCCATGTCTCTACAAAGGACGCAAACTCATCCTTTTTTATGGCTGCATAGTATTCCATGGTGTATATGTGCCACATTTTCTTAATCCAGTCTGTCACTGATGGACATTTGGGTTGATTCCAAGTCTTTGCTATTGTGAATAGTGCCGCAATAAACATACGTGTGCATGTGTCTTTGTAGTAGCATAATTTATAATCCTTTGGGTATATACCCAGTAGTGGGATGGCTGGGTCATATGGTACATCTAGTTCTAGATCCTTGAGGAATCGCCATACTGTTTTCCATAATGGTTGAACTAGTTTACAATCCCACCAACAGTGTAAAAGTGTTCCTATTTCTCCACATCCTCTCCAACACCTATTGTTTCCTGATTTTTTAATGATTGCCATTCTAACTGGTGTGAGATGGTATCTCATTGTGGTTTTGATTTGCATTTCTCTGATGGCCAGTGATGATGAGCATTTTTTCATGTGTCTGTTGGCTGTATGAATGTCTTCTTTTGAGAAATGTCTGTTCATATCCTTTCCCCACTTTTGGATGGGGTTGTTTGTTTTTTTCTTGTATATTTGCTTGAGTTCTTTGTAGATTCTGGAAATGAGCCCTTTGTCAGATGAGTAGATTGCAAAAATTTTCTCCCATTCTGTAGGTTGCCTGTTCACTCTGATGGTAGTTTCTTTTGCTGTGCAGAAGCTCTTTAGTTTAATGAGATCCCATTTGTCAATTTTGGCTTTTGCTGCCGTTGCTTTTGGTGTTTTAGACATGAAGTCCTTGCCCATGCCTATGTGCTTTTTATTTTTTTCATGCTGGAACTCAATGTACTTCTTCAATTTGACAAGTCATACCATTTGTCTAGTCTGTAGAATTACCAGTTATTATATATTTACCTCATCCCCATTTGCTGTATCATCTCCTTTAGGAATGATTATTAAATCTGTATTCAATATTCATATTCTACTCTGTATGTTTAAAAATATTTTATATTTTCCATCTCTTTAATCTCCCTGCGTTGCATGCTGAATGATTTCCTCCTTTCCTATAACTTGTTCATTCTCTCTGCACTTATGACTAAGTTACCACTTTCACAATTCAGTTTGTAACATTAAATTAACTGTGGTAAGAACACCTAACATGAGATCCACCCTCTTAACACATTTTTAAAACAATTTTTATTTCCATAGGTTATCAGGGAACTAGTATTTGGTTACATGAGTAAGTTATTTAGTGGTGATCTGTGAGATTGTGGTGCACCCATCACCTGAGCAGTATACATTGAACCCAATTTGTAGTCCTTTATCCCTCACCCCCTTCCCGCCCTTTTCCCCCTGAGTCACCAAAGTCCACCAAAGTGTCATTCTTATACCTTTGCATCCTCATACCTTAGCTCCCACTTATGAGTGAGAACATACGATGTTTGGTTTTCCATTCCTGAGTTACTTCACTTAGAATAAATCTCCAATCTCATCTGGGTTGCTGCAAATGCCATTAATTTATTCCTTTTTATGACTGAGTAGTATTACATTGTGTGTGTGTGTGTGTGTACATATACACACACACATACATATATATTACAGTTTCTTTATCCACTCATTGATTGATGGGCATTTGTGTTGGTTCCACATTTAATTGTAAATTGTGCTGCTATAAATATGCATGTGCAAGGATCATTTCCTGTATAATGACTTCTTTTCCTCTGCGTAGGTACCCAGTAGTGGGATTGCTGGACCAAAGGGTAGTTCTACTTTTAGTTCTTTAAGGAGTCTCCAGACTGTTTTCTGTAGTGGTTGTATTAGTTTACATTCCCACCAGCAGTCTTAACACATTTTTAAGTGTACAATGCAGCACTGTTAACTAAGGACAGATCTGTAAAATGTGTGCATCTTGCATAACTGAAACTTTATACCTGTTGAACAGCAACTCCTCATTTCTCCCTCTCGCAGACCCTGACAAGCACATTCTGTTCTCTGCTTCTGTGAATCTATTTCATATACTCCACATAAATTGAATTATGTAATATTTGTCCTTCTGTGAATGGCATATTTTACTTAGCATAACGTCCTCAAGGCTCATCCATGAGGTAGCATATGGCAGGATTTCTATCTTTTTTGAGGTTGAATAATATTCAATTGTATGTTTATACCACATTTTCTTTCTTCATTAATCTATCAACGAACGTTTGTTTCCCTAGCTTGGCTATTGTGAATACCACTGCAATGAACATGAAAGTGCTAATATAGCTTCGAGATCCTACTTTCTTTTTTTTTTTTTTGATAAATACACATAGGTGGAGTTGTGGATTTTACGTAGTTCTATTTTTAATTGTTTTGGGAATCTTCATACTATTTTCCATGGCAGCTGTACCATTTTGCATTCCCATCAATGGTGTATAAGAGTTCCAGTTTCTCCACATCATCACCAATACTTTGTTTTTTGATTTTTAGATAATTAGCCATCCTATCAAGTGTGAAGGGATATCTCATTGTGATTTTGATTTGCATTTCCCTGCTGATTAGTGATGCTGAGTATCTGTTCATGTACTTATTAGCCATTTGTATGTCTTTGGAGAAACGTCTGTTCAAGTCCTTTGCTGTTTTAAAAATTAAGTTATTAGTGTGGGTTTTTTTTTTTTTCCCCGCTATTGAGTTGTAGGAGTTCCTTATATATTTTAGCAATTAATCCCCTATCAGATATATGGTTTGCAAATATTTTCTTCCATTCCATAGGTTAACTGCTTCCTCTGTTTATTGTTTTCTTTACTGTGCAGTTGATTTTTAGTTTGATAAAATCCCACTTACCCACTTTTGCTTTTGTTGTCTGTGCTTCTGGTGTCAGATCCATGAAACCATTGCCAGAACCACTGCCTGAAGCTTATCCCTGTAGGAGTTTTATGGTTGGTTTCAGGCCTTAAGCTTTGTATATAAACCATGTTGAGTTGGTTTTTGTGCATGGTGTAAGATAGGGGTCCAATTTCATTCTTTTGCATATGGATATCCAGTTTTCCCAGCGAGAGACTATCCTTTTCCCATTGTGTATTTTTGGCACTTTTGCTGAAGATCAGTTGGCTTTATAATGTTGCAATTTGTTTCTGGGCTCTCTATTATGTTCCATTACTCTATCTGGCTATCTTTATGTTTTATTGTTTTAGGCATATTGCTTTAATTATTGGAGCTTTGTAATATACTTTGAAATCAGTGAGTGTGATCCTTCTAGCTCCGTTCTTTCTCAAGATTGTTGAGGCTATTTGAGGTCTTTTCTGGTGACACATGAATTTGTGAATTGTTCCTATTCTTATGAAAAATACCTTGGGATTTTGTTGGGGATTGCATTGTCTCTATGGATCCTTTAGAGTAGTACATGCATTTTAACAATATTAACTCAATTCGTGAATACAAGATGTCTTTCCACTTATTTGTATCTATTTTAATTTCTTTCCTCAATATTTGTTTTATTTTATTTTTTTTAGAGATGGGGTCTCATTCTGTCACCCAGACTCGATTGCAATGGCACAATCGTAGCTCACTGTAGTCTGGAACTCTGGGGCTCAAGTCTGAGGTCTCAGTGTGTTGCCTAGAATGTTCTATATTTTCAGTGTATCAGTCTTTTATCTCCTTAATTAAATTTATTCCTAAGTGTTCCTTTATCTTTGCCATCATTTTGATATATTTTCTTTATAACATTCATCAAGGTCTGAAATTATCCTATATGTTATTTTCTTGACTTAATTTTTTTGGTATCTACCTTCATGTAGGTAAATACCTAGTTTCTTTTCTTCATCTCTCTGTCTCCAGCTATCTAGAAATAGCACATAAAGCAATTCAATGCACAGGTGGTAAATGGATAAATAAATGAACAAATTAATAAATCTGCTGTAGTTAGCTACATGCTTTTTTAAAAAATAAGATGGTAATGTACATAGAGATGGTGACCACGATGATTTTGTGCTCTGTAAATGAGATACATCCCCAGGATCTGACACAGCCCCATAAATTTTGATTGAAAAAAATCAATTCCACTCCTAGAAATGTTATTGTAAACAAAGATTATACACACATGTGCTTATTGTAACATTGTTAATAATAGTAAAAAGCAAAGGATAAGGTACAGCATGCTGAACAACAGAGCAATGGTTAAATAAATTAGAGTTTGCAGTAGAATATTATGCAGCCCTTAATTGCCACTTAGACTTTGTTTCAATTCTACCAGAACACAAAAACATAGCAAGTAAGTGCATATGTAGTATGATCTTAATTTTACAAATACAACAAATACATATATGAATTTTATCTTGACTTATACTTTTATCTGTGTATCTATACTCATATTTAAAAATGTTAATATATGGCAGTGATGATTTTTACCTTTTTATTCACATATTTCTTCACATCTTGAAGAAACTGGCTATTTCTCAACTAGGCTGTATTTATTTTGAAATTTATAAATTTGACTATTAATTTCACTTAAATTTAACGTATTTATACCTTGGAATTCCATTAGATTTTCAGAAATCATACTGCCTTAACTTAAAAAGTTACTTTTCAATGGAAGGTACAGAAATTGTTTAAGGGAAATCAAGCTTGTCTAAGAAGACATTTACACTTTTGTTATGGAAGTCACATGAACTAACAACAGAGAATAACAACAGGGAGGCTCCATATGTAAGCATTAATGCCTAAAGAAAAGAAGAGGAAATATGTAGGAGAGTGGAAAGTGTAAGAAATAGAAGGGATTTGCAACAGGAAAAGTGATTCTGAAATCTCCAAAATAAGACACTTCTAAAGAAGTTGAAATGAGGGACGAACACATCTGAATGTGCTATAAAGCTTAGTTAAAAAGCTTGAAAAGCAATAATGAAAAGTAATGGCAACTCTCACGAGTTAAACCCGTTAATTTACATATACGATACGCTTTAAGTTGTTCCACAAAAAGAGCAAGTTATATGTGATTTTTAAAAGCAGTGCCCAAACTGTATACAAGTCATCTTTGGACACCATGGACTTTACACAAATTGCTTAGATGGCTTCCATCTGGGTTGTCTCATTTAAAGCACATTTGAGAAGAGCTGTTGCCTGCTTTTCAGAAGAATCATTCTTGTAAACCTTGATTATACTTCAAAGAGAATGTCCCTGGGCAGAAGGGTAGAGATTATACACGTTTCATTTCTCTCTGCTTAAACTCTGTTGCCTCAAGGTAGTTATGTAACTTTCCCATCTGAGTGACAATCTAGCTAGAAAATCAAGACTGCCTGCATTGATAATCCCACTCTTCGTCGTTTGGCAAGTTATTTTACCTTTCTGTGCCTTGGTTTTCTTATTTGTAAAATGGGAACAATAATAGCCCTTACCTTGGAGAGTTGTTGGGAAGATTAGATATCATGAAACTGTCAAGAGCTCAGTAAATATGAGCCAAGCTGACAATGACACTACCTCTCTCCATTTATAAAAACTCCACTCGTAACGATCTACCCTTTCAGGGCTTTGTGTGGTTTACATGAAATCATATTTGGATATCACCTAGCATAATATCTTGTTCATAGAAGATTGCTCAATAAAATACCCTTCTTCCTATAAAAATTTTCAAACATATTATGCCTCCTCTCTTGCTATTCAGACCATGCAATCTGTTTGAAATCAGGTAAATGGTTCACTCCCACCCATTTACTGATTGGAAAAGTTAAATGAACATTGAATGGCTGTTAAATTCTGAGCAGGGGTGAGATCTCTGGCTTCCTGACTCTTAGTGTCTCATTGCTTTCAGAAGGATGAATTCAAGTGCTGAGATCCAGGAAATAAGTAGATTAGGAAATTCACTATTGGGATTTTTAATTTCACATACATCAGTTTATTTGACATGCCTCTAAAGAAGCTGGGACATTAATGTAGAGACAGCCTCAGACAGTAAAACTGATTATGCTCTACAATTTGCTTTTTTTTTGTTGTTTTTGCACAAAATGTGGGATTTTGGTAAATGTAAGAACAATGCTAAGTTGTACTATCAAAAGTTTTGACAATTTAAAAAATATTTTAAAAAGAAATTTATAAATGGTAAATCATTCTCAAAGAAAAGTTTCAACTCATCAGGATGGTGTTTATTAGAGTTACAGATACAAGCACAGGGTGTTTCTTAGACAACATCCTTTTTGAGCACATACAGAATCCTAAACTGGAAATGATAGAGCCATAGACAATGGATATTCTTCAAATATACACTAGAGAGGAAACTTTCCATGTTTATTTGGAAGAATGAACTTTCCTGATGAATAAAAAAATAAGTACAGTTTTTGTCCTAGAGTTGTAATTGTCAGTAAGAAATATTGTTCTAAAATCATTTTACATATATGTAAAAGACATTGATAACGCTTATCATTAAACATATATGTAAAAGAAATACTATGTCATTGAGAGTTTGATATCAAACTTCTCTTTCTTGTATTATGAACAGTAAAACAAAAATAACACAAAAGTTCTAAACTCCCAACCAAACTAATATAATATAGCAATGACAATCAAAAATTTCTAACAGCACTCCCAAACTATATTCTTCTTCCTAAATTAAATACAGGCATTGAACACACAAACACACACACACACACACACACTTCAAATCTTAGCATAAATTCCTCTTACATAAACATATAACCATGTTCCTGAGTTTCAAAATGTTGGGTGGTTCGAAGCTTGAAGCAACAAATTTTCAATGAGCATCTATTAATTGTTGGAGAGCTGACAGGTGCTAGACCTTTCAAAGAGGTTCTTCACACCTGCCCACCACTGTGCTAGATGTGAAGGACATATTCAGGCTTAAATCAACATCAACTCTGCAGTTTATTCTCTGGCAAGTATAATTTTAAGGATGCTAATTTCCTGATGTTTCTCATCTTTTATTATCTTTCAATCATTATCAAGTCTCTGCCGTATTCTGCTTGGCAGGCAGAGGAAAATAAAGGAAAACTTTTTCAAAATACATGTATTGAACCTATAATGAGGGGTGGGGAACATTTAGTTGAAGGGCCATAGACAGAGATGAGATTAAGAAAAATCAAACAAGAAATAGAGATCAAAGAGAAAGAAGGCAATTGAACATTTTTCCCTCTAGGTTCTTCTTTGTAGTTTATAATTTGTGAAGCTTAGCCTAATATATACATTTTTGAGGGAAGTAATATGACAAGCCATATATGGTCAACCAGATGCTCCTCTCCTTTTCTGTGTAATATGTTTGTGTATATATACATACACATGACAAAGACAGTTGAGCATCCATGTGTTAAAATCTGTCTGTATTAACATTTGTCTGTATTAATTAATCTGGTTATATTGACATTTTCCTGAACTAATACTATGTACTGTTTACTCCCTTCTGAATAAAATCAAATATATATATGTAGAATTTATTTGACATGCCTTTAATATGTATTCCCCACAAAATCTGATTAATATAGAACTCAACATGCTACCTCTTTTACTTAAAAAATTCAGTAAGGGAAGCTTGATGGAGAAAAATACAGAGACTGAACAGACATTTTAATTTCCACCAAATTTGAATTAAAGAGAGTGAAGCAATTCATTTTAATAAAACCATTGGTGGATTATACTAATCCAATGTAACATCTGGAAACTCTTACTCTTTTATCTTTTAGTAATTACTTGTACATATCTGGTAAAAAGTGATTAAATGGCTGATTTGGTGTATTCGCACTGTGAATCCTCTTTGGATTTTAATTTGGGTGATGCAGAAGAATTTGATTAGTAATGTAAATCTTGTTGCTCGCCTCTAGTCCAGCCAGTAGAATGCACCGTAAGAGAGAATCGGTGTAGTATTAACTGGCTTGAGAAAGCTAGTCCACATTAGGAAAGAGGCTGGGGCCTCATGGAGAAAGAAAAGTCTCTGAAAGGCTTCCGGGCAGTTAGGGTAAGCTAGTTAGTAAGAACTGATTTGGGGCGGGAGGGTAAGTAGTAGGGTGGGTGTGGATGAGTATGTTTGGGTGTGGGCATCTCCTCTGCACTGGGCTGAGCTGAATACAGTCCTTCCATGAGTTCTGCAACCCTTGGGTTGGAAAAAGAGGCTCTAGTTTGCCTTAGGCTACCTGGACTGAGCCATATAAGGCATGGGAGAAGTGGTTTATCTGTTTAAGGTGCTATTCTTGTTCACACTCACTGACGAGAAGAAAAAACTTAAATGAAGGCTTAAGACTGAATTTTTTCCCTTGTATTTAAAACTTAGAGTGAGAGTTAAGCTTAGGTTTAGTTTTTCTAAAACCTTAAAAACTAGAAACCATTTATTAAAGCTAGATTTTTTTTTCTTTTGAGATAGACTTTCTTGCTCTGTCACCCAGGCTGGAGTGCAGTGGTGCAGTCATGGCTCACTGCAACATCTGCCTCTCGGGTTCAAACTATTCTTGTGCCTCAGCCTCCTAAGTAGCTGGAATTACAGGTGTAAGCCACCATGCCTGGCTAATTTTTTTTGGTATTTTTAGTAGAGAAGGGGTTTTGCCATGTTGGCCAGGCTGGTCTTGAACTCCTGGCCTCAAGTGATCTGCCTGTCTCAGCCTCCCAAAATGTGGGAATTACAGGAGTGAGCCACTATGCCTGGCCTAAAGCTAGATTTTTATAGTCCTTAGAACCAAACAAATTTCCCCAAGCACAGTAAGAACTCTGTAATAATATTTCTAAGTCAACACTGGAATAAATAGGAGTAGGATAGCTTATCTGCCTCTGCCAGTAAAAAGAAACTTCATAGCGAGAGTTTGGTTTACAGCGAACTCTTAAATAACACAGTATGGACTGCACGAGTCCATTTATATGTGGATTTTCTTCCATCTCTGACACTCCTGAGACAAGAAGACCAGCCTCTCCTCTTCTTCCTCCTCCTCAACCTACTTAATTTAATGATCCACCTCCACTTAATGAATAGTAAATATATATTCTCCTCTTTATGATATTCTTAATAACATTTTCTTTTCTCTAGGTTACTTTATTGTAAGAATACAGTATGTAGTACGTGTAAACCAAAATGTGCATTAATTGATTAATTATTATATTATCAGAAAGGTTTCTGGTCAACAGCAGACTATTAGTTAAGTTTGGGGGTGTCAAAAGTTGTACATTGATTTTTTAAAATAAATAATTTTGACTTTTTTTTATTAGATTCAGTGGGTACATGTGCAGGGTTGTTAGCTGGGTATTCTGCATGATGCGGAGGTTATGGTTATGACTGATCTCGTCACCCAGGTGGTGAACACAGTACCCAATAGTTAATTTCCAACCCTTGCCCTCCTCCTCCTTCAGTGTCTACTATGGCCGTACTTGTGTCCATTTGTAACCCATGTTTAGCTCCCACTTATGAGTGAGAACATGCAGTATTTGGTTTTCTGTTCAATTTGCTTAGGCTAATGGCCTCTGGCTGTATCCATGTTGCTACAAAGGACCTGACTTCACTCTTTTTTATGGCTGTGTAGTATTCCATGGTATATATGTACCACAATTTCTTTATCCAATCCACTGTTGATGGGCACCTAGGTTGATTTCATGTCTTTGCTATGGTATACACTGGTTTTAGCTGTGCAGGGGTGGGGTAGGCACCTCAACCCCCATGTTGTTCGAGGGTCAACTGTACTTTAATATATTAATAATAGTTAATAATTATTGAATGTTGACATCTTATGTTGATGATCTCATTTAATGAGATCATGAGAGGTAATACTATTTTCTTTTAGAGATCAAGGAATAAGCTTAGAAAGGTTGAGTAAATTGCCCAAAAATCACATCAGTCAGTCGTGGTAAAGTTAATATCCAAACTCAGGTCTATTTGACTCCAAAACTCAAGATTTTAATCTCTATGGATAACATCTTCAAGATAATTGAGCCCCAAAATTTGTTTGATAAAATCTTTCACAAAATTACTGCCTCACGATCCAGTGGAATAAGCAGGTTTATAAACAAACACATTCATATAATAAGGTCAGACACAAATGTCTCTGGGAGCACAGAAAAAGAGGTGATTAATTAAGACTGCAGGATGTGAGGAACATTTCACAGTGGGAATATTTCATGCATTTAGTACTATGTCTGCTTTAGGGAATAACTGATTTATTTACCTCTAAAAACTGACATCCAGGGAGACATTTCCTGCCTTTGACTTACCTTTCTTAAGGTATGGGCATGCAATAAATGTTTATAAATAAGGTTTAATAGACAGAAGTGTTTCTTCTAGAAAGTGGCTCCTGTTTTAAGGGCTGTTGCCAAATGGCTACCAGGCTTCTTTTTACTTCTGTTGCAAATTTCTGTATTTTTAAAAACTAGCTACCAGAGGCTTTTTATTAGCTTTGTAACTTGAAAAACAAAATAGAAAATCTCAACAGAAGCAATTTATATATAATGCAGTTTGAATGGACAGTAGAGAAGGACAGAAGGTCATTGCTCAGCAAAGAGGAAACAAAATCTTTGATTTACCTCCTTAATCTATGGCCGAACTCTATTTACCATTTTCTGAAGGTTATCTCTAATTCTAATTGCCTATTTCCATCCTGTCCTTCTGAGAAATTGAAGCCACAGACACCCTTTCCGTGAGTGTCAAATGCCTTCTGGTGATTAGATATGCTTCCGTGCTGACATTGGTGGTCTGTAGCTTAATTACGGATATGTAGGGGCAAAGCTGGTCTTTGGATATTAATCAGTGTTACTGAAAGGAGAACTCCTAAAGTACCGCCTTTAAAAATGGTATATCCAATTATTCTTGATTCAAAGAGTGTAGTTGTTCAAGTTGTTTTTTAAAAGAGGAGTCAAAGTATATTCCACATTATTTTGTGTGAAAATAAGGGATTATCATATGTATTAGTCCGTTCTCATGCTGCTATTATGAAATACCCGAAACTGAGTAATTTATAAAGAAAAGAAGTTTAATTGGCTCACAGTTCTGCATGGCTGGGAAGGCCTCAGCAAACTTACAATCACGGCGGAAGGGGAAGCAAACATGTCTTTCTTCACATGGTGGCAGGAGAGAGAATTGGAGCGTGAAGGGGAAAGAGCCCCTTATAAAACCATCAGATCTCATGAGAACTCACTCACTCTCACAAGAACAGCATAGGGGAACTGCCTCCATTACCTTGGGACCTCCCATGAGGTCCCTCCCCAACATGTGGGTATTACAATGTAGATTACAATTCAAGATGAGATTTGGTTGGAGACACAGCCAGACCATATCATCATACATCAGAAAAAGTTCAGTCATCACATGCAGTCCCATAAACCTGCTCACTGGGCACTGTGTTCAGATCATATTCTTGACCCTCGTTCTCACCATTAGTTTATAGAAGAAGATGAACTAATGCAAGGGAAAGGAGCAAGTGTAGAGAGACAGATTTTGAGCCATCATGTTAAAGGGGCAGATCTATAGCATTTCACAGTCCTTCCTGTGTTCATGAAAATAAGGACTACTAGTAGCAAGTATTTGTGCTCAGTCAAAATGATCCTAAAGCAGAAAGCAGAAATGCCAACAAAGACCTCACCTTGTGCAAGAAGGGCCTGGGGCTCACATGTGGGACTAGACACGATTCCTTTATATTCAAGAGAATTTTTCTCAGGTCTACCCTTATGGTGGAGGATGTGGTCCTGATGTCGCATATCTCCATGTATGCTTTATAATGCATTGCTAATTCATTTTAGAATTCAATAGGATTTACTGAGTGCCTGCAGTACACCTGGTACTGTCAATGGCTTTTACTGGTTTGATTTGTCATTTTCAATAAATGCTTTTGTCATCTTCACAAATCCTGACTTAAAAACCCTGCTATATAGGCTGTCATCTAAATATGTCTAATGGTGATTAAAAGTCAAGGTGTGAGCCCTAAAGTAAGTAAACTCAGTAATCTGATTTCCTTGTTTTTTTTTTTCTTTTTCTTTCTTTTTACTCCTTCCTGTGCCCCCCTCTTCAACCTCTCTGTTTCTTTTCTTTCTCTTTTTTTAATGAGTGTTCCTCGGGGCTTTCAAAACATTTCCTACTACATTTCCCAATGCCTTGGAAATACAATTGTATGAATATTAAAACAAATAGTATGTATTTACTTCTGAGTTGAGAGTTTAAAATCATGTTCATCCCTTTATGGTTTAGGTTTCCCTAAGTCTAGAGACAACGTCTCTAGTATGAGCACGATATAAACATTTTTTCATAAGTACAGAGGAAGTTAGAGAAGTATAAATAAAAAAATCACTTTCTAATACAAATCAACCATCCTTATGATAATCTGGCAAAAAAGAAAAGGAATGTCTGTTTACCACTTCTGCAAGAAGAGGTGGCATACCTTAACCTGCTGCAAACCACTTAGGGACAGAGATTTTTAAACAGTTGCTGCCAAGTACTTAGAACAACATGTGCTTGTTAGAAGCTAATTATTCCCTTTTTCATTCTTCTGATTCCAGACTACTAGAATACAATGGGGAAATCACATTAACTTATTCTTTCAGAGCACCCTTCTGGGAGTAGCCTGGAAAGATTAGGCAGATTGTATTGGAGATTCTTATTCTCCAAATATGCAGGTAGATGCAGGATCTCCGTCAGGATACGTCAGTCTTTAAGTGTGTATCTAGCAATGAATGAGAGAAATGAATACAGCAAAACTGAGCTAAGTCAAAGCTTTGAGGCTGACAGGCAACTGAAGTTATAGGTAAGTCTTACTATAGAATGAATTTGGTTTTACGTCATGCTTTTTTAAAAATTGAGTACATGTGTTGCTTATTAATGAATCTTAATCTCTTAAACTTTAAATATATGAAAGTTTCCCACTTTTGTTTTCTGAATGAGGTCTGCTAAATTTAATTCATATTGATCCCAGCTTCACCTAAAACATATTTGAAAATTCTAAAGATATATTTTCATTCCTCAGTCCTACCTGCGGTTTACTTGGCAATGATATATTCCCACCTTGCCAGACTTTTACTTTGATTTGGTAAAATCAGTGATGACAGTTGGCTGACGATATTGTCCTTTTTGTAAAGAAGAGGTAATGACACTTTAAGGAGCACAGCTGAAAAAGCGAGATTCAAAATAACTAGACTTTTAAAAAATTATTTTTTAACACAGGGTCTTGCTGTTTAGCCCAGGCTACAGTGCAGTGGTGTGATCATGGCTCACTGCAGCCTCAACTTCCCAGGCTCAGTGACCCTCCCATCTTAGCCTCTAGAGTAGCTAGGACTACAGGCGTGTGCCATCATACCCTGCAATATTCATTCATTCATTCATTCACCCATTCAGAGATGGAGCCTCACTATATTGCCAAGACTAGTCTCAAACTCCTGGGCTCAAGCAGTCCTTCTGCCAAATTGCGGGCTTGGCCCTCTTCCAAGTTGAACCCTCTCCCCCTCCCCCTCTCCTTCTCTTTTCTGTTCTAAAGCTTTTTAATAAATGCTCACTTCTGCTCTGAAACTTGCCTAGGTCTCTCCTTCTGCCTTATGCCTCTCAGTAGAATTCTTTCTTCTGAGGAGGCAAGAACTGAGGCTGCTGTGGACCCATATGGATTCGCCACCGGTAACTTGGGTAACTCGGATATCTGCCACTGCTAACATATTTGGTCCACATGACTCAGATACCTTCCTAGTGGCCATTGAGCTCCAGACAATCCTTAGTGAGGAAAAGCGTCCTCTCAATATTCAAGAGTCACCCTTCTAGAGGGGACCTCTGCACTGCCCATCGGTGGGACAAGACAGTGGTGAAATCCTGCCCGTGTCTCCCCTGAACCTGGCTGGATACCACTTTCACCAACTAATGCAGCCAACTCAGCCCTGCCGGGTAGCAATGAGCCAAGATCCACTGAACCACGACCACCCCTCTGTCAGCAGGAAGAAGTTACAGAAGACAGATCTTCATCCATTTTGCCCCAAAGATTTGAGGTTTTGGACTCTTGATGTGAGTAATGTTACAGCGGGTAGCTAGTCATGTATGAACAGGGCAAGAGAGAGAAGCCCCCCTCCCAACATACACCAGGAGTGTTAGGCAACAATCAGCTGATGGTCAGGTAGTTGTTAACTGTTTTGCTAAAGTAATAATTGGTCACAGCCGGCCCCAGGGAAAGGCAGGCTCTTAATGGATAGAAAACACCTGAAACTGATCAGCAGCTTCCCAATAAGATTTCAGGAGGAGTAATAATTGATCACAGCCGGCGCCAGGGAAAGGCACGCTCTTAATAGATAGAAAACACTTGAAACTGATCAGCAGCTTCCAATAAGATTTTAGGAGGAGTAATAATTGGTCACAGCCGGCACAAGGGAAAGGCACGCTCTTAATGGATAGAAAACACCTGAAATTGATCAGCAGCTTCCAATAAGATTTCAGGAGGAGTAATAATTGATCACAGCCGGCCTCAGGGAAAGGCACGCTCTTAATAGACAGAAAACACTTGAAACTGATCAGCAGTTTCCCAATAAGATTTCAGGAGGAGTAACAATTGGTCACAGCCGGTACCACGGAAAGGCACGCTCTTAATGGACAGAAAACACCTGAAACTGATAAGCAGTTTCCCAGTACGATTTCAGGAGGAGTAATAATTGATTACAGTTGGCACCAGGGAAAGGCACGCTCTTAATAGACAGAAAACACTTGAAACTGATCAGCAGCTTCCAATAGGATTTCAGGAGTAGGGAGAAGTAATGCAAGATCCCGGAAGTACACCAACGTATAAAACCCGAAGTCACGAGGTCAAGTTGCGCACTCGCTCTCTGGAGGCGCCTGCTTTGCTCTCTCACAAGGTGAACTTTTTTTTTTCCTTCCTTTTCCTTGTTGTTCTAAAGCTCTTGCTGTTCTAAAGCTCTTGCTGTTCTAAAGCTCTTGCTGTTCTAAAGTTCTTGCTGTTCTAAAGTTCTTGCTGTTCTA
>NC_045451.1:9781029-9825723 GCF_002776525.5 Piliocolobus tephrosceles
TCTTGCTGTTCTAAAGTTCTTGCTGTTCTAAAGTTCTTGCTGTTCTAAAGTTCTTGCTGTTCTAAAGCTTTTGCTGTTCTAAAGCTTTTTAATCAACTCTTACTTCTGTTCTGGGAAAGAAAAGTAAAACTTTTAAAGTGCTGGGATTATAGGGATAAGCCACCATACTCGGTGGATAACTAGACTTTTAAATGTAGTTTTGTGAAAAACGTACATGTTCAAGGAAGGGTACTGAGGTTCTGAATTTCTCTTTTTATATTTCTTCCCTATTTTCAGTAGTTTTATTCTGCCCTGATTCTATTAGGGACTAGCACCTAGCCAAAAAAAAAAAAAAAAAAAAAAAACTCTCCTTGCTCTCTGCTTGTTTTGACTATTACAACAGAATGAAGGAAGAATAAAATGACCATTATCAAAGTATAACAGCTTTTTATCTGTCTCTATTATATGCCTACCGTCAATCGCCTATCCCCTTATCTGGATACTTTAATTTTTATATAACAGGGAGGGGTATACAGGGTGGTAAAATGTATTCTGAGAAGCACAGTACAGAAAGTAAACCCACAGTATAGTGAAATGTAACTTCCGTTGCATGTTCTATAAACATTTGACTTAAGTAGTCAATGCATATTCTGTAAAAACTATAGTCGCCACCAACCAACCAGAGAAGCATGAAATATTAAGTAAACTAACCAAAAAGGCGTGTCAAGCCCTTGACTTTGCTGGAAGTTAGTATCAGTGAGATAAAAGTATGTTACTATGTCTATGCTACATATAAATCAACATCTTCAAGAAGTCTCTGGCAATGTTTTAGGATATTCCAGTGCATTCTAATTTTTTATCGGATGCATAAGAAATCATTGCAGAAATTGTGTATCAGTCTAACTCTTAGCTCTGTCTTCAGAAAACGTTTCCTTCATGCTGCTATGAAATCAATAGTTTATTTTCTGGAATTACAGGCCAAACCCCTTGACAAACTAGAGTTATCCTTTACACTACTTCTGACCTATTTGCATGTTTTTTTGTATTAAGAGCATTAATCTCACTTTTTGCTTAGAAATTTGATCGCTTTTTCATTTAAACATCTTTGTTTTCAAGCGAATATCAATATTTATACATTATGTTTAAATACAAAACCTTATTACAAGCATATTCGAATTTTTCATCACAGAAATGGCAAGGTTAATTTTGCATGATCATGACTCAGGCAATTTGAGTGTGTGGCTGCTGGCATCTGAAAAGGGAAAAGCATGAGACGCTTGTCTTCTGATTCTTGAAATTGCCAAACCAGTCCCCACTCATCGGCTTTTCTCAATCCTCTAATCCTTACTCTATTAAATATTTTCTCACAAATAACGAAGATACTGTTAAATACAGGCAGTCAAGTTGGCCCATAGGAGTCCCTTTTAAAATATAACATGGAATTGCCTTCAGTAAGTGACTAAAATCATTCCAACTGCTTTGCCGTGTAGAACATATATTTAACTATTAATGTCTGTGATTGAACTGTTAGTCTAGTTTGGAAACCCTGGCGAGCAAATATTCCTATAAGACATTACTTCAGTTTGCTTGCAACAAATATTTTTTTTGTCAAAACTTACAGCATTGTTAATAGCAAAAGCTAACGTGTGAAAAAAGTCTGAATGTCTAACTCCCAGAGGGTCATAATTGGTCATTCTTTTCCCCAGATATTGGATGCTTATATTGAAGCCTATGGTGCTCAATAAATGTTTGTTGGATGAGTAAACGCTCTCAGCTGTGTGGGTTTCAGCCTTATTAGTTTCTTGCTTCCTCCAGTGTTGGCCAGCTGTTAGTTGTAGTCAATCAAATATTTTATTTGAAGGGTAAGATTATTCAGTTTAAAACAAAAGGTGAGGGAACGGGAAGACAACTTGCCGAAGCTGGGTTGTCTGCTGCTGCTAGTCAGAAATCTGCTAGCTATTAGATTCATCTGGCAAGCTATTCTATGCTAGTTGAGTATTTATCATTAGAAAAACTACAAAGGCAAAGTATCGACATGTGGCTCCTTCTACCCTTCATCCTCTCCAAATGATTTCTATATTGAGGCTTTGACTAAACTGTAAGACTTTCATGGGTAGGTTTATGTACCAGTTTATGGCGGAGCCTTAAAGCCTGAAGCCAGCCTCCTGAACTGACCAATCCTTTCAAGGAAAAAGATGCGAAAAAAGATCCTTCGTAAAACGCAGTACGAAGCAGACCTCCACATTAGCTTTTAGCTTCTGACAATGTGCTCGGTATAATGTTTTAGTCAAGTTCTTGTGCCAAATTTGGGTCCTTAGCTATCACAGTAATTTTTGGAATTTTTCTTTTTACCATGAGTGTAGGAAATGATAGCTTTTTAAAAGCCACTGTAAATCTCGGCTCCCACGGCGGCCAGTGACAGACAGCTGATAAAGGGGAATGGGAGGAAAAGCAAGCAATGCAAATACAAAGCGATTTGCATGAGTCAGTCCACCTGGAGGAAGCTAATGGAGGTGCTGCTTTCCTACTTTAAGGTGACTTGCCTTGCAAACTGTAGATCTCACCAACGCTGTTCTGACGAGTGATGTGATGCCAGTACGCACTGCGAGGAAGAGATACTGATTTGGATAATGTCATTGGTTCAGTCAAGCTTGTCTGAAGCTAAAAGAGAAAACAAAATGTGTTTTAGGCTTTGTTTAAAACTGAAATCTGTTGTTTTAAATGTAGGGTTAAATGAGTGACAGATGATAGAATCTGCTGTAGATACCTACATGATACCCTGTGTAAGGATAACTTGTAAAGTAAATCATTACTCAAAAATGTGAAAGGAATACTTGTAAACAATTCAATCTAACTCATTAATAGAACACTAAGATGGTACGAATGATTCCAATGACTTGTAGCAATGGGGAATGCTGGTAAACACTCAGGGCATGATCAATTGTAGTCACTCCGCCCAACAGTTACTTAAATTTCTATGGACAAGAATTATTTGCATTACTCTTGGCTTTCTACAATTTGTAGAGTTGTAAAATAACTCAAAGGTGCCAGCCCCTTCAGAAGCAGAGACCCATGAAAGGTTTACAGAATACCTGTTATTTTTTACCCATTTCAATCTCTAAAAATTTTTCCTTACACGTCCTCCCACACAATGGATATTTTCTCAAATAGACCTTTTTCCTTGCTCCTGTGATAGAATCTTGTACATACTGAAAATGTATTCTCTGAGAAACACTGATAAAATTGTGGCATGTTTATTCAAAACATCTTAAGGATAGCTGAGAAGATTCACACAATATCACCTGAGTCACGTGATTAGTTCAAAGAAAGTAAGTTTACATTGCGTTTTCAAGAAACAGCTTTATTAATGCGCAAGAAATTTCAAGAAACATGCAGAAATGGTTTTATTTAGTCTTCGCGCACATGTCTCTGACCCAACCTGAGGAAATTGTTTACTTTTGACAATGAGTAATCCTCTAATGAATGAAATCTCATTTTCTCTTTGCTTTGATGCCTGACTCCTGGCAAAACAGAGTTGCAAAGATCTGTCAAATCTAAGCTTTGCGTGCCTTTCTGCTACTGTGGTGTGTACCTTCCATGGTGCTCCTGCACACTCTGTGCCCGGCCCTTGATGCTTGGATGAATCGCATACTTCTGCATCCAGCATTGGATTAGACTCTCGCCACCCTTCATAGAAGATGCTATCGGGAAAGTACCTGATATGTGACACAACAGGTCGTTCAAGGCCACAGAAAACTAAGAGGTTCTTACTTTTTAATAGAAAGTGGAATTAACAGAGCCTGCACATATTTTTTTACTTAGTGGTAAGACATTTCTGGAGCTGCTACGTCTTGTCACAAAAGTGTCACACTCGGTCTATTTAAAAGTCTGGCACTGTTGAGGTATTTTTTTTTTAAAGATGGCTCCAAATGGTAATTTTGCAGCCATTCTTTGTTTTTCAAAATTTGGTAGACTTCAAAGTTTTCCTGCCTATTACATAAACAGGTGAACTATCCGCATCCACATCCTGTGGTTGGTGTTTATAGGGGTGGGGTTCTAAGGAGACAAGCTTTTGGGTTATAGAGCAGTGTTTTCAGAATCTTGTGGTAACAAGAACAATGGCAGGAGACAGCCAAATGCCTAGGCAGATAGTGTCCCCGGAGAACCTCGGACATACCCAGGTCATTGTACATAGGGGACTTGTTGAAACATGCCCATGGTGTTTAAAAAAAAAAGTCCCTTAACACATGTGCACTAAAGGAAATGAATGAATGTAGGGTGGCTCAGACTAAGGGGTCCACGTGCGCACTGGAAAAAATGGGATGGAGACACCAGGAATTCACACCTTATGCAGGGGAGGAAGAGAAAGCCTGGCCCCTTCAGCTCCTGTGTGGTGGCCTGGTGCTCCATCTGAGGTGGGAGCTGGCTGGCGGGACAGCTCTTTGCTGAGCTCCCATTTTGCTTAAATTCCACTTTCCTCACCCTTCAATGTGTTTGCATGCCTTAATTTTTCCTGGTTGTGAGACAAGAACCTGGATTTAGCTGAACTAAGGAGCAAAAAAATCCTGCATCAACAATGGACGCTTCCAGTTTTACCCTGGAACTAACAGTGGGGTGGGGGGTCTCAGCAAGTAGGGCTATGCACCTTGAAAACATGCATTACACCTTCATGGATGGAAGTCCACCACCATGAAGAACTAGAGGCAAGGCTCATTTTTATGAAAGCATTATTGGGAGAAAAGATAGGACTTTTGTCTTTAAAGTCAATTTCCCATATGCATAAACCTAATTAAACACATAAATCTTCAATTCACGTCAGCAATGCCCATTAATAACAATCCATAGATTCAGTCTCACATGAATCACGGTTCTGTCTACTCTTCCTTTTTCTAATATAATTTGTTTATTACTCAGCATACAGTAGATAATTGGTAAATTAATCTTTCCAAAATGTGATGAAAGTGCTTTTTCTATTTTTTTTTTATTCTGGGAGACATTTTTCTTCCCAAATGGTCAGTTTTTTTAAGCATCAGGAAAATACAGTTAGCATTTTTGTTTGCTGGAAATATAGCTGGAAGCCACTGGATAATTCTTCCACATGATTTCCTTCGGAATCTCCCTGTATTTTACACCTCAAGTTTCTCTACTTTCCCTCTTCATTGTTTTCATGTTCTAGGATGCTTTTAACGATATTCTATTTATTCCTTAGGTTTCTCTCTATTCTACTTCCATAATTTATTGCTGAAATGGAAAATTTATGTTCAAAAAATTATGGATTTTCTTGGGATCTTTGCTAGGGATACAAATCTAGACATTCTGAGAAATAGACTAGATGTTCCCCTGGATTTTAGAATAGAGTCCGTTCCCCATGTGTACCTTTTGTATCGAGTACTGCTGTAGACTGAACTGTTTCTGCACAAATTCATATGTTAAAGCACTAACCCCCAAATGACTATATTTGAAGATAGGCTTTTAAAGAGGTTAATGAAGGTTAAAGGAGGACATAAGGGTGGGGACCCTAATTGAATAGGACTTGTGCCCTTAGATGAAGAGGAAGAGACCCAGGGATAAATATTCAGAGGTAAAGGCCATTTAAGGACACAGCAAGGAAGCACCCATCTAAAAGTCGAGAAGGCCTCGGGAGAGACCAGCCCTGCAGGCATCTTGATGTTTTGTACTTCCCCAGCCTCCAGAACTGTGAGATTTCTGCTGTTCAACCCATCCAGTTTGTTGGTATTTTGTTATAGCAAGCTGAGCAAACTAATGAGTACTCTGTCATGGGGAATCTAAGTGGTGTAGAATTTGATTTAACCAGCAATTTTTAATTTTATTATGAACTTTAAGCAATGTATTAGAAATTGACCTGTTTGATTTGTGCAATGACTAAGACAGTATTTCAAGCACACTTGATGAAATTTTTTTCTTTTGAGATAGGGTCTCTCTGTTGCCCAGGCTGGAGTGTGGTGTGGTCTTGGCTCACTGCAACCTCTGCCTCCCAAGCTCAAGCAATTCTGCCACCTCAGCCTCGCGAGTAGCCTGGATTACAGGTGTAAAACTTTTTTTTTTTTTTTTTTTTGAGGCGGAGTCTTGCTCTGTCGCCCGGACTGGAGTGCAGTGGCCGGATCTCAGCTCACTGCAAGCTCTGCCTCCCGGGTTCACGCCATTGTCCTGCCTCAGTCTCCCGAGTAGCTGAGACTACAGGCGGCCGCCATCTCGCCCAGCTAGTTTTTGTATTTTTAGTAGAGACGGGGTTTCACCGTGTTAGCCAGGATGGTCTCGATCTCCTGACCTCGTGATCCGCCCGTCTCGGCCTCCCAAAGTGCTGGGATTACAGGCTTGAGCCACCGTGCCCGGCCTGAGGTGTAAAACTTCTTTTGATGACAGGCTTCAGCAAGAGGACACCCATCCTTAACTATTCAATTAAAACTCATCCTTAACTATTTTCATATTATAACAATGCTTCAATTAAAAGCATTAAGAAAAAGCTTAAAATGCTATAGTAATTTCTTAATTGAAAAAGCAATGCATCAATTTGACCAGGAGGAGTTTTAGGATCATAAAAGCATGTATATAAAAAGGCAATTTGTATTTATATTGCACATATTTATAAAAATTGATTTCTAAATGTATTTTAAGAAATTAAACAAGATGGATACAAGTGTTCGAAGTTTTCATGCCTTCTCTGCAAGGGTCTGCTGTATTGATTTTTTTTTTTTAAGTGGACTTAGTTTTAAAAAATCTCACAGCTATACAAAATTCTGCAATCTTTGTGCCAGAATTCCCTTGGTATTTATAAGACTATTTCCTGTAGGTGAAGCTTCTCCTTTTTGCATAGGGTTAGGATTTAGAATGCTCTAGCATATATGCAGAAATCAACTAGATTAGGAAGCATTTAGTTGTTGATACACTTGCCATCACTTTTTGCCATTTTTGGCTCTAACTCTGTCTTCTATTCTTTTGAAACAGCAGTCAGTTTTCTAGGATATGAGCAAATGAATCGGGAGTTAGCATCTGGAAAGAGTGTAGAGATCACAGCTAAAGTAAGTCTGGAGAGCAGTTAAAACATTTGCTTTGAGAGGGACAACTGACACATCTCATCACAAAGCCAACAGTCTAAGAAAACAAGCCCCAAAATGTGCCATATGGAGACTGCATTTTTGATACCCTTGTTCGAATATAACACAGATGAGAATTATGCTGTCCTCAAGGTAATGAGAAAAGACCCTTCTCCCCAACCAGAAAAGTTTAGATTTAGAGGGCTCTCGGAAAGATAGAAACGAGTGGATTCTTTGTGTTTTTCCCATTTAGGCAATATATAAATACACTTTTATTTATAAATGAGATTCGTAGATAAGAGATTCCAACTCTCATCTCTCTCCTCCCCTAAACTCCTGGAAGATTCTTTTGAACACATTTCATTGAAAGTCATTTTTAGGAAAACAATTCGTCTTGTGTCACTCTGGTTTTGCACTTCTGTTACTATATTTTCAACTATGTTTGTACAGCAAACAGCCTCAGAAGATAGAAATGTCTTCCTCCAGGAAACAGATCTGCCCTCTGCCTGAACAGGACAGTACCGATCCGGGCAGGGTTGCTAGTAGCCTCCTGATAAGATGGGGAGTTGCTAACTCAGATCCCTTGGCTGGGGCAACATGGAGCAGCATCCACCATGGCTGCTCCACATAACTCTGTGGGACCTAGGGACCAGGGAAACCTGTGGAAGCACGGAACTCATGATGCTCACTGTGCCTCAGGAATAAAGTCCTCTGTCTGACTCAGGAGTTTTTATTTCTGCTAACATCCATGAAACTAATAGGCAAGGGAAGCAGGGCTGGTAGCATCTTTCCTACTTTTGCTAATCTGATTGTCTCTACTCTTCCTATCTCTTGAATCTAAATTACTGTATTAAATTTCCTCCATTGAACTGTCTATCGCAGGCTCCATTTAAGTGGACCCTGAAGAATACAAAGGACCACCTTGCTATGTCCCAAATTTATTTACTATATCCACACTGAAAGGCATTAAGTTGTTTCTGCTCTTTTGCAACTAAAACTTACAAATCTCAATACTAAAGAATTTTGATAAATTTTAGAAAACATTTAGGTTAGTATGCCAGCTAGGGACTTCAGTTTAAATATGTGTAAGTAGAATTATGACTGTTTCTGCCAAAAGTCATCAGTTCTAAGGTTATTTGGTGTTTACATTTTAATACAAAACCATCAAATTCTTTAGGATTTTTTAATACATGTTTTTATAAGTCATATGTCGAATTTATATATTTGGGTTTTACTTTGGATAACGTTTCTATTTTTATATTAGAGCGACTTGTTTTCATTTATGTAAATTTATATTTGTCAGTTTTTCTTATTTTGTGCTTGTGCTAATTTCCACCTGCTGTTTTTCTTAGGTTGTCTTCTTGATCTTTTTACCTTCTCAAGTATTTAATTTTATTTAATAAAAGAATTTGCTTCTGACTGAAGTACAAAGTATTCTCTCCTAAAATTATATAATTGTAAATTGTAGCTCTATTTCCTTTTTTACATAGTTATTGCTTTTGTGTATTAAGGTAATGATTTTGTGGGTTTTTTTTCTTTTTTGTAGAGACGAGATCTCACTATGTTGCCCACGCTGGTCTGGAACTCTGGTCTCAAGTAATTCTCCCACCTCAGTCTCCCAAAGCACTGCCATTAGAGGTGTGAGCCACTGCACTGGGCCGTTTGTGCAAATTTTTTTATTTAATGTTTTAATCAGAACATGCACTGAGTAGTTTCCATATATTAAAATTCAGTTTTCATTTTTAACTATATGGCCAATTTCTGTACATCTTATAGGTACATGAAAAGATACATTGATATGGAATCTCTCTACTACACACTCAGATATACACATAGTAAACACTATTTGCTCTGCATTTCCTGCTCCATATATTTAATTTTTAATCTGTATGGACATGAAACTGTTAATTTCAAATGAGGATGTTTCTGCCCATTTCCTCTTGTATCCTTAAGTACTTTTTAACTACTATAAATTGACAATATATATTTGTGGGGCACATATCATGAATACAAGTGAAACAATCTAACATAACCATTCAAATAGTTATCTTTTTTCGTGATAACACTTGAAATTAGCAACTTTGTAAATGTACAATACAGCATTACTAACTGCATTTGCCACAATAGAACCCTCAAAATCAAAATAAAACATACTCCTCCTGCCTATTACCCTTTTGACCGTCATCTCCCCGTTGCCTCCAAGTCCCTAGCCTTTGTAGACACATCTCTACTTTCTACTTTTATGAGTTGATTGCTTTAGATTTGATTTATAGGTGAGAACATGTGGTATTTGTCTTTTTGTGCCTGGCTTGTTTAACTTAGCATAATCTCCAATTCCATCTATGTTGCTGCAAATGACCGTTTTCTTTTTTTAAGGCTAGCTTGCTGCAAAATGACAGTCTTTTTTTTTTTAAGGCTCAGTACTATTCCACTGGATATGTATTCCGCATTTCTTAATCCATTCATTTGTTGATAAACACTTATGCTGATTCCATAAACTGACTATTGTATAACATGCTGCAGTGAATACAGGAGAACTGAATCTTTGAACTGATTCGAATCATTTGGGTAAATACCTAGAAGTAGAATCGCTGGCCTATGGGGTAGTTTTATTTTTAAATGTCTGAGGAACCTCCATGCTGTTTTCCACGATGGTTGTACTTTGCATTTCCAGCAACAGTGTTCAGGGGTCCCGGTCTTTTCTCCATGTCCTCACCAGCACTTGTTACCTTTCATCTTTTTATAATAGCCATTCTGACGTGTGAAAATACATCTCATTGTGGTTTTATTTGCATTCCCCTAATAGCAATGTACAGCATTTTTTAATGAACCTTTGTAGCCATTGTCTTTTGAAAAATGTCTACTCATGTTTCTTGCCCATTTTTTAAGTACTATTTTATACATGACAATGGTGTTTAATTCACAAAGCTTTCTGACTGTTTTACGGTTCTATAACTTACTGTCCCCTTCCTTAGCTATTGTAGTAAACTCTCCTTTAAACGTTCTGCCGAGGCCTAACGTTCAACCTCACCTCCATCTTCTAGCCACTACCCTTCCAAATGAATAAGAATCTCCTGTATTTTCTCCTAGGAAGTCTGGACTTTCCTTTCAAGAAACTGTTGTTCATCTATTAATATCTTCGTTTCATCTGCACTTGGTCTAGTAATTATTGAGCATTTTTAACACATATATATGTTCTCTATAATGCCTTTTCCTCATTTTCAGCCAAATTCAAGTATTCTACATCTGATCTTTTATATCCCTTTAGTCATTTTACCTGGTATTTGACCCAGAACTTTTTTTTTTTTCCAGATGGAGTCTCACTCCGTTGCCAGGCAGGAGTGCAGTGGCACGATCTTGATGGCTCACTGCAACCTCCGCCTCCCGAGTTCAAGCGATTCTGCCTCAGCCTCCCAGGTAGCTTGACTACAGGCATGCACCATCACACCTAGCTAATTTTTTTTTTTTGTATTTTTTAGAAGAGACAGGGTTTCACCATGTTGACCAGGATGGTGTCTCGATCTCTCGACCTCATGATCTACCTGCCTTGGCCTCCCAAAGTGCTGGGATTACAGGCGTGAGCCACCGCGCCTGGCCAACTCATTGATTTTTATCTACTTAAATCCTCACAAAATTCCTGTAAGATAGGAAAAAGATGAAGTGTCCCTCTTTAAAATGAGAGGATGCTGAAGTTTTGAGATTAATCGACATTCCTAAGACCATATATTCTGTGGAAGCAAAACTGGAATCATGACTGTTCTATGCTTTTGTCCTTTTTTCACCATCAGATTCTGCATAACATCTTTCTTCATAATTAAGTTCTGGGGTACACATGCAGGATGTGCAGGTTTGTTATATAGGTAAACGTGTGCCATGGTGGTTTGCTGCACCTATCAACCCATCACCTAGGTATTAAGCGTAGCTCATTTTCCTAATGCTCTCCCTCTCTCCACCCCAACCCCCAACAGGCCCCAGTGTGTGATGCTCCCCTCCCTGTGTCCATGTGTTTTCACTTGCAAGCGGGAACTGAACAATGAGAACATGTGGTATTCGGTTTTCTGTTCCTGCATTAGTTTGCTGGGGATAATGGCTTCCAGCTCATCCCACGACCATGAAGACATAATCTCGTTTCTTTTTATGGCTGCATAGTATTTCATGGTATGTACGTACATTTTCTTTATTCAGTTTATCATTGGTGGGCATTTGGGTTGATTCCATGTCTTGGCTATTGTGAACAGTGCTTCAGTGAACATATGCATGCATGTATCTTTGTAATAGAATGATTTCTATTTCTTTGGGTATACACCCAGTAATGGGATGACTGGTCAAATGATATTTCTGGTTCTAGATCTTTGAGGAATTGCCACACCATCTTCCACAATGGTTGAACTGATTTACATTTCCACTAACAGTGTAAAAGTGTTCCTATTACTCCATAATCTTGCCAGCATCTGTTTGATTTCTGCCTTAATTTCATTATTTACCCAGAAATCATTCAGGAGCAGGTTGTTCAATTTCCATGTAGTTGTGTGGTTTTGAGTGAGTTTCTTAATCTTGAGTTCTAATTTGATCCGTACTGTGGTCTGAGATACTATTATCATTTCAGTTCTTTTGCATCTGCTGAGGAGTGATTTACTTCCAATTATGGGAAAAATTTTAGAGTAAGTGCCATGGTGCCAAGAATGCATATTCTGTTTTGGGGGTGGGGTCTATCAGGTCCGCTTGATCCAGAGCTGAGTTCAAGTCCTGAATAAGTTTGTCTCAATGATCTGTCTAATTGACTTGACAGTCGGGGTATTAAATTCTCCCACTATTATTGTCTGGGAATCTAAGTCTCTTTATGGGTCTCTAAGAACTGTTTCTGTGAATCTGGGTGCTCCTGTATTGGGTGTATACATATTTAGCTCTTGTTAAATTGACCCCTTTACCATCATGTAATGCTCTTTTTTTTGTCTTTTGAGCTTTGTTGGTGTAAAGTCTGTTTTGTGAGAAACTAGGATTGCAACCCATTTTGTTTTCGATTTGCTTGGTAAATTTTCCTCCACTTTTATTTTGAGTCTGTGTGTCTTTGCATGTAAGATTGTTCCCTCCCTTTAATCTGGGCTTCTTGGTGATTGCTTTGACTGGTATAACATATGGTAGGTGTGACATTATGTCTGCTGTAGACAAGACTTCTAAGACCCTTATGACAGCTCCTCTTCCCCTCACTACTTCTGAGTCACCATGGGGGCGCTGCATACATGTAAGACTGCTATGGAGTGAGGAAGCTTCAAGTAACTGTGGACAAGTCATGCAATTCAAGGTTTAAAATCCTTCTTAGAAAACCACCAATTTTCTTACAGATGGGAAATCAATATGCAGAAAAATTCAAGAATTTGCTCAAGGTGAAATCTCAACTACAGAGCTCCCAAAAGAAAACAGTTCTCTAGACTGAGTCCATTGCTCTTTTAGACTTTGATGCTGATATCTTCTAGAAAAAGCTTCCTCCCTAATATATTACAACGTGGACATTCCATCCTTATCCTTTGAGAAGACCTAAGTTACCAGGAAGGTGGGGTGACAGATGTTGGGAATTTTATGAAGGTACTGACAACCCACACCTCTTCATGCTTTTACCAAAAATACGACCTAGGTAATCTTACTGTTTTTGAAATTTTTTCCTTTGTTGATCTGAGGCTTTGCTTCCCCCTGTGATGAACATTGATGCTAATTTGTGTTCACTTACATAAAATTCATTTCTTTTGCTCTTTATCTCTCTAGTGATTGCCTAAAAATTTAAAAATTGGATTAGTTGAGACAAATCTATATACAACTGAAGAAATTCAGCGTTTATAAATTGACATTTATGAGCCATTCTCCATGTGCCTAGCCAATGTGCAAATTGGTCTCATATGTTATACCACTGAATATTCACATAAATTGTCAACAAATATGCCATCTGAACTTTACAGACAAGGACAATGAGGTGCAGAGGGATAATATAATTTGTTCATGGTGACACAGCTAGTTGAGTGACTCTGAGGTTTCAGAATCCTGATATTCTTCCCTCTTCCCCATGACTCTCACTGTAAAAATTACTGGATCTCTCTCCTCCACGATACAGATAAGAATGAGAATTACACCAATTTGGGTAAATTTCACAAAGCCAGAGCAGGAATGCGAGTGCCTGTTTCTCATGTTCAAGACAGAACACCACAGTATGCATGGCAGAATCAGAAGATAGTTAACAACATGAGCTTTGCTTTCCACCAACCTGTTACCAGGTATCCATGGCTGCCTCCTAATTGGACCTCAGGAAGGCACATACATATATTTTTTTTAAGATTGTTTTTCCTTATCTCTAAACTGGAGTCGATGTAATCTATCTTAAGTGTTATAAATACTGTATAAGATGTACTTAGGGAGTGGAAAGCATAGTGTTCATCACATGTTGAGTGCTTGGTAAAGATTGCTGCATTGGAATTTCTACTCCTGCATGGAAGTGGCATTAGACCAGAGGGGTCTACATGTGTATATGTGATCAAGACACAAAATTTTGTCCAAACTGAGGTATTAAAAGAATGACAATCAAGACAGACATATTTTGATCTAAGCCTAATTACCAAATAGAAATACAGCCCCACAAATGAATATGAGGAATAGCTGAATAATACAAGCAGATGGGGAAAAAGTGGAACAGATGAGAGACAAGTGAGACAATAGTAGCAGAATGTGTCCATGTGGATGCATGTGTGCATTTGTGTGTGTGTGTGTGTGTGTGTATTGTAAGCTGGGAAGGGATAGCCATAGCTTTCACTGATGGAGAGTTAAATGCCTCTAGGGTACATAGGGCCAGCACGTTCTCTGGTATGACTGACACATAGAGGGATTGGGTGAAAAAATGAAATATTGTAAAGGTACAAGTGGCCAGAAAATACATGAAGTGACATGTGAAATGTATGTCAATTGTGAAAAGAAACGTTACACTGTTTAATCAGAAAATGCTGCATACAAGCGCTTTCAGTTGAGAACATTGAGCTTTATTCTTGGAAAAGGACTCCTGAAACCTCAAACCATTCGAGAAGAGACGCCAGAGACCTTAAGCCAGCTATGCTTGGCACTCTGCACTCGTTAAAACAGTCCTCTGAAGTTTGAAGGCTTATGGGCAATGGGCTTCTCACAGACTTGGTTTAATTTTCAACAAGGGACACCTCACACTTAATCTTCCATTTTATTTAAAATAAATGGAAAGGAATTAGAAAACTGCTAAGTCTGTACCAGAATGACAAATAAAAGGTAATATTTACATGGTCATTGAATTAAAGTTGCTAGATGTCATTTAATTAAACTTTGTAGGATATTTTCATTAAACCTGAAAAAATGGGTGTTGTCGTATATTTCAAATCACGTATTGGCCAAGTGTGGTGGCTCACGCCTGTAATCCTAGCACCTTGGGAGGCTGAACCGGGTCGATTGCCTGAACTCAGGAGTTCGAGACCAGTCTGGGAAACATGGCAAAACGCTCTCTACTAAAATACAAAAACATAGCCAGGCGTGGTAACATGTGTCTGTAATTCCAGCTACTGGGGAGGCTGAGGCACAAGATTGGCTTGAAACCAGGAGGTAGAGGTTTCAGTGAGCCAAGATCATGTCACTGCACTCCACCTTGGGCAACAGACTGAGACTGTCTCTAAATGAATGAATGAATAAATCACGTATGGACCAAAATACTTTCAGGAAGTCTGAAAATAAGCTGAGTTTGGGAATAAACAGCAGAAACTGTCATTCACTTTCAACACCATTTCCGTCTGCAATCAGTAATGCATTTAACAACATGTATATTTTTAATCTCTATTATCTCTATTTCTATTTATTTGTAAGTAGACACAGAGCTGCTCTTTGAATATAATGAATATGATAAATACACATAAAATGTTAAATTTCTTAGTGATTTAAAATCAAATTTTGGATTTTTAAATTTTAAAAAGTGTAAATAGAGGCTATCGTTAAGTTCATAAAATTAATTTCCAGTATCTGCATGTACTGAAAGCTGGGATAAATTTTTAGTGATGGTTAAAAGTTTTTCCCACAAAGCTAAACTGTTTCTTGCTAGCCATTTTATGAATTTGGCTCATAATTACTGAGCTTTTACTAAAGACCAGGTGGTGGTCTAACACTGTGAAGTACATATTATGATATCATTGTGCCTCACTCGGCACCTAAGTACAAGTAACTGAAGCCCAGAAAATGCGACTTGCCCAAGGTCACATAGCTCCGTTGCAGTCTTTCCCTGGAATCAACCTCCTAAATCCTACTGTGTTCCTTCTACAAACTGTGTTTGCGTTCAGTTGAACACGTCCCAGGAACTGACACCTCTGCTCACATTCACTGGATGTGGCCTTCATTATCTTCCCAGGCAATGCTTATATCAACTTAGATTTTAGTGGCCTACATTTAAAAAATACTTCTATTTTATAGCATTGGTTCAAAGAAAAGATAATCTGAGTCATTGGGTTGTATGTATGTTAGAATGTCTATGTTGGATCATTTTGATGAGCCTTTGAAACCTGTTACTTTCATTTAAGAGAACTATCCTTGTGCAGCTTTATATTGTTTGGTTCCAGCAATGCAAATAAAAGAAACAAAATTGTATTTAACACAGAAATTGCAGTCTTTTGTGTTAGGCAATGATTTTTCATATACAGAATCAACTCTCATCTATTTGATAACATTTGAGAAGTACAAACATATCCATATATTCATGCATGAAAGCATTTTCTGAAGTGACATCTAAATATCAAATTTTAAGGAAACAATAAATTTAAACAAAAGAATGCTAGTCTAGTTTTTACCCATATCATGCAAGAGCACCACTGATTAGACAAATGTTTCTTCTTGGGCGTGTATATGTGTGGGTTGGTTTTTTTTTTTTTTTTTTAGATGGAGTTTCGCTATTGTTGCCCAGGCTGAAGTACAATGGTATGATCTCTGCTCACAACCTCTGCCTCCCAGGTTCAAGTGATTCTGCTGTCTCAGCTTCCTGAGTAGCTGGGATTACAAGTGCCCATCATCACGCCCAGCTAACTTTTTGTATTTTTAGTAGAGACGGGTTTTGCCATGTTGGCCAGGCTTGTCTTGAACCTCCCGCCCAGCTAACTTTTTGTATTTTTAGTAGAGACGGGTTTTGCCATGTTGGCCAGGCTTATCTTGAACCCCTAGACCTCAAGTGATCTGTCTACCTTGGCCTCCCAAAGTGCAGGGATTACAGGCGTGAGCCACCCCACCCAGCCACGTGAGGTTTTTTTGTTGTTTAGACTAAATTTTCTTTAGTGTTCTGAAACTGAACAATAGTTGAGTGAATTGATTAAACTGGGATCACAGATCCATTTTCACATTTTCATTATCGATCATAATTCTAATTCAGCTTGTGCTGTTTCGTCACAATCCATGACTATCAGTAAAAAAAATTTCACAAAATAGGCAAGTGGTGTATTTCCTGGCAGAAAGCTGATCGCTGTCAGCAATCATAAGAGCTCTAATCTTAAGATTGATATTGAGTGATAAAATCATGAATAGAACACTGAATAATAACTTTACCTGTAGTTTTTCTTTTTTTTTTTTTTTTTTTCTTTTTGTTGTTGAGACGGAGTTGCCCAGGCTGGAAGGCAATGGCGTTATCTCGGCTCACTGCAACTTCCACCTCCCCCTCCCGGGTTCAAGCAGTTCTCTTGCCTCAGCCTCTGGATTACAGGCACCCGCCACCACACCCGGCTAGTTGTACTTTTAGTAGAGGCGGGGTTTCACCATGTTGGCCAGGCTGGTCTCGAACTCCTGACCTCAAGTGATCCGCCCACCTCGGCCTCCCAATGTTTTCTTTTCCTGTTCACCAGAGCTTAGGAAAACCACAGAATTGACAGCTCTGGAGGGCAGCCCATTTGGCAAGTCCCACTGATGATGTTTTTAAGGCATTAGAGTCTTATATCTTCCTGGCACTTCAACAGCACCCATGCTATTTGTCCTTACACTGTGTACAGAGCTTTCCTGGTGAGTAGGAGATGGGGATTGCGGAACAGGAACATCCTAAATGCTGTTTTTTATACACTGAAATTCTCATTTTGTGAGGGTGTTTGTATACAAATGTTCTTAAATTACTTGCAATGTTAGAAGATTGGAAATTACTGACACCCCCCCCCCCCCCCCCCCCCCCCCCACCAAACTAACACACTTCTTTTTGCTTATTTTGGATATAGCAGAAAAAAATTTCATTGTCTTCTCAACTGCTCTTTACATGTGAGCATTTTATAATTGCTTTAAACATAAAAGGCACATTTTAAAAGAAAGCACCTTTTGTTTAATTGTGTGTGTGTGTGTGTGTGTAAAACAGGTCCGTGAAAATCTAAAATTATTTCGTTGGGGCCTTGTCCATGATGATTTCAGCCTATACTCAACCTTAACAGCCTAAGTCACATGGATGCATTCGTGATACCGTTTCTGATGAATGGCTTCTATCACAAAGAATGTCAAAACTTTCTTTGATAATGTTGCACATGCACATCAAACCAGCTACAGATACTTTTGGCAATGGAATCCAAAGAACTCTGCTAGCTCTAAGAACAAGAATGATCTCTGTGAAATGGAAACATTTCTAGAGATGAACATATTCTGTTCAAATGTCTAGCTTTAATCATTTTCTCAAATATTTGAAACACATTCCTCACAAATAGTTCCAGTTTAATATGTATTACCTTAGCTTAATTCTCCCATGTATCTTAAAACTCTTTTATAGTAAGAAACGGTTGTTGAGACATTATTTCTCATTTGAGTTTGTTTATCCAACTTTTGAGTAACAATTTTGTTTTAAATAGCAAATGAAGAATTCGAGTAAACATTCTTTCATACCTGTTGGAAGTTTTTAAAGTTTTCCGTGGCCAGGCATGGTGTATACCTGTATTTGCTAGAACACTGGAAGGCCAAGGAAGTTGGATTGCTTGAACCCAGGAGTTCAACACCAGCCTGGGCAACATAGTAAGACCTCATCCCTATAAAAAACAAACATTGGCTGGGAATAGTGGTGCAGGCCTGTGGTACCAGCTAGTTGGGGGCTGAGGCTAGAGGATCGCTTCAGCCCAGGAGGTTGAGCCTGGCAGTGAGTTGTGTTCACACCACTGCACTGCGGCCTGGGTGACAGAGCGAGACCCTGTCTCAAATAGCAACAAAGAAAAGTTTTGTGCATGTAGAGGTGGTATCTTTAAAAAAAAAAAAAAAAAAAGAAAACTTTGCTTTTGGTTGTAGTATTTTGGAAATTGAGGCATTTATCAACTTGAAGCGGCTTGCACTTGGAGAAGGATTAGTTCAGTTTACTCTGAAGGACAAATTAGCCGTAGAGTAATTCTTACTAGCATTAACCTGCAGAGGAAAGCATAGTTGTGAAATTATTTCTGAATTTAAAATACTCTATTGACATGTATGCGCTGAGTGATAGTTTCTGGTTTTGTAATTTTTAGAAACATTTTCTCAGAGCCTTGCTGAGCCTGCTGTTTAAATGTTTGTTGCACTCTGTCTCAGCACTGATGTCGGTACCCACGTCTGTGGTGTACACCCTAGTTTTAGACTGCCTGCGGTTCCAGTGACTGGATCCCTTATCTCATCTCTGAGCCATTAACAGCAATTACTTGACTCCAGTCCTTTGACTTGCTTCTCAGTGGCACAGGACAATGAGGAACATACAACATCAACAAAAGTGAATTAAGTTTTGTTTAGCAAATATTTTGGCACAACATTGTTAGAAATACTTGAAAGAGTGAAGGATATTATGTAGCCATAATAGCAACTCTTATTGTCTTAATGTCAGTCCAACATCACCCTCATCCATAATGAACGCTTTCATGGTACTTCTATGTGCTTGGTCTGATTCTTAAGCACTTCATATCGATGAATGCACAGAAACCTAACAACCAAATGAGTAGAACTATTACATGCCCTTGTTACAGATAAAGGAAAACCAGAGTTAAATAACTTGCCCAAGATTACACAGCCAGTAAGTGGTGGTGTTGGGATGCAAGCCCAGAGCCTCAATGGGGTATTCTTCTTGATGGCAGATGATTACAGTATGTGAAAGAGCTCTTGGAATTTCCATCATTAAAATATAATTTAAATCACTCTGAGCTTTTGCTTGTTTAAAACAACTATAAGTAAAGTACAGAGGTTAACTAATAGCAAGTGACATCATGGTTAACCCCGTGGTTAATTTTGGTTGAAAACAAGCACCAGCAGATTGAAAATATGGGCTGATGATCAATATGCATGACTCTGAAATAATCTGAAATTTGATATATTAAATATGGGCTGATGATCAATATGCATGACAGATAATCTGAAATTTGATAAATATGGGCTGATGATCAATATGCATGACTCTGAGATAATCTGAAATTTGATACATTTTTCCACTTGATTTTAATCACTAGAAAAACATGACATTTAGATAATTGTTACAATGGTTTAAAGTTTACCCAAGTCTTTCTTAGATTTAAGTTTTACCAGCCCTCTCTAATTGATGATTCTTCAGTCAATCCCACAGTCTCATCTTAATCATCCCACAAATGCTCAAGCTACTCTTTAGTTTCCATGGGAAGTCCAATGTCCTGTGCTGCCCTTTCCCTCCTGAGGTGTTAGGAAGGCTCTTTTTAACCATACCTCAGATGGAGAGAGAAATATAGGATTGAGAAAATTAGAAGTGCATTAAGAATAAAATATCATTTAAGCTACTTCTATGTTTTCTTTTAAAAAATTTTATACTTCAATATTGCATAGAATTTTGGAGGTAAAACTAAAATACTAACAAAACTTCATTGTCTTTAAATTAGAATAGACTTATTGATGTTTCACAAAGAGAATTATAGATGCTTCCCAAATACCACCTGTACTATAGATTAACTCAGATGCATCTTTATAAATTCTAGAGAAAAAATCTCATCTCTTAAGATTATAATCAATAGTCATTTCATTGTTTGCTTTTCAAGCAAATTAGTGATAAAGCTTGTTTTTCAGCTTGTCATATTAATAAAATTTACTACTTCTAGATTCTTTACTGGATGATTTTTTAGCTTGATCCTAAAACTGGACTACAGTTCCAGGACAAGATGATAAACAAATTATTCTGTTGTCAACTAGCATAAGCTCCTTCTGCAAACATTACATATACAGAAAAAGCTAGAAGTTTTAGAGCACATGGGATAAAAATAAAGATTAAAAAAAAAGTGGAACCCTTTCTGGTAAGAACTTAATTTTCCTAGTTATTTTGAGTCCATATTTAAATCTGATTATCCAACTGTATGTGGGGACATGCAGACAGCATTGCTTCTTATTTCATTATGCACTCCACTCTGACATCCAAGGCAACAGATCTTACATAGGTATATGCCAGAAGTGCAGGGCTCATACTTGGTGGCCACAAATAACTTCTTCTGTGACATATTGAGTAGGATAATAGGTGAGAAGGGTAGGGTGAACACCCAGGCGCTGACATGAATGGCCCCACACATACATGGTGTACATCAGACCCCAGTGACATTCATTTCCAAACTGATAGGTTACCAAGGAAGGGGCCTTACCCGGGCCTTCTGCTCCATTTCTAGCATTAATCTTTCATGTTGCTCAGCTATGGCCAATGTTGCAGAATGGACCTTCTGATAGATCATTTCTCCTTCCCTTGTTTGAAAAGTGAATAGTCCTTCTCCTGTGTCACACATTCTGAGAACAGAGATAGGGAAAGAGATGGGTCTCCATGTGTTCAAGTACGTAACAGTTTTCCACATAGACAAAACCCTTACCCTTGTGCCTCCTCCTCCTGACCTCCACAGGAGTTAGTGAGGCTGATCCTCGGCCATAAGCAAACGAACCAAAAAATGCATCTTTAAATGGTACATGCAAATGGAATTAAAAATAAAAATCCATGTATATTTGGATGTCTAAAAATGAAGCATTCACAACAGTGTAAAGGAACAGAAAAAATGATTTAGATAATGACAGTGGGTGCTTTCCAATATTTAAAGATTAAAAACAAATGAATTACAGTATTTTTATCTGCCATTATGATATAGACTATTATGATATAATATGGACAAACATGCAGTTATGTCATTTCTGACATAATAAAATTCTTATGTCAATTCAGGGAAAAATCAGAATGCAAATTTTTTTCAACTATCTAATTAGAATTACTTTTTAAAAACATTTTTTATTGGGAAAATTCCACCGACAAGTTGTTATTCAATAGGATTATAGGTAAGTTTTATTAACAAAGGCTAACTCTAAAATGGAAAATATTGTAATATTTTAAGCTAGCTTTTAAAGTTTTCAGAAAGACCCACCCAATACCAATATGTTAATATTTGGATGTTGGCTATTAACTGGATTTCTGTGGTGTTGATTTTTCAGGTTACATCAAGTGATTTTTAAGTTACAACATAAAAATTCATGAGGAAAACTTTGAGCACCAAAAAAATTTTAGATTCTTCTCTGATTCTCCAAGGAGTTTTCAATAGAAAAGAGATGTCTCAAGAGGCTCCCGACATTACAGAGGCTGCAACTGTGATCCCTTAGGGCCCTATAGAGCCAGCACTTAGCTTCTCTGAAAGAGATCTTAATAAAATTCACACAGCATGAAATGGAAAGTCGGGGGAAAAAATGAAGAGTTTTCACACAGTGAAACAAATGAGCTTGCTTTGTTGATTCAGAGGAGTAAGGAGCATCAGCAACAAAACCATTGATAAGTAGCGAGTGCATCTTGAGGTTGAGCTTTTTCATAGTCATCTGAAAAACAGTGCTTATTAGCCTTTGGAAATGAGATAATGGAGACACAAATTGTTATTTCACACTCAGTCATTAAGATGTAAAGTCGAGTGCTTGTCCACTTCCTGGCATTTAACTCGGCCCTGCGCAGGAGCTTGCCTGTTTACAGGAGGGATTTTTGTCTCTGAAGTAAAAACTACCGTAAACTTCATCCTTTGATCACGAACTAAGGCATTTCAAACAGCATAAAAAGCAAAGAAACTTTAGAAGAAGCTGTTTCTTCAGTGAAGGTCATGTTTATGATTTTTGTCAGCCATGTTGGAATAAATGGGCTAGGTGATATGGTTTGGCTCTGCGTCCCCACCCAAATCTCATCCCAAATTGTAATTCCCATGTGTCCAGGGAGGGACCTGTAATCCTCACATGTGGAGGGAGGGAAGTGATTGGTTTCTTCCATGCTGCTCTCCTGATAGTGAGTTCTCACGAGATCTGATGGTTTTATAAGTGTTTAGAAATTCCTCCTTTGCTCTTCTCTCTTCTGCCACCATGTGAAGAAGGTCCTTGCTTCCTTTTCACCTTCCACCATGATTGTAAGTTTTCCTGAGGCCTCCACAGCCATGTGTAACTAAGCCAATTAAGCCTCCTTCCTTTGTAAATTACCCAGTCTTGGGTATTTCTTCATAGGAGTGTGAAAATGGACTAATACCCTAGGTTTCCCTTGTTTAAAATGTGTTCTTTTGGGGCTGTTAGGGAACAGATAGACTGTTTCATATCTGTCTAAACAGTCTTGTGGTAACAAGCCAATACTACAGAATATAATTAGGAGAAAGAGGAAACAATTTAGATGGCTTTTGATTTGCTCCTCAAAGCATGGTCCATGGATCAGCAGCATCTGCCCCCTGGGAGCTTGTCCAGACCGTCAAATCTAAATCTGCATTTAACACACCCCCAGGTGACTGACATGCACATTATATTTGATAATGACGATTCCAGAACCTTCTCCACAGGCCACGATTTCATTGAAGAGGAGTGGGAGATGACACGAGAGACCCACAGGAGGACACATTAGAAGGTGCATTTGCACAGCTTTTTGAAGACTGTGATATATAAAACTAATATTAGAAATATATCAAAAAGGGCAAATGAACCCAAAGAATCATTTCCTTAACTTGGGAAAAGCTAAAACCAGAGGTGTTAGTAGTTACATTTCAACCCCCAACTCCCTTGCTGACAAGATGCACATTCCTCAATTGCATTTATTTTGTGAAACGGAAAATATGGATGACATGTGTTTATCCTGACTTCAAACTAGAATTTTATTGGTATCTGTAGACAGTTGCAAATGTTAATCTCTTTATATCTAACAATGTCTTTGTACGAAATGAATTTTTTTTTCTTATCTAAAATAGTGTTGGATGATCTCTAAGGTTTCTTTCAGCTCTGAGGGATATTCTGAGGCCTCACAAAAATTCTAAGAGGTAAATAGAACTGGCACATTTGTTTCCAGAATTTTATTTTTGTTTGATATTGTGATAGGGAAATTATAACAATATAGGACTCAAAAGACTAGGGCACCAATTTCAACCACAATGTTCTAGCCTGCCATATAAATTTATCATACAATTTTCAAGTAGCTACTATAACCTAGGCACCATTTGGGGCCTGAGACTTGAATAGGAGGGAAAAATATATATGGCCTATTGCTTCTGAGGCTTTTGAGTAGTGGGGAAAGGCCAGCAAGAATCACAAACTTACTGTGATATGTGCTACCAGGGAGAAGTATAGGGCCACAAGGTAGGACAACTGGGGATTAATCTGAGCCAGTTATTTTACCTATTAACTTCTCACCTATAAAATCACCAACAAGAATTTGTTTTTTTTTAAATGAAGTAATGTATGTGATAGTGAGCAGTAAAGGGTTAATGTAGCAGGCCCCAGTTGGTTATTCCAACCCTGCACATTCTTCATTCCTATTTTTAGGATGGGCCTATGGCTGGCTTCTGGGATATGATCTCTGGGACCTTTGGAATACTCTGCCTGTTTCTGTAAGTCTGAGACCTTGGGCCATGCTGTACCCAGTTGACCAGATACATTAATCCCAACAAAGGATAGCCCAGCAGGAATGCCTGTTTTCACTCTGATGCAGCCTGGAGCCTGAGTAGCTGAGTCAGTCCTGGGGGTGCTGCATGCCTACATGACTGACCCCCCAATAAAAACCTTGGACATTGAGGCTCAGGGGAGCTTCTCTGGTTTACGGCACTGCATGTGTTGTCACACGTCATTGCTGGGAGAATTAAGGGTGTCCCCATGCAACCCCACTGGGAGGGGCCTTGGAAGCTTTTGCCTGGACTCTCCTGGTCTTTATCCCTTGTGACTTTTCCCTTGGCTGATTTTAATCTTATTTCTCACTGTGGTGATACAAACTGTGAGCATAATGTGTTTTTCTGAGTCTTGAGTCTTCTAGAGGATTATCGAGCTGGAGGGTGGCCTTGGGAACCCTTCCATCTGACACTGCCAGCATGTGCTAAGGAGTCAATATGTTTTAATGTAGCAAGAAGGTAAAATTCCTAGTCTTTTCCCTAAATGTCTGTCACTATGGAATCTAAGAGAATATCCTCTTTATCCAGTCTCACCACTCACATCCAGAATTACTTGAAACAACAGTACTTGTCAGACTTACTGTTACGTTCTGGTAAATAAAAAATAACCAGGGATCATGTGGATGTATATACTTGAAGGAAACTGAACTCCAAAGGGTGTTCCACTATTCATGGTTCTCTTAGTTGCCTTCAAGGGCAGAATCAGCCCTAACATGGTGCATGGAGGAATTTTCTGGAGAAAAAATTCCTAGCATTGAACTACTAGACCACACCCCTTTTTTCTTGTCTGTAACTCTCAAACTTGGCTCTCTATGAAGGCGTGACTTTGAAATGCCACACTTTCTTCCCACATGATGTGTGAAATAAATTTATCAAGTCAAAAATTAAGGAGACTTTTACTTAAGTGTAGACACTTTAAGATAATTTTTTGTGGGTCTCTAGATAAAATTTTGCTGCAGATGAATTAGTTGACATCTGGCAGTTTTGTCCATCTTCACAGCTGTATAATTTCATTCTCACTAAGTTTTACAATATTGTATACATATTTAATAACCAAATATTTAGTCTCCTTGAATGCAGAAATTTTAAACTTTCAGTAATGGGGTAGAGTAAGGAGCATGTTCCTAAAAATCCAGTGGTATTTCTGTTCAGTATTTAAAATTTAATGTTTAATTATAGAACATAATGAAATTCTTCATAGCTTTTCCACAGAGCAGTTAAAACCAATTAACACTTTTATTCTGTTAACAGTCTAATCTTTATTGTCATTTAACAATGCTAGAATTTTTTTGCTGCTATGAAAAGATTGGTTACTCTGAATCAGACTTTGATCTAAGAAACTGGGCAAAATGGACAAGCAGTCTGTTTAAAAAAAAAAAAAAAATACAGAAAAGTCAGTAAAGCAACAGTACAGAAAGTCAAGAAATAGACCCAGTTCATGTAATAGTTAAATATATAGTCAAAGTAGAGTCTCAAATCAGTTAGGGAAAGCTGACCTCTTCAACAAACTGTTGAATGGTAGCCATTTGGAAAAAAAAAACTTTGAATCCATGTTTCTTCCTCCATTGATAGAAATTCCAGAGAAAGCAAATGGGGAAAAAAAACACCACAAGAAAATATCAAAGAATTTCTATATGAACTCAGAAAGGAGAAGGAATGGATTTCAAATGAGGATTCAAATAAAGTCACGGAAGAAAAGGTAGATGAATCTGCCTGTGAAAATACTTTTTAAAAATAATAGAAATCATAAGATCATAAGACAAAAACAAGATGGAAACTCAACATTAATTTCTCGTGTCATCTAGCAACATATTTTAGAAATTCAACTACTTCAGTAGTAGTCATAATAATAGGTAGTATTCAGTGAAGAATAAGTTAGACACTGTTTCAGGGTTTACACACATTAACTTTTTTTAATGCTCAAAGAACTATATGAAAAAATTACGAAAAGTAACTTCAGGTGAAAGTAATATGTAGTGTGCTAATCGTGTAAATGTGTGGGACAAAATTTCAGTTAAATAGGAATAAGTTCAAGAGATCTATTGTTCAATGTAGTGACTATAGTTAATAAAAATATATACTTAAAGAGGGTGGATAAGTGTTCTCACCATGGAAACTGATGACTATGTGAGGGTGATGCTTATGTTAACTAGCTAGATTTAATCATTCCGCATGTTTGTGTACTTCAAAATATCGGGTTGTACACAATAAATACAATTTTATATCAATGTAAAAAATGCATGGGAAGAATGTATACGCATCTTTGCATGTGCATATGCTAAACTCTGTTATGGGGGAAAAGTGAAAAATAGATGGGGTTTAAGTATAGAAGGAACATTTTCACTAATCTTTACATGAATGATAAAATAAGGAAAAGTTGTAGATTTATTTACAGTAAATTAATTTTTATTTTCAGAGAGGCAACATCATGCCTCTGCACTCCAGCCTGGGTGATAGAGCAAGATGATAGCTCAGTGCAGCCTTGAGCTCCTCGGCTCAAGTGATCTGCCCACCTCAGCCTCCTGAGTAGCTGGTAGTACAGGCTGACACCACCATGCCTCTCTATCCTGCTCCACCATGGTAACAAGCTTACTTCCCCTTCTGCCATGATTGTAAGTTTCCAGAGGCCTCCCAGCTATGTTTCCTGTTAAGCCTTGTTAAGAACTGTGAGTCAAGTAAACCTCTTTTCTTAAATTACCCAGTCTCGGATAATTCTTCATAGCGGTGTGAGAACAGACTAATACATATGCCTACAAGGAAATCTTGGTTTTAGTCTGGGTTCTGCTGCCAACTAGCTTTGTGAAATGCCATTTAACCCTCTCTAAAATTCAGCTTTTAAATGAAAGAGCTAGCATAAACCATATCTAAGATACACATTTGTGCCCAAACTCTACAACTCCTCCACCTGTGTACTCTGTGATGACACAATTATAGTCACATTAGTTAAAATCTATCTCTTCACATCTTTTCAAAGTTTTCATTTTACCCTATTCTATTTTTTTCTTGCTTTTTCTTTTCTTTTTTGTTTCTTTAACTCAGACGACTAGTTGAGTCTCCCTGAACACTCTGGAGTTTGGCTTTAGTAAATATTTGAAAATACATACATATAAGGTGCTCTTCTATTTACCTTACTTTATGCCTCAAAAATTCAGAATAAAAAAAACCCAACATGTGAAGATGTGATGTAAGTCATAAGACCTTAATTACCTCAATATATGATCACAAATTACCATTATCCTTATATAGTTACATGTTAATAAGGATTTAATGGGAAAAAAATTTAAAAAGATGTACAGATTTTATATTTGCCCTGTATACATATCTCCTGGAGGCTTTATTGTAAAGATATCAGATATTCCCTGACAATTAGGAATTTTAACATTTTTAACTCCCAATGTTAATCACAAAAAGCACCTCGTGTACACCTTAAATGTTTGTTGACCCAAGCAAATGAAAATTATCAATATAATGGCTACATAAAAAGTATTGATTTTTATAGTTTCTAATAGGAAAAAGAAAAATAAATTATAAAAGAAACATTGTTTTTGAATAGTCCCTTGGTGCTAGTGTACTTTTCCGAATAGAGTAGATAAAACAGTTAAATACAGAGAAGTGATACGTTCTTATGTTCCCAGCTGGTGTAGACTTCTATTTTAAACTTGAGGGCATCTGAATGTATCACATGGAGCAGCTACTGATCTATACTCACACCTATTTTTGTGGTGAAGAGCTAATAACAAAAGACAAGCAGAAACTTGAATTCTGTCATTTATGAAGTAGACTTTCCTTTTAACATGAATTTAACTGCCATGTTACGATTGGGACAGTTTTTAGTTTGTCCCAAATTTTAATAGTTATTTAGTCTCTGCATTAGAGAAGAGTTATGCTGTTTTTCACCATTTTGAGGGGAACCTAAAAATAAGAATTTTCTTCAGAGCAAAAAGAGCATGTAATCAGGGTTTAAAATTATATTTGTATTCCTCTTTTGCTTTAAATATAATTAAGATAATTTTTTTAATCATGTGAAAGATCCTTTCAGCATTTCAACTGACTATAGAAGAAAGACAAAGTATCATAGCCAAATAGAAAGTAGATGTAAGACTGGATTTGATTTGACTAAGGATTGACTTTTCTTCTCAGGTTATATTTATTCATTTGTCAACATATTTTTGGGCACCACCCACTTGTCTACTTGTCAGGTACTGTATTAGATTTTAGATTTTCAGAGATAACCATATTTTTTCAATGGAAGATGTAGTATTTTTTAAAATCATATTTTTAAAAACAATTACCATTATGAATTCTCATACATGCATTTAACTTATTTAAAAACTCAGTAGATGATTATATAAACTTATATGGAGATTAAGAACTTCTGAATTTATTATCCTTATTGTGTTAGTTTTCTCTAGAGATTTTCAGTTGACAGATCACTGATATTTTTTTAGTTGGCATTATCAAAACAAGCTACCCAGTAAAACCACAAAACACAAATCATTCTAAGATACTCAGAGCAAATACCGACTGGTATTATAAAAGATGTAAGCATATTTTTAAAAATTTTTAACATTGTATTTTGATATATTTATTGTAGAGCTAGGGCCTCTCTTACTCAGGCTGGCCTCAGGAGATTCTCTCTCCTTGGCCTCGCAAAGTGCTGAGATTACAGGTGTTAGCCATCACATCCTGCCTAAGCTACCAATTTTTAATTTCTTTTGAAATAGAAATAAAATTTACTGAAATTATGAACAAAATCTATATAAGGTTTAAACATTAAAGAATTTCAAATGCAATTACCTAGATATGTTCATTTCAGCTTACTGGATTTTCAACCTTAAATTTTTAACTTCATTTTAACACATTAAATTGTATTTCTTAAAATAATTTTCATCGAAAATGTTAGTGAATAGATAGCTTGAATCACCTTCAATGTAGATGCTAAGAAGCGTAGAGTACATATCTCCCTATCAAAAATAAAAGTAGCAATCAGTTTGTATTGTTCCTTGATATCTTTGATCTTCTTAGTTATACAATGTCAGGCTCATCATGGTTCATACTAATAAATTCTAGTTTAGGAATGGACCAATCACTTCTGTTTCTCCTGCTGAATTAAGTATAAATCTGTATTATAGTACTTCTAATATTTCATTATCTTTATTTTCACATGACTTTTTCCCAAGTAGACTTATCACAAGTAGATAGGGAGGAAAAGAAAACCTATAGAGGCTGGCAACTCAGTCCACGAAAGGGGATGTTGGTGTTTGAGGCAGGGTGGTGGGTTTCCACCCAGGATCCTGTAGAAGTCAGAGCAGGCTGCTTGGTGGCTGGAAAAACAGGAGCATTCCTAACTGTTGCTTTGACTCCAGTTGTTTTAGCTTTTTACTTGGCTGGATCTTATTGATTATCTTCCCTCTTTTCCTTCCATGTTGATTTATCCTTTCTCTAAGCTTTCTGGAAAAACCTTGTCATATTTGTCCTTCCCATCTTAACACATGTTTATTTTGTTCTCATTTCTTCTTATGGCTTCCTTCTTTGACCTTTAAAGATTTCTTCTTTTTGAAGGTCTTTATTAGATTTTACAATAAAAACTTTTAGAGCCACTCCAATTTCTTAAATTTGAGAATGACGTCTTTTTACCTATCTTATTTGTTTGCTTCCTAGATCCCATTTTTACATTTTCATTTGCCCTCATATTTGGGGGCATATATCCAGATTTGGTTATTTGAACAGATTGTGTGTGGGAATTTCCCTTGGCGGAGTGTATTTTTTACTTCGGTGACAGCCAATTCCTATTCTTCAGTTGGTTGGAATCTCAACCAACATGCACAGAGTTGCTCCTAATCCTCATTTCTTACTGGTACCCATCTCCCTCATTTTGGGAATGGAATTGAGATAGTTTCTCACCTCCTGTTAGACTTGGTGATTCTAACTGTGAAAGAAAAAGCAGTAAAGTCTGGTCAAGCTGATTAATGTTTTGAAAATAATACCTTCACTTTTTGCTAAAAAGACAAACATGTTGGTAGAAAAGAACAATTGGAACAGCTATAATGAAGGCAAAATAATTTAATTGATGCTAATTCAGGTAATGGCAAAAAAGCAGAAACAATACAAAACTTGAGTCCTTTAATAGAATAAAAGAAATGAAATAACAAAGCCAGGTTTAAACCACAGAATACAGGATCTTTGGTTGAAGTGAATTGACCTGTATTTAGTATTTGTATGTTGTCTGTGTCCATGTATATATGTGCATTATATATGTATATGTGTGCATATGTGTGTATATGTATAACATATGTATATGTATATTTTGGTCTGTTTCTCTAGAGGCTTCCTAATTAACACAGCATGTGTATCTTTGTCTTCTGACTTCTCCAGCCCTCTTCTGAGCCCATGGAAATCTGATTCTGACCCTGGGGAGCTCAGGTGAGGGGGTGAGTAGGATGAGTGGGATGTATTGCAGGTGCTGTCCTTGATGCCACACAAATCATGGTGGTGCTTGAGAGATCAAATAATAAAGGAAAAATGCATTTTAAATGAAGAATTTTCTTTTTTTCTGTTTGCATCACTATAGACATTGCTCTTCAAGTTATCTTTCTCCTGAGATCCAGGTAGACTTTCACTCTCTGAACCAGCTTGTAGTTGAGAAGATAAGAAAAATGTTGGCCAGCAGATCCAAGGAGACCTTTTCTCTTCCACAAACAGCTGCAGACACAGCAGAACTTGGGTAAAGGAGGGCAGGAAGTTACTGTATTGCAATGGCTTTACTTTTTTTTTTTTTCCAAGTATACTAAGGACTTTTCTCCACTGAGAAATTGTGGACATTTTCCCCTAATTTGGCATGGAAAGTATTATTACAGCAAAATAAATAGGAAGTCAACATTTCATTTCTGAGATTCGGAGTAAGATTTGAGTCACTAGCCAGGCAGACTTTGATGAATTTATAAAAGCCAAATCTAGATGATTAAGTCAGCTTTGCTATAAATCAGAGCTAGAGGGAGATTAGAATATGATTTAAGAGGCAACCTTGTTCCATCTGGACCTGGGTGACTGTGAGAAAAAAAGTTAGAAAGCATTGGGTGAGACTTATATATCCTGATATTTGTTATCTGAGTGAACATTCTGGAGAATGCAGGAATGTGAAATAAATTGGTCTCTAGATAGGTGAGCTAAAGGCTACACTCCTGACCCCCCACTGCCTACATCTGGCTGCAGGGCATCCAAAAATTCCAACGTGGAGGACTGGAGTCAGAGCAGGGTGTGAGAAATATAGGATCGAGGAAACTGGCCAGGATCAGGGGTTTCAGTGGAGAGTGACAGCGCATCCGCAAAGCCCAAATCAGTTCAGTTATATTTATTACAGCAGATGCCAGCCTGGAACAGACCAGACCACACAAGGCTTGAATCAGGGGTTCCTTTTATTCCATAAGGTCATGTAAGATTTTTGTGTGTTTAAACATCAAACTACATAAAACCTAGGAAGAAGGGGCAGAAAATAGTATCACCAAGGTGAGTCATCTGAAAGGGGTGACTTGAAATAGCAAGCTATAATTACCCACTTCCTGGTGAGAAGGGGTTCCTGAGAAATATCCAATAAGAAACAAAGAACTCACACTTTAACTGCATCACGTTGTGTTAAATTCTTGAACCTGCTACAGTTGTAAAGCATCTGCAATTTCAAATAGGAAAACTTTCACTCCCTTGTCTATGAAAATTAATTGGCAAAGGGTTTCATTTATTGTGGTCTCACATTTATATAGTCATCAGGCCAGATATACAGTCTCTCCCTAAATTTGGGGAAAATATTTTCTTCTAAGTTTCTGCCCACACATGTTCTTCTTCCATGATTTCATTCCTGGCTTCTACAATCACTTGGGGGTATGGAATGAACTAAATATATTTTATTTTGATTCATATTATCACTAAAGAGGCTCTTTTCATTGTCAGAAAGCCATACACAAAAAGCCAAAATTGTATTTTTAAATGTTAGCATATAGAGTGGTATGTGCCAGAACATGCTCCACTGACTTAGATTTCAGTCACTTCAAAAAGCAGTCTGCCATGGGCCTGAATGTTTGTGTTCCCCCAAACTCATGTGTTGAAACCCTATTCTTGATGTGATGGTAGTGAGAGGTGCGGCCTTTGGGAGGTAATCAGGTCATGAGAGCAGAGCTCTCGTGAATGGGATTCGTGCCCTTATAAAAGAGACCCAGGCCCGGTGCAGTGTCTCGTGCCTGTTAACCAAGCACTTTGGGAGGCCAAGGCAAGAGGATTGCTTGAGCCCAGTAGTTTGAGATCGGTCTGGACAATGTAGTTGGGACCCTGTTGCTACAAAGAATATAACAAAACTTAGCTAGGCATGGCAGCATCCACCTGTAGCGCCAGCTACTCGGGAGGCTGAAGTGGGAGGATTGCTTGAGGCCAAGAGGTCAAGGCTGCAGTGAGCGAATGATGGTGCCACTGCACTCCAGCGTGGTTGACAGAGTGAGACTCTGTCTTAATTTTTTTTTTAAAAAAAGATCACAAAACAAAACAAAAAGAGGCCCAAAGGAGCTTGTTTGCCCTTCTACCATGTGAGGACAAAGCATGAAACCACTACCTGGGAGGAGTGGGCCTCCCACCAGACACCAAATCTGGTGGCATCTTAGGTCCCTCAGCCTCAAGAACTGTGGGGGGCGGCGGGGGGGGGGGGGGTGGTTAAAAAATATGTATACACACATACACAAAATATCTAATGTGTATATATACACACATACACACATATACATATGTGTGTGTGTATATGTGTGTGTGTATATATATATATAATTTGTTTATAGGCCACCCCATTTATGGTATTTTATGATAGCAGTCCAAATGGACTAAGAGTCTAACAATAAAGCGAGGTCACTAGGGCAAGGCATATTTAGGCACTGGGCTCCTTTCTGCTGTGGTCATTCACACGCGACATTGAGAGAGTTTGAATTTGGAGGCTAACAATATTCTCCCCCATGAGATTAATGCTTAGCTGGAAACTGGAGGAACAGTATGGGGTGAGAAAGAGTAGCAAATAAAAGATTAAAGAACAAAGAATGGTGATAAACATCAACAAGGATTGAGTCCAGAGTGATGATTCAAACAAGAGCATTATTCAGTGAACAAGCTAGTTATAATCTGAAGACAGTAAAAGGCCAAAGAAGCAAGAAGGAAGGGGGAGTGAAGATCCGAGCTAGCAGAGGAAATGAAGTTAAACTTATAAAAATGATTTTCAAAGTCTTATCCTCATGGGATATTCTAGACATCCCTCTCCATGCTGCCCACACTTCTGGCTGGGTGTCCCGACTACATTTCCCTGATAACTTAACCTGCTGGCTGGTGAGACAATCAAATTGTCCCCGCTCAGTGATTTCATCTACAAGACACAGGAGTAACCACCGGTGAGAGAAGTTCAATTGTGAAAGAAGCAAAGGAAGAGGATGGGTCCTTAGCGAGGGTGCACAGCCTCCTCCTCCGTTGTTAGCTCTCCATTCGGTTTTGCCTGATGCAAGGCACACTTTCTTTCATATATTTAGATTCCATAGCTTTCTGATAATGGGTGCTGAGTATTTTAAATACACTTCGGGGTGGGCAGGGTGGCTCACACCTGTAATCCCAGCACTTCGGGAGGCTGAGGCGGGCAGATCACCTGAGGTCAGGAGTTCGAGACCAGCTTGGCCAACATGGTGAAACTGTCTCTACTAAAAATACAAAAATTAACTGGATGTAGTGGCTTACACCGATAGTCCCACCTACTCGGGAGGCTGAGGCATGAGAATTGCTTGAACCCGGGAGGCAGAGGCTGCAATGAGCCGAGATCGTGCTGCTGCGCTCCGGGCAGGGTGACAGAGTGAGACTCTGTCTCAATAAATAAATACATATTTAAAAATTAATACAAATAAAAACACACTTTAGGTGATTTCTGCATATTTAAGTTTCAAACTACTACTTTTAGAGCAAGCCCAGGGTAGTTTCCTGTTCTTCTGAACATGAGTAAAGAACTAAGGGCTGCAGAAAGCTTTCTCACAGGACCCAATTCTCATTAGCTTGTTCTCATTCAGCTAACGTTTATCCATCCCTTGTTGCATGCAAGGTACTCTGTCCAGCCAAGTATGTGACTGCAGGCTGACGGGTGGTGATCGGGAAAGCTGCCCGCATGAGTAAGATTCTGACGCTTCTTTGGAATAGTTTATCCTCTGTCTGCCACCTCCAGATCACCACATCTCCATGACTGGACCCAAATAGTCATTTCGTATTTCCAAAAATACTTTCAGTTATGAACACCTTCAGGAGAATTCAGGGGCTCATGGTAGAAATGAATGAATCATGTACATAACTGAGAAGTATTTATACAGAAAGAGTTTTGGTTTTCTGGAAAGGGTAATTTCTGATGTTGAGAAGCGAGCCATTACAATGTTGGTTTTACAAGCCACTGGGCTTCATAACATCAGAGTCCTGGTGGGTCAGGAGAAGGAAAGGAGACAGCACTCGTCAGTAGCAGACGAGAGCAACTTAGCATTCCATATAATCTTGGAGAGAGCTGGTCTAAGTCCCTCAGGTAGGTATTTTAACAACTGGATCCTCTCTGAACTCCAAACACCCGCTTCTTGAGCAGTGACTTAAGATGGGGGAGAAGACAGAATGAGCTGGCTGCCTCACTCCCTCTCCAGCTCCTGTCCCAGCTTGAGATGAAATTCTGTGAAAGTGTAAAGAAGGTGGGGCGTAATGGAATATCTTCTACTTTTCTCAACCCAGCACCAAGCGTTATAAAGAATGGGATAAAAATGCCATAAGGAAAGTTGAGAGAAATTTACTTTTACCCTTGAGACCTAATGGAAATTCAAGCACTATATATTTTATTTTATTTTTCTTAATGGTCAAAGCCCTTGGCTGCATATTGTAAATACCTATCATGGATCAAAGCAATCTCAGTGAAAAATATTTCTTTCAGCTTGCTAGTTGTTAAAGCTCCATGAAATGTGCATTTTCAATGCTATCTTCTCTATGAACAAAAGATTTGTCTGCTGCTAAGCAATATCTAAAGTAATATCTATAGGGTTTCATTTCTCCTTGTATGTAAGGATGAATTATAGAAACTATCACAAGGTTTTGTATTGCTCTGTTGTCTATGATTAAGTACTTGAGCTACAAAATTATCTTATATAATTCCCACTATTTTTTCCTTCCAGGGATTGATTACCCATTTCAATTCCCAGTGATTAATCTCTCTCGCTGTTTTCATTAAGCATTCCTACAAAATGAAGGGGAAGATGGAATTAGCAAGGTAGAAAATGAGAGAATTAAAAAGCAAATCTCCTGTTTCGTTTCTTTTCAATGAATATTATGTCAAGAAATAAGTAAAGGTTTTGAGACCAGGCTTACAAGGTTGTGGTGCACCAGAAAGCACAGAGCAGTGGAAAAGGATACCCTGCAAAGTTCAAACACTGCCTTCTGAAGGCAGGTGGCATCCTGGGGAGAAACACTGATGAGGAATCGACAGGCCCGGGCTCAGCTTGGATGCCTTGGAAAAGTCACTTGACCTCCAAGTCTGTGGCTGCCCATCTCTAAAAACTACTTGCCTTTCATACTATGAACACCTTTTGAACACTGTCAGGCACCATGAAATAAAAGATATTATCAGTGTGATTACGAGCCATGGTTTCACAGGAGCCCTACACTGCCTAGAGCGCTAAAACATCCTCCTTGGCAAATATTTTCCTGCTGTGCTTTAGAGTATCATTGGCCTCTGCCACCTTCCCCAGTGGTGTTGCATTTTCTATGTTTAGAGATGGTGTTTCCTGTTCTTAGACTGTGGCCCACAGTACCCCTGACAGGCCCAATCATACCCGAGTGTGTGTTCTATCGAACTAGCAATTGTCCCCATCAGAGAGTTTGCCTGTGAAAAACGGCTTCCCCTCGTAAAGTGGCAGCTTTCCACAGAGGAGATCTGCCCGTGCTTTCACCAACACAGACAACACTGGAGAAGGGAAGAAAAATCACTTTGCTATGTCACTAGCTCATGTAAAGGTCATTTCTCAACCTGTTTCTTGTGCAGTGGAAGGTGTTGATTATTATATAGCTCTAGTAATGTTGCCTTTTTGAATTCATTCTTGTTCTCAGGGGCTGTGCCATCTTCCACCTAGACCAAGTTTTATTACATTTAGTGCAGCAGAGCATGCAGATGATGTAGTTAGAACTGTAGGCGAAATAACCCATTTCTATACCTATTGTCAGCTTTAGGCATATTTAATAGAAATGCAATATAAAAATATAGTTGATTAGGATTGGAATAAATAAAAAAGGCTTAGTTTCTGATTTTGGATTTGGCTGACTTTATTTTTCTCTGGGGTTCTTTCTAAAGCATTAATTTTCCTTAGCACAAAGAGTAAGAAAACAATTTCTTTTAGAGAATATTTCTAATTTCTTTAGTATTTTTGAATTATTGCAGGGTTCATTTTAAACCAGTCTGACTAGTAGATAAAGGAATGCTATCTATTTCCTCAGGATCCTGGGCTGTTATTTTCTATTTTGATGCTGATTATTTGTTAATATTTTAAATTAACATAAATATGACTGAATTTAACTTTAGCGATATGAAGTATTTTGCTGTTAATGCAAACACATGACAAAGAAAATCTAATTTACAATTTAAATTTCAGAGTTGAACAAAAGCATACTGGATTCAGTTTCCAAAGACAGAGGTTTATATTCAGGGTTGTGCAAATAATGATTTATGTGACCTTGACTGACCTTGACTGTGCCCTGATAAATCTATTCTCTGTCCTTCCTTGTCTTGTTTATCGGGGTGCTTTGCCCCGGGAAACTGACTTCTACAAGCCTCTCTGAGACAGGCACCAAAATGATGGGCATTTTGGGGAGAGGAATATAGTAGCTGTCTCTAAAACTTGGTCATTAATGTCCTTCTAGTTCTAGATCAAAGGAAAAATGTGTCCAGGCTGAAACAGTAGGCTTACACTTAATGAGGATGTCCCCCACACCAATGAGGAGTTGCTAGGCTGTTTGAAAGCACTCATTTGAAGATAAGAATAATAACTTACTGGGATAATACCCTTTCTTATAAGTATGAACTAAAAGTTCAGAAGTGTAAATATGAATAGTATTAGCATCCTTTTCCTCCCTGAAGAATCTATTAAGAATATCAAAGCTCTTCAAACAGTGATCAAAAGTGACACATAGACCCAAACATATGATTTCATTTTATAATATGGAATTAAGATGTCCATTGAAAAGAGGTTTGAAATAACACCACATCTTTTTTGAAGGAGGTTTCAGTTTCCCATCAGTTATCGTAATATTCCAAATCCATACGAACCCTGGAAGTGACCCTTTGCAGTCTAAATTTTCTCTTATTAATTAAGGCTTTTTGTTTAAAGACAGGTCCAACAGGTTTTATATGGTATATTCATAGTTTGCCTTACAGAAAATAAACTTTCAATGATCCTTTAGCTTCATTCTATTTTAAAAAGACAGCACTGTGTAAATTAATTTTTTAGGTTGTGTTTTGTAACTGGAAGAAAAATATAGTAAGTTTCTATAATTTCTGTTCTCATTAATAAATGTATGAAATATTATACTTTAAGTAAATTCATAATGGTGCTTCTGCATTTTTAAAATTCCTTCCAAGGGAGACAGCTTATGAAAAACTAATATAATTAGCATTTTTTGATGGATAACTAGTGTCAAGACACAGGAAAATGCTTATTGCAGTTAAAGAATGCACCTGAATGTGTACTGCAAACAATAGCACAATGTGATTGAAGAAAATAAATTAAACTTATATTTTTGTTTTCGACAACCAAAACATTGTTCCTGTTTTTATAATTTACATTGTCATAAGCATATTTTTATGGAAAATTTGATGTTTAGTTTTTGTTAAAGATCTATAGCCAGTTGCCTTGGAACCTCTGCTGGGTACTTCATCAAGCACCTGCTGTTTGAAGGAGGGAATAAGCCAGAATAAAATTCTTGCTCTTCAGGTAAATAGCTTAGGCTATGCATGTCTTCAAATAATTAAGCAAATATTTCTTGGGGCCTATTATGTGCCAGGAACACATATGCTAGTAGGAGAAAAGAACTTTCAGAGAAGGATGTTAGGTATATATTCTATAACATTTTATTGCAGGGAGCTCCTGACAACACAAAAAGGGAACCTTTTAATCTAACATTTGTATGTAACCATGGGTATGTGAGGATAACTCCTTTATGAAGAAGGCAAGACTTGGGATTTTTATGTAATCTTTGTGCTGGTGAACACAAACAACATTAATAATAAAAATGATCAAGTCAAGATTTAACCTACAAATATCCTTTTTGGGTGGGCTTTGTACATAAGGCATTTTAGTACAAAAGTACTAAACGGTATGTTTCCCTCATCTTTCAGTCAACTGCTGTGTGCTCTCACCCCAACTCTCAGCCTTTTGGGGGTTGGAGGCTTAGGGTCAGAGGTTTAATAGGCAACAGAAAGAGAAAGGAGAATGGCTGTCCCACCTGTGAGAGAGAGGGGTTCCTGAATGGGTCTTCCCAACTTTTCCCTTCTCACTCGAAATGACTTTGGCTGCTTAGGGAATTTCAAATGCAAGAATAGGCGAATCCACCCCTTAACATCTCCAAGACTCAATGTGGACTCCACAGATTCTCTGTTCCTGTCCTCATCAGCTGTTGGAATATGGAATCCTCCCATGGAAGGTTAAACAAGGCAACTTTCTAACTTATATTAACAGGGCATTAACCCCATTGAAGAGTTACACTTCTTAAAGGTACCTACTTAGAAAACGCATTACTCTATTAATATTTTTTTATTTTCTATATTCTGGTTCTTTGACATCTAAGGCCTTGATGCCACTGGAAGGACTGCCCCTACCACGGTTAGCCAACTGCTAGAGATAGTAAATAACTCCCTGAAGGTGGGCTTTTCAAATGCAAACCAACCGATATGGAGCCCACACCCACCACCACTTCCTTCAGTAGACTCTTTAACTCTGAGCCACTGTCTCTGCCCTGATCACCCCAGGGCCAAGCATCAGCTTCTAAGCTCCAGAGCCTGCTGAAATTTCCCAACTAAGGAATCCTATCCTTGCTTGCTTTGGCTTGCCCAGTTACACAATGAAGGCTCTTAGCCAGTTTCCCTCTCTCTGCCTGTGACCAACCTCAGTACTTCTTTGTGACCCCCCCGGAGCCATGGCATGCATGCTCCCTCCTCTTGGGAACAGGGTCACAAACTATATTTTCAAAGAAAATGATGTCCTTATTGACCTCATCATGCCTAAATAATAATAAAACCTATTAAAACAATTATCCATGTGTTCTAGGCAACTTTTTGTTTATAAGCACTTTTTAGGTGTGATAAGAAATATATTTCCTCGTTTTCTATCATTTTCATATTTTTTGAAGCTTTTCAAAGCTTGTTTTGCCCAGTGAGAAATATAAATAGGCTTAATGAATACTTTCACACATTAATGTTTATATTACAAAAGCTTTTGTCATAAAAATAACATGTATAGAGATTAAGATCCAGAAATATATCTATATTGGGTCTTAGGAGTTTGTGGAATAAAACGAGTCAGTCTCGCCACCTGTGGTGCAGGAAGGGTGTGACAGAATTACTCTTTAGACCAGAATTCACGAGTTTATATAAAGCAATCAACTAAACTATGTCTACAATTCTCAACTGGCGAGTGGGTAAAGGAATTATAGTGTATATTCTTACCACAATAAAACAGAATAAACTGCTATATGTGAAATGCCATGGAAGAATCTAAAAAGCATTACACTCAGTGAAAGTGGCTAGACATGCATTTAAATGACATTCTAGAACAAAGCAAGACTAGAGGGATAGAAATGAAGTCAGTTACTCAGGTGCTAGAGTCGAGTAGACGGCTTTGCTCACTTGGGTACCCATTTGGAAATTAGAAATAATTAAGAAATTACTTTTAGGAAAAGGAGCAGAATTTGAAACACCACTTCAGGGCATAAGAATGATTTTTTTAAAAAGCCAGTTTCTGATTATAAGTAACCAGAAGAAGACTTTTGTTTTTGTCAATTCTGCAGAGAATCTGTTATCTAAAACAACTATGAGCAACTACAGACACAGTCTGAGAATTTTCTGTAAAGGGCAAATAAGGGTTCTGAAACAAAGGGACATTTTGAGTCAGATTAGCACAGGAAAAGCAGCGTGTACACAGTACAGAATTAAGAGAGCCTATACAAATAAAGACACAAGAGAAAACAAAGCCCTAGCTATTTCAGGGGTTAAGGTTTTCATGATTTCCAAAGTGAAGAGGAAACTGAAACACTTGTATTAGAACATCATTGCAACATATTTATAGTTTGCCACTTATAATTATACTTAAAATAGTTGCATATTAAAGTGCTCCATAGTTCTCATTGCATGGTGACATTCTCAACTAAATTTTTCCTGTTGACTCCTCAAAGGACGGCTTTACAGAATAACATGGATTAAATGAGCCTCAAATTACAAATTCCCTCAATAATCCGGTAGATAGAAAAGAAATACCGTCTCACCGTGGCCCTGCTTTATCTGGGGGAGGGTTCGATGCTGCACTCTGACCTCCACAGGAGATACAGTTCAGTATCTCAGCCTGCTTAACATGATTGGAGAAAATACCAATGACTCGATGTGAATAGATCTGGGATGCAGCTGCTGAAATGATATTGCTAAGGCATTCCTTTTTCTTTTGATTAGACTTCATGTTTACAAAAAATTAATTCCAGCAGAATAACAAATGGTTTTGTTTTCTAGCTCTCTGTTGAATGAACAGTTTTGCCAATTATCTTAATAGAGTAGTGATATAATGAATACAACCTCAAATGTAAACCAAGCAATCCATAGGCCATACCCCAATCACTTCCTTCATCAGCTTCAAAAATCCCTAAGTGCACCAGTAGAATGGTTTTGGAGCCAGTAACAGGAAAGCAAATAGAAAGTCAAGGGGGACTTTCAATGCCAACAAGACCAATTCAGATCCTGATCTGACTTGTTTCAAATACAATCTCTTCACAGAGTAATGGAGCATGAGTTCTGCCACACAGAACTTTAGAGAGAGTCCTTTATTTCAAAGACTGTAAAGTTGGAAGAATTCATTCATCCGCAAAGTCAAATGTCAAAAGTTGTGTTTCCCACTCCTCATCAGGCTTGTGGTTAACAATGCACGTGACTGACAGTTCTGTCATGCAACAGGGTGCGTGAGGCCCAGAGCTGATGCCTCTACCGTCTGAAAAGTTGCAAGACCATATGCTACTTAGTTTAGCTTGTGTGCATCCTGCCCTGGGACCCGATTTTCACTTTATCTTGTAAAATATAAAACCCTGGTGCCCTTTAAGTTCCATTACTGTCTTAAAGTTTTAAAGAAGACATCCATGGGTCCAATTAATAATGTGGTTTCCATTTATGGTGTGCTTACGTTTTGCCAGGCATGTCATCATTTCTTTGTGTGCATTATCTCACTTAATTCTATAAACAACTGCATGGCCTGGGCAAAATTAATCTCGTTTTTAGATTAGGAAACTAATCCCTAAAGAAGTGAAGTATCTTGCAGAATCTAGACCGATTTGGCTTGTAGATTTCATATTCTTGTTCAAAGCACTTCCTTACATGGCCTTAATGTGAGACATGTGTAACGTAATAGTGCCGCATTTAGTCATATAGAAAGGATTTTTCATTCTAGAGCTTTTCCCTAGGTAATGAGTGTCTCATGTTGTATTTATTATTTAAAAAATCACATTAAATAAATATATAAAGTAAGTTTCTATGATTTGGTTTTTTGCATATACATATTATTCATACCAAATCTTTGATTTGTGTATTCTTGGAGTAATTCTGAGAGTCAATGAAAGCATAATCCAACTTACCTAAATTCTTTATATAAATACATTCATCACATTTTGTACTGCACAGATGAAATACTTATATGAAAATATTGCTAAATATTTAATGATCAAGGTGAATTGCCCTGCAAAATTTCCTTCTAAGTTCTTTTTATTCAACTTCTGTGGTATATTGGTATTTTAAAAAATCTCTCTGCAACGTTTATTAGTTTTTTTCTTAGGCAGATATATTGCTAAAAAATATTTATTTTTATGGTTTATTTTTAAAAGAACATCAACAGCATAATTTCTGTTTTAAATTTATTTTACTTATTTCACATAAACCATTTTTGAGTATATTGGTGCGTGAGCAAATAAAAAGGGTGAAATTATCAAGAGAATTTACTAAACACCAAGTTACTGATATTTAGAAACAATCTAAATATAGAAACACATACAGAAACAATCGGGAGGCCTTGGGACAAGGCAGAAGAGGTCTGGGCTGTCCAGGCAGCTCCTAGGGCCCCACTCTTGCCTTTGGGGTGTGCATTGTCTGGCTCAGATTACACCAGGTCTGCACTAGTGCCCCCAGCAAGAAGTGTGTCAGTTAGGAAATCTCTCTATTTTATATCCCAGCTGTTTAGTTTGTCATTCTCCATAAAGCTCTGCCTCCTAAATCCGGAAGCTGTAGGTCTATTTACCATATGTAATCCTAAACTAGAAGCGTCCTGCTAAGAGCAGTCTGTATATAGGGAGTCTTCTTTTTAGTAAAGTCAATAGTCTATTTACCAGCACTCACCAGTACTTTTACAAGGAGATGAGACTGCATCACCTCCTGTCCCGCTGGAGGTTCCCTTTAGTGGTGCTTGAGACAGAAATGATCATAGATTAGGTGTGTACCTTCCTCCAGCATAGTGGGACACATCCTTGAATCTATAATTTATTTTCACCACTTTTCTGGGAGTACTGATGAGGTTAGGGCCAAGACTGGGAGCTTAATCCTATATGATTCAGCAGCCTCACATTTCAGGGTGATATACCATAACACCAATGCAGATCTACCACCTGGGAGTTTCATGGTTCCGCTTGAAAAGGAGGTGTTAAAAAAAAAAAAAAAAAAGTATGATATAGAAATCCAGCACCCCTTTGAGTAAGATAAACAGCTAAACAGCTATAAGAGTAAGACGGTATGGATGCAAATTTTGTGAGGCTGTGAAAGCTTATACAATTTGAGGCCATTTTAGTTTAATATAAAAGAACAAAAATAATTGTCATGTACAAAATGACAAATACATGATTACATGTGAACAGGGTGCAAGGTCACCTTTAACAGAGGAGTCCTGAAGTCATAACTCATTAGTATTTCAGCAAATTCTGCCTGTACATAAGTATGATATTTGTGCTAAGAGAGTTGCATTCTGTTGTTAGGAACCTCTGGAATATACCTAAGATAAATAAAAGAGATCTGGTTTGCAAGAAGCTTATTCAACAATCCATGCTACCTCCCACGGTATTAGTTCTCTAATTCTATTTTGGTATAATGATGACCGAAATGAACATATCTGACTTTTTTAGCTACCTGCATACTTCTAAACCTTTTCTTCCCTAATTCAACAAAAATCTTTATGAACTTCAGATTTCATTGAATAATTGTCACAAGTTCTACCTTTCATTTCTTTGTGCTTTTCCCACAACTGGATTAATCATGATTTTTAAAACAATAAAGAATGGCTTTCTCATTCAACTGGCTAGGGATAGATTGTGATCTGGACATCCTGAATATCTCTCAGATAATAGGAACTCAGTGGTAATTTGTGAGAGTAACTGATACCCTTTAGATAATCCGGCATGCAAAAAATCTCCAAGTTTCTAAATTGTAGCTGTAATTTCAAGGTCAATCTCGTATATCTTGAAAGCAATACTTTCAAGCGTCTCTTCCACCTGTGTCATCAACTCCGGAAAGATACACTTTTCTATTTAGCACTTCATTTACTGGGGATTTTGGAGAAGTGAGCTTCCAATGCACATTTTGGTTGTTGAGACAGAGTCTCACTCTGTCACCCAGGCTGGAGTGCAGTGGTGTGATCTCCGCTCACTGCAACCTCTGCCTCCCGGCTTCGAGAGATTCTCCTGCCTCAGCCTCCTGAGTAGCTGGGACTACAGGTGCGTGCCCCCACTCCTGGCTAACTTACGTATTTTTAGTAGAGATGGGGGGTTCGCCATGTTGGCCAGGCTTGTCTCAAATTCCTGGCCTCAATTGATCTGCCTGCCTCAGTCTCTCAAAGTGCCGGTATTACAGGCATGAGCCACTTTACCAGGCCTCAATGTACATTTATAGAAAGATAATCATGTCCAGAGTTTGGTGGATTGTATACATTTCTACACTATCTGTCTAGGTGTTCTTTCACCTGAAAGTCAGTATTTTCCTATTTTATTCTGAGTTGTAAACTGCACTCGTCAAAATAAACACAATAGTGTCCATTGCCTCTTTCATAAAAGTGTTTCTTCACAGAATTGATTTTCTACATAAATGTGATTCAGAAAAGGTTCATTTTTTATGCCAGTATAGAGAATGATGAATAATCAATTGTCTGGTTATTTTGAGTTTTTCAGGGTGACTATAAGGAAAAAAACAAGTACCTAAAACTAACAGACAACAAGTATGGGGCCTGCCACGAATGGTTTTGCCTACAGAATTCACGAAGTATTAAAAGTCAGGAAAGTGTTTTTTTCTTCTGATACAAAGTGGTATTGTTTATTTTCCTAACTGACTTGACATCAGCCCTACAAAGTAGGATGAAATTAATTATTTGGCATTTTTATGTATTATATAATAATTGAAACACATCAGGCAATAAATGAACAAATAAACATGTGATGCCCTGAGGAGTCTTTGGACAAACAAATGTCAAAGGAAAATGGATTGTTCAGAA